>NC_137060.1:2366675-2416675 GCF_032717465.1 Coenobita brevimanus
TGTGTGTGTGTGTGTGTGTGTGTGTGTGTGTGTGTGTGTGTGTGTGTGTGTGTGTGCGCGCGCCAGGTAATGTTTGTAGCCTATGTGCAAAATAGTGTATAGCGTACATTAGTACAGCAAGATAACATTAGGGTTTTACACGGTTTCCTGATAAGGTAAAAAAAAAAAATGTCAACCGCAATTTTGCAAGTATCTCAATCTCTCTCTCTCTCTCTCTCTCTCTCTCTCTATCTATCTATCTATCTATCTATATATGTATATATTTATATGAAAAGACGGAATATAAACATGTACTCTAACCATGGTAAAATAATAGTCAATAATTTCTTTCCCTTCACGTTTCTCTCTCCCTTTCCCCTTTCCTTCTCTATTCCCGCTAACCTTTCCTAATCTCCCTCCCCTTTTTCCCTTCTCCTTTTCGTTTCTAATCCCCATTCCCTTTCCCTTCTCACGTCCCCCTTTCCCTCTCCATCCCCTTCCCAATCCCCCTTCTCCCCCTTCGCACAACACACCACTCCTCTAACAGGCATGAACGCTTTGGTGGATGTAATATTCAGTCCTGTTCGCCTGTTCCTTCACCGCTGTCCATTCCTTCCATACTGCTAGATCTTCCACTTCTCCAGCCAGACATTCACCCACTCATAAAGGGAAATCTGATGCACAGCAATTTGAACGTTTCCTATGTCTGCACCACTAAACTGATGCTGGAGAGGGACGCCTTCACGTGCTGGCACCAATGTAACCGGTTGGCTCCGTTGCCCGGGAATAGAAACGTCCCTCAGTTCCCTCCCTGTCCATGTGAAAGGACGATGGTGGACTGCAGGCGGAGGGAAATTTCAGCCAGCAGTCCACCAGGTTCACGTTCATATGAGCCTTGGGTTGCAAATACTAAAACTACTACAACTACTACTACTACAAGTACTACTACATATCCCCCCCCCCACAACCACCCTCCTCAACCCTCTATCCAGCCAGTCACCTGAAGTAGTGATGGTTGATCCGTCACACTGTAGTTGTTAGTTGTGTTGTTTGCTGAGTTGTTTGCTTATTGCTGACTCTTTTGGACAAAGTTAAAACTCAGTTGCTTGGTCTGTGTGTGTGTGTGTGTGTGTGTGTGTGTGTGTGTGTGTGTGTGTGTGTGTGTGTGTGTGTGTGTGTGTGTGTGTGTGTGTGTGTGTGGTAATCCCAGCCTCAGTGTAAGCCAGTCCCCGCGGCCATCTTGTCAGTGGGTGGAGTGTCCTCAGACCAAAACTGCCGCAAAGTTGGTCTCAAAGTTCATCCAAAGTGGTCCAGGCTCCTTAGGTGGCCAATGGTGATGGCAGGACGTGGAGTGAGGATGGGGCACGGGGAATGACGTGAGGAATGGACGGTGACGTGATAAGTGAGGATGGGGCACGGGGAATGACGTGAGGAATGGACGGTGACATGATGAGTGAGGATGGGGCACGGGGAATGACGTGAGGAATGGACGGTGACATGATGAGTGAGGATGGGGCACGGGGAATGACGTGAAGAATGGACGGTGACATGATGAGTGAGGATGTGGCACGGGGAATGAAGTGATACAGGACTGAGGAATGAGGATGACTGATACTGGGATGAGGATAGGGAATGGGTAAACACATGATACAGGACTGCAGAATGCTGGGTGATATGACAAGGGAAACAGAATGAGGACGTTACTGAAAGGGACTGAGGATTACAGTACTGGTGACATGATAAATAACTACTGAATATGGTGACATGACAATGGGGTGAGGATGGGGATGGGGAAAGACATGATACTAGAATGAGAAATGAGGTGACATGATGGGAGTGAAAGTGGGAGATGGTGAATGAAAAGATATAAGAGTGAAGATTGGGTAATGACAAGGGAAATAAAATGGGAATGATATTGTGAGACGGCAAGGATGGAAGATGTGGGGTTGACATGAGGAGTGAGAATGGGGGATGCAGGATGAAATGACATAACAATGATGACTAGGGATGACATGATAATGGGGGGGAGTATATCCATCTATGTTTCTTTATTTCTATACATGTCTTCTCTACTTTCCTACTTTCTTACACCTCTCTTCACATCTCCTATCCTCCACCCATTCCATTCCTCCACTCATACCTCGCTCCCTTAGTCTTTTCCTCTTACTCCACACACACACACACACACACACACACACACACACACACACACACCACACACCTTCCCCTCCCTCTCCACACCACTCCACGCCTCCTCCCTCATACACTCCACGCACACACTCCACCATGCTAGTGTATACCTTGTATCTTGCCGTCTGGGTCCTTAAGATGTGTGTGTGTGTGTGTGTGTGTGTGTGTGTGTGTGTGTGTGTCTGTGTGTGACACAGACAAACAGACACGCACATCCAAACAAACAGGTAAGGATGGAGGGGATGAGAGAGAGATAAAGGTGAGAGATGAAGGTGCGAGAGGTGTGTGACAGAGAGGATTGAATGGAAGTATGACAGACTGACAGACAAAACGAGATCGGTACCCACAGAGAGAGAGAGAGAGAGAGAGAGAGAGAGGGAGAGGGGGTGATAACACAGAGTACAAATAATACAGACGTGGAGGGTGGTATTGGTCAGTGGTAATTGTGTTAGGGATACGACAACACGGCTGGAGGAGGAGGAGGAGGAGGAGGAGAAAAGAGAAAAACTAGCAGAGGGAGTAAGAGAAAAAAGGAACAGAAAGAGAGATGAAGCAGAGGAAGGGAAGTAGGGTAAAAAGGGATTAAGGTAGAGAAAGAAAAAAGACGTGGAGAGAAAAGGGATGCGGGAGAGAGAGAGAGAGAGAGAGAGAGAGTAGACACACACACACACACACACACACACACACACACACACACACGCAAACAAACAAACAGGCCGACAAACAGACAAATACACGAGTTATACAAGCCTAAAACACAATTAAAACAAGTTGAAACAGGAGAGGGCGTTTCAATTTTTACTGCTTTTTCGTTTTCATTCTTTATCTGTATGTGTGTGTGTGTGTGTGTGTGTGTGTGTGTGTGTGTGTGTGTGTGTGTGTGTGTGTGTGTGTGTGTGTGTGTGTGTGTGTGTGTGTGTGTGTGTGTGTGTGTGTGTGTGTGTGTGTGTGTGTGTGTGTCTCAAAAGTAGAGAGAGTCAAAACACCAAAGGGAAATAAAAAATGAAAGGGGACGAGTGAGAGGCGAGAGAGATCAAGGGAGAGAGAGTAGGGTGACAGGGAGGGTGAAACAGACAGACAGACACAAAGACAGACAGAAATATGTAGACAGATAGACAAAAGTAAAGAGATAGATACATAGGCTGACTGACGAGATAGTTAAATTGACAAGAGAGAGAGAGAGAGAGAGAGAGAGAGAGAGAGAGAGAGAGAGAGAGAGAGAGAGAGAACGATACCCCATTGGACTTATTCAGGCTAAAAGACGAAAAATATGAAAATAAACAAAGAATATGACAAGGCTAGTCGACACAGAGGGAGACAGAAATTCTTAATACGAGTAGTAGGGAAAGAAGAGGGAGAGGGAGAGAAGAAATGGAGGGAAAGGAAGGGGAAGACAGGAATGGCGGTGAATAACAAGTAGGTAAAGAAAAGACAGAATCAGCAGAGAGAGAGAGAGAGAGAGAGAGAGAGAGAGAGATTGTGAGGAGGGGAGGGGAGTGGAGGGATGTAGATGGGGAGATGGGTGGAAGGCAGGGGGAAGGAGACAATGAAGGAGAGAGTAGGGAAGGGAAGGGGAGGGAGGAAGAGGGGAGAGAAGAGAGAGGGGGAAAGGTAGGGAGAGATGAAAAGAAGAGGATGAGCATAAAAACTCAACAAAACGTTAACTATATAAACTAGTGAGGAATTATGCTTGTCTATCTACCAAATACCGTCTATTTATCTATGTCTCTATCCATCTCTCTACCTATCTACCTGTGTGTTGGTCTGTTTATTTGTCGATCTATCTATCCATCTATCTATCAACCTACCCACCGATCTATCTATCATCCTATCTATCTACCTACTTACCTACCTTCCTTTTTATCTATCTATCTATCTCTCTGTGTCTAACTATACACTTACTCATCTTTCGTTCAATCTAAATATCCATCGATCTCTACATATCTATCAATCTATTTGCCTATATCAACATTTCACCTGTATCTATCTATCTACTGTATCTACCGTATTTACCTATCCATCTACCGACCTACCTACCTATAATTCCATCTACCCATCTATCTACTGCCATACTCCGCATCACCCCAAAGGTGGTAGGGACAAAACGACCTCCCGGCATTACTGTCCCTACTCAGTAACGACCATCAGATCCCGGACACCCTGCTATACTCTTTCCACTGTAACTTGCCCTAGAACTGATATCTCTGCATTATGAAGTGTGAGCTGTAGCAATAGGTTAGCATTATGATGATGCCAGTCACAAACAAATGCTGCAGAAAAGATATAGAGCCGTAGTACTGTCTTTT
Source organism: Coenobita brevimanus (assembly GCF_032717465.1). Taxonomy (NCBI): domain Eukaryota; kingdom Metazoa; phylum Arthropoda; class Malacostraca; order Decapoda; family Coenobitidae; genus Coenobita; species Coenobita brevimanus. Next base: position 2,371,151 of record NC_137060.1, read on the forward strand.
TCTGCCACTGAGCTACGTGCAATATGCTACAAAAGGACGAAACTGTATTATATGATGGTGCTGGTAACAAAGACGTGCTGTGGAAGGGACGCAAACCGCAGTACTGTCATATTCTGCCACTAAGCTACGTGCAATAAGCTGCAAAAGAACGAAAATCTGGACCAAGTTACGGTGAAAGGATTATAGCACCTTACACTCACCCTGTGTTAATAATCATCATCATCATCAGTATCCAAGCGTGGTGGCAGTTGCATTGTTCGTTTTTGTTGCTCAATTATGTGTGATGTAACTTAAAATGACTCTTTAATAACCAATTTATTATCATCATCATCATCTCCTCCTAGTCTTTTTCATAATCATCTTCATCTCCTCCCCCTAGTCCTTTTTATCATCATCATCATCATCACCATCTTCATCTGCTTCTCCTCCTCCTCCTCCTCATCATCATCATCATCATCATCATCATCATCATCTCGCCTTTTTTTCCCACCCACAGGTTGGGTGAGGTAAGGACCAGAAAGCCAGGAAAAAGAAAAAACAGTTTTAAGACTAATCACCAGCAATACCCTGTGAAATGGGCCGTACACTCATTCACTCACTATTTAAGCCTCCGGAATCCTCACTCTACGTCAGAGATGCGCTTACATATTGCCTTTTGGTGCTAGCGAGGGGCGCCTTCATGTGGTGGCACCAATATAACCAGGTGGCTCCACTGCCTGGTTATACAAATATCCCTCAGCTACTTCCCTATCCCCCGAAACGAGGATGGTGGACTGCAGGAGACACGGCAGCTTAAGCCTGCAGTCCACGGGGTCCACGTCCAGATGAGCCTGAGGTTGCAACTAGCCTACTACTACTTACTACTACTACTACTCCTTCTACTACTGCTGCTGCTGCTGCTGTTGCTACTACTACTAGTACTATACTACTACTTCTACTACTAAATTGTCAATCAACCAGTCAGTCCTATAACACTCCAGTTAACTAAGGGGTCACACATTCCTCCAAACAAAACCATTCAACCAGCGGATTCCTTGTCTGTTCCCTTCCTTCATCAGCCTCTATACCTCTCTTTCTCACTTCCTCTTCTCACCCTCTGCACACACTCCATCCTCTCTCTTTCCCCTCATTCTAACACTCCTTCCTTTCCTCTTCCATTCCCTTCTCTCTCCCTCTCTTCGCGCACTCCTCTCTCAATCCCTCCTATCTCTCTCCCCTCTGCTCACACTCCTCCATCTCCCCCTCCCACCCCTTTCTCTTTCACTACCCACCCGTTTCCCGACTCTCTCTCTCTCTCTCTCTCTCTCTCTCTCTCTCTCTCTCTCTCTCTCTCCATCACGCCTCCGCACCTCCCTGTCACGCAGCAACACTGATGACTCCACTAAACTCCCAACATCTTATTTAGTGAAGGAACCACGTACACCCCGTCATTTCTAGATCTCTCTCTCTCTCTCTCTCTCTCACTAGTTGCTTCTCGTTCTCTCTGTTTCATCAGTCCCCTCTCGCTCTACCTTTTTTTCTCACTCACCCTACATATCTCATCCCCTCCCCTCTCTCTATCTGTCTATCTACATTCATACATCCATCCATCCATCAATTATCCGTCCATCCATCAATCCATTTTCTATCATCTATCTATCTATCCATCCATCCATCAATCAATCTATTATCTATCTATCTATCTATCTATCCATCCATCCATCAACCATCCGTCAATCCATCCATCTATTATCTGTATTTATCCACATTTCAAATATTCATCTCTCTCTCTCTCTCTCTCTCTCTCTCTCTCTCTCTCAACCAGACGGCATAACACTCAGGGAATCACATAAACCCTGTCAATAATACCACGTCTTCCATTCCACACACCTGTCTCCTAACCCTACACACACACACACACACACACACACACACACACACACACACACACACACACACACACAAATACAGAGAGAGACACAAAGACGCCGGACTGGCAATGAGAGGAGAGAGGCTGAAAAAAACCACCAGGAGACAAACATAGGGACATGGAGAGGACGACAAACGCACTGACAGGCAGGCAGATTAGGCAGGTGAGCTTCAGTGAGGCACACACTCAGACAGACAAGTGGAGACAGACACACAGGAACAGACACTGACGGACATAAGTTTAAAACGACAAACTTTTTATGTACAGGAAGACAGACACAGCCATCATCATCATCATCATCATCATCATCATCATCATTATCACCATCATCATCATCATAAGGCCCACATAATTATTAACATCTTAAAAAAAAAAAAATCGACTTCTGGGAGCTTAATATCATATAAGAGAAAATTACTTTCTATCTATCTATCTATCCATTGCCTGACACCAAATTGTATGAGGGGTGTCCTTACAAAAACACCTTCAGGCATACCTGTGCCTACTCAGTAACGACCCTCTTCCCACGACACACCACCACCCTCCCTTACATACTCTCACACCTTGTCTCTCCATATCGTTCTCGGCCTCCCTCTCCTTCTCCCAACCACCTCAATCCTCCTACATCGTATGGTGGAGGAGGAGGAGAGGGAGGGGGAGAGGAAGGAGGGGAAAGGAAGGGAGAGGAGGAGAGGCAGAGGTGGAGGGGAAGAATCGGGGAGAGAGAAGGAAAAGGCACAAAGTGAGGAGAGAAAAGGAGAACTGCAAGGAAATGTGGAGAGAGAGAGAGAGAGAGAGAGAGAGAGAGAGATGGAAGATGGAAAGAGGAGGAATTATGTGAAAGGAGAGAAAAAAATGAAAGAATGCTAAAGAAAAAGGGAGAGACAAAAAGAATGAAGATGGAAGGAAGGAAGAAGCGAGTGTTGGAGGAGGAAGAGGATGAGACTGGAGGAAAAAGAAAAAAGGGATGAAGGTAGAGAGGGATGTAGAAGGAGAGAAGAAGGTGGAGAAGGAAGGGAAAAGAAGGGATGAGGATGATGGAGAGAAAGGTTGACAGAAGAGAAATGGAGGAGAGAAAAGGAGGAGGATGGAGGGAGCTGGAGAGAACACAGGAAGGGAGGTGGAGGGAAAAGAAAAAAAACAGAGGGACTGAGAGGAAAAAAAAATAAGGTAGCTCTATGGTGTGAGTTATGTGGGGGAGACGACGTGCGTGTGTGTGTGTGTGTGTGTGTGTGTGTGTGTGTGTGTGTGTGTGTGTGTGTGTGTGTGTGTGTGTGTGTGTGTGTGTGTGTGTGTGTGTGTGTGTGTGTGTGTGTGTGTGTGTGTGTGTGTGTGTGTGTGAGAGAGAGAGAGAGAGAGAGAGAGAGAGAGAGAAATACCAGTTGGGGAAACAAAACAGAGCAGAATAAAGATGAGGAGAGGGAAAGAGGAAGGGAAGGGAGAGGGTGGAGAAGAGACAGACAGACAGACAGATAGATATATATATACACAGACAGATAGACAGACAGATAAGACTGATGTCAGGACTCCATATTATAAATACAATTCATTATAGAAAACATGATAGATAGATAGACAGATAGATAGACAGCGCACCAGGCAAGCCTGGGAACGGGAGATGAGCTTGCAACTTTAAGGGAAGAAATGTTGACAATACACCGGAAGCAGCAAGTCAGGGGATGAGATAGGTAGTGTGTCAGCGATATAGGCACACGAACAATGCTCGTGACCATACACACACACTCACACACAGGCTTCTAGAACATTTCAACAACAGTGTAACACACGTGACACGACTCCTGCTACACCAGAATTTAGGAAGCAAAGCTCAGAAGGAGACAGGCCATAGAACCGACAGGTAATAGGGAGAAGGAGACTAGCAACATGGGCGAGAGAGAGAGAGAGAGAGAGAGAGAGAGAGAGAGAGAGAGAGAGAGAGAGAGAGAGAGAGAGAGAGAGAGAGAGAGAGAGAGAGAGAGAGACAAGGAGGTAGCTCGCGGGACTCTACTTATACTTCACTCGTGTGTGAAAGACTTTGTTAATATTTCCAAGACAAATAAAAATAGTCCCATACTCATCTTAATCTCTCCTGCCATTGCATGACAATGGGAATTAAGATTATCTACTTACAAAACTACTCACGTATAACAACCGCTCGTCCACGAGTCTAATATATGTATAACTGATCTACAAAACTTCACTACAAGAACCTTACAAAGTTATCGTAAGACTGATAGACAGATATTGACGGTTAGGTTAGATATACAGACAAAACAAACAGACTGATAATGATACGCAGGTAGGCAGGCGGGCAAGTAAGTAGATGGTTAAGTAGGTAGATATGAGAGAGAGAGAGAGAGAGAGAGAGAGAGAGAGAGAGAGAGAGAGAGAGAGAGACCCCATAGGAGCCTAATACCGCTTCAGTAATAACGTCCTTAGAGACACAGACACATACGGAAGAATCCTTGGCCTACCGATGGCATCTCTCTCTCTCTCACTTCTTCATTTGTTCTATTTACACGTCTCTCTCTCTCTCTCTCTCTCTCTCTCTCTCTCTCTCTCTCTCTTTCTCTTCTTCTTTATTTGTTCTATTTCCTCCTCTCTCTCTCTCTCTCTCTCATTCCTCCCCCATTCCTCTCTCTCTCTCTCTTTCTTCTTGCCCCTTTTTCCTCTTTTCCATTTCCGCCAAATGCGGTTCTTTCCTTCTCTTCCTCCCAATAATCTCCTCTTCCTAGTCCTCTCTCTCTCTCTCTCCCCCCTTCTCACCTCTGTCCACTACCCCCCCCCCCCGCCCTTATCTCATTCCAGCCAATGATCAACTATGGTACAGCAAACACCACCGTAGCTCCAACTTACAGCCTCATTAATCCAACATACGCTTTCACATCCACATTTCTCTCTTCGTCTCTCCCATTTCCTCCCTCTTCCCTCCTCTTCCATCCATCTACCCATAATCTACTTTTTTCTTCTTCCCTCTCCTTCTCCTCTCCTGGCACTGTTTCTCCCACCTTTATCACCCACTATATCACCTCCCTGTTTACTTTTATTACTCTTATTTGTTACTTGGTTGGACAGTTCTTTCAGCTGCCTCTCTCTCTCTCTCTCTCTCTCTCTCTCTCTCTCTCTCTCTCTCTCTCTCTCTCTCCCCAGAGGCCCGTGACACAAGCCATCCAATCAGAGGCAGCCTTAGCACAGCACTTCCACGCCATCCCTGCTGCTGGAGACGGACGCCTTCATGTGGTGGCACCGATACACCTGCACGCTGACACACACACACACACACACACACACACACACTTCCACGCCATCCTTGCTGCTGGAGACGGACGCCTTCATGTGGTGGCACCAATATATATATATATACACACACACACACACACACACACACACACACTTCCACGCCATCCCTGCTGCTGGACACGGACGCCTTCATGTGGTGGCACCGATACACCTGCACGCTGACACACACACACACACACATACACACACACACACACACACACACACACACACACACACACACACACACTCACACTTCCACGCCATCCTTGCTGCTGGAGACGGACGCCTACATGTGGTGGCACCAATATACACACACACACACACACTTCCACGCCATCCCTGCTGCTGGAGACGGACGCCTTCATGTGGTGGCACCGATACACCTGCACGCTGACACACACACACACACACACACACACACACGCCATCCCTGCTGCTGGAGACGGACGCCTTCATGTGGTGGCACCGATACACCTGCACGCTGCACCTGTCTGTTTATACACACCTCCACCATCTAGCCCCAGCCCCTAAATGACCAGGATGGACTGCACCAGCACCACAACTTCAGCGTACAATCCACTGGGTTCTACTATTAATACTAGCACTACTACTACTACTTCGCCACTGCTGAATTTTGTCGTTAAACACTCTCTCTCTCTCTCTCTCTCTCTCTCTCTCTCTCTCTGCACATGTGACACTGTACACTACCTTACAACCCTATACATGTTCAACTCTGCTATTTGTTCTGACACCTGATGATTTCTTTCAAATTGTGTATATATAACAGGGGTTTAATTTTTAATGTAACTGCACAATTCCTCTCTCTCTCTCTCTCTCTCTCTCTCTCTCTCTCTCTCTCTCTCTCTCCCACCCTGGTCTCCTGTGGGCTTCCCCCTGTAACACGACACACAAGGCCATCACGAATTTCCTGACGCAGCAGACCAATAAATGACCGAAGCGGCAGTAAACACAAGAACACTGAGGAAAATGAAACAGTAAAAGCAATATAATATGGAATAAAGGTTTACACACCAAAATGTACCTGAGTGACCAAGACCACACTAACAGACCAAAGACCAAAGTGACAACGATGAAATATAGACCAAACTGACAATGATCAAAGCGCCTCAGACCAAAGTAACATTTATCAAAGTGCCTGAGAACAAAACATAACAAATTTACACAAATCAACTAATAACAACAGAGACAAAGACAAGATGACACAGACTAAGGTGATAAGAGACTATACCGAATGTCTGACTTCATTTCACAGTATAAGAATCTGCCACACCACACACTGCCACACCGCTCACTGCCACACCACACACTGCTACACCGCACACTGCCATACCACACACTGCCACACCACACACTGCCACACCACACAATGCCACACCACACACTGCCAAACCACACACTGCAACACCACACTCTGCCACACCACACACTGCAACACCACACACTGCCATACCGCACAGTGCCACACCACACACTGCTATACCATACAGTGCCACACCACACACTGTCATACCACGCACTGTCAGACCACACACTGCCACACTACAAATTGCCACTCCTCACACTTCCACACCAAACACTGTCACACCACACGCTTTCACACCACACACTGCCATACCACACACTGCCACACCACATACTGCCACACCACACACTTTCACACCACACACTGCCATACCATACACTGCCACACCACACACTGCCACACCACACACCACACACCTCACACTGCCACATCACGCAGTGCCACAACTCACACTGCCACACCACACACTGCCACACCGCACACTTCCACACCAAACACTGTCACACCACACACTTTCACACCACACACTGCCATACCACACACTGCCACACCACACACTGCCACACCACACACTGCCACACCACACACTGCCATATCATACACTGCCACACCACACACCTCACACTGCCACATCACACAGTCCCACAACTCACATTGCCACATCACACACTGCCACACCGCACATTGCCACACCACACACTGCCACATCTCACACTGTCATACCTCACACTGCCACATCACACACTGCAACATCGCACACTGCCACACCTCACACTGCCACACCACACACTGCCACATCACACACTGCAACATCGCACACTGCCACACCACACTCTGCAACATCTCACACTGCCACACCACACACTGCCACACCACACACTGCCACACCTCCTGTCTCCTACAACACAAAGACTTTTCTAACTCGTATAAACTTCGCCTCTTAACATTTTTTTTCCTTACCTTCCCCTTCTTCAGTTTCTTTCCTCTGCTGTAAACTTCAGAAAAAATGGCACAAATATTACACTAAAAAGAAATGGTATTTTTGTCCCTACCCAGTAACGACGCTCTCTTTCCAATACACAACACCCTCCCTCATATCCCCTTCATTAAAATGATGTGAACAAGTTTAGGTTGGTCCTGCAACCTTCATACGGGTTTTTTTCAACAACTGAAGGGGATAATGAAGGCTGTACCTAACTCCTCTTACTCGAAAAGAGGATACTGTTTAGTCCCGCTGCCTCAAGACTATTTCCTTCAACTCGTAAAAGACCCATCGTAGTGAAGGAGTTAATGAAGGATAAATCTAAATCATTCAGTTCGACAATTCTCTCTCTAGGGTTAAATAATACTGTCTGGACATAATAAATATATCAATCAATAAAAACCTGTTCGTGGACTGCCTGACCTGCGTCGTGCCATGACACTGTCAAAAGGAGGAGGGGGGGGGGAGGGGCAAAGAATGGGCATGCTGAGGAAGGGAATGGGTGGGATGGGCTGGAATGCTGATGGCGGTGGGGCTGGGGCGGGAAAGTATACCCTGTGAAGATCGGTGTTGTAAGATTTGTGGTTTGACTGAGTGAAGGTTTACTTCACCACATCCTCCAGGAATAAAAGTATTACAGGAAAAATGAAATGGGCGTGATGAATAAAGAAATGGGTAGGATTGGCAGAATTGTTGTGGAGGTGGAGAGGGAACAAGGAAATATACCCTGTGAAAATGGTTGCTGTATGATTAATGGCTTGAGTGGAGTGATGGCTTGAGTGGAGTGATGGTTTATTTTAAAGCTTTCACCACCACCACCACCACCACCACCAACAACAACAACAACGATAAGCTCACGTTGCTCTCATATACCTGGCGTCTTGAGAGGCAGGTAAAAATACGTCCTGGTAGTGAAGTGTACCGTATGTCCCTTGCTTATTCTTGTCCTTCCTCTCCTGCATCAATTATAACTCACAGTGGCAATGATCACACAAACATCCACAGCACCTTTTTTCCTCCGTATTAACCCCTTGACTCCCACGACGCACTTTCTGTTTATTCTGCTGCCTCCAGACAACTTTTGCTGAGGGATCTCTAGTGATGAAGGGGTTAATTATGGCTATAACAAACCTTTTAGTTAGAAAAAAATCTCTCCAAACCTGAATACAATCGTCTGGAAGTAACAAGAATATGCTAAAAATACGTCATCGTAGTGAAGGGGTTAAGCGCTAAACAAAAGTATCCAGACCAATAACTGACTGGGATCTGGTTTGTCTCTGTTCCTGGATTCGAACTTGTGTCTCGAGAGGTGATATGAAGTCCCATCTCGAGGGTTCACTCAGAATTACTTGATTTTTTTTTTTTTTTTTTTTTTTAATGCAAGGAAGAAGGAACCAAAAGCCAGAAGCCCGAAAACCGTTCCTTCCAAGAAAAAAAGAAAAAAAATACAACAGACAGCCATATTCAAGATCCGTTCATTTGGAGATGCTTGGACACACTGCGTTTGAAAGAATGGAGATCATAGGAAGCAGGAAATACAGACTGAGGGAGACAGTTCCATAGCTGATTTATAAAGATCTCGTTAACACTTTATCTCTGAGTCAATAACATTCACATCAAAGTGGCCTTCCACCAAGCACTCTTCCACCCTATTCTTTCACCTCGTTGTCGGTGTTCCTCTCCTACTCAGACAGGAAATGGAGAGAGGGAGAGCGGAGATGGTAGAGAAATTTTGGAAGAAGGGAGAGGCCAATAAAAATGGGAAAGGGAGGGGAAGAAGTGGGGGAAGGAGGGAGAAACTAAGGAACATGGAGAGAGGGAAATGAGGAAAGGAGAGGAAGAAGTAGGGCAGGAGAGGAAGGAGAAAGAGGAAAGGGAGAGGGTAAGAGGCTAACGAAGAGGAGGGAGGGAGAGGAAGGAAGACAGGGGAGAAGCTTAGTAAGGCAAGAATAAGTAGTCATACTATGAATCTGATCCAGTCAAGCATAGGTTGGACGGAATGGGGAAGAGGGAGAGAGAGATGGGATGCAGAGAAAAGATGTAAGGGGAGGAGAGGAGAAAGGGGAGGCAGAGAGAGGGTGGAAGGAGAGGAGAGGAGAGAAAGAGAGGAAGGGAACAGGGGGGGTAGAGTAAGGAGGGGTGAGAGGGACACTCGGCCAGTTCCCCTCCAATACTGGCGGAGGACGGATCGGATTTCGAGCTAGTATTTTTAGTACCATGGGATACTTTTATCTGACTCCAATATGGCGGACCAAGACGAGACACAAACACAACAGCTGGCAAGGACATGATGAAGTACAGTCACACACAAATGTTTGCCTAATATTTCACCTCTACTTGTCACTTCCTTCTGCTGGCTACCATTCCTAAGTTGACTGTTTTCGGCATCTGATGTTTAGGTTTCTTTTCAGCTTCGTAAAATCCTCTGATATCAAACGAAATAAAATGCATGGTAGGTAATTCCAAGCTTCACTGTTAAATTAGTGCCTATCGACTCCACAGAGGCCATTATGGTAGACAATAAATTTAGTTTAAATCTTCCCCAACACTCATTGTCCCATCCAGATCCCCAATTACGATGCCTGTGAGAGGAAGTTACGCTGGTAGAAGTGGTGAGAAAGGTGGGAGGAGGCGAACGAGCGAGCGAGCGAGAGAGAGAGAGAGAGAGAGAGAGAGGGGGGGGGCAAGGAGTAGGAAAGAGTGGGAGGGAAGGAGATAGGGAAATAAATGAATGGGAAGAAAGGAAAGAGGGGGAGAGGGAGGAAAGAGAGAAGTGGAAAGGAAGAAACACAGGACATGGAAGGGATGAAAAGTGAAGAAGGTGGAGAAAAGGGGAGATGAAAGAGCAGGAAGGAAGTAGGAGAGAGAAATACAGAACATGGAGGAAAGGAGGCAGAGAGAAGGAGGAGGAAAGGGAGGGTGTGAGAGCAGAGAAGGTAAGATGCAGGTATGGCTTACTTGACTGAGCCACACAACAGTAATTCCGAGAGAAGCTTTGATGTGATGAATACCCCAGTGTGGAAGCCTAGGGTGGGTGACGAGAGTGTGAGCTGGTGTGAGACTCAGTGTGTGGACGTGACAGAGTGAGTTAAGACACATACATACATACATATATACATACATACATACACAGAGAGAAACCTGGCAAGTGTGAACGTTTGAGTGACAGACTGTAGTGATGGTGAAAGAATTATAGATAAATAAATAGACAGTACAAATATATGTAGATAGATACATACACATACACATATATACATACATAAGGAGAAACATGGAAACAGTGTGAACGCTAGAGTGACAGACTGAGTGTAGAGGCGACAGAATTATCCCGACAAATAAACAGATGCCAGGTACTGTACATGCATACTCGAACATACATACATACATATATACAGTACATATACATATATAAAGAAAACTCTGGAAACTGTAAACACAGATAGACAGATAGACAGATTGAAAAACAGATAAAGGCCTTGGAATATAAGGCAGACTGAAAGTTATAGTGACAGACTGAGTGTCGAGATGGAAGAATTAGACTGACAAATAGAGAAAGACAGACAAACAAATCATTAAATATAAATAGATAGACAAAGATGAATGGACAGACACACAGTCAGATAGACAGACAGACAAATAGGCAGAGACTCACAGATAGATACGAACATATAAACACGGAGAGATAAGTAAATAGACAGACAAATAAAGAGAGATGCCTGGGAACAGAAACCAGAGTGAATGAGCGGGTATACGTGGAAGAACTGTACAGTGCGTAAGTAAAAAGGGATCTTCTTGAACTAAACAAAATTATTCAGCAATGGCCACAATAAAATATAAAATACGTCCTGGGGCTGAAGTGAGTTAGTTCCTGACGATTGTTTAGTGATGCAGGAAACGCTTTGGGACTGGAGGGGTTAAATACAGGCTTCATTAACCTCTTCACTACTACAGATCTTAACTAAGTTGAATATTATCGTGTATCAGTCTATCTATCTAAATACCTTGGCTGCTTCCCCCAAAGAAAGGTAGGTAATTAGTAGACTGATGTGAGTGTGAGGTGTGGCAGTGTGTGGTGGCACAAAGTGAGGTGTGAATGTAAGATATGGCAGTGTGTAAGTGTGAGGTGTGGCAGTGTGTGGTGAAGCGAAATGAGGTGAGTGTGAGGTATGGCAATGTATGGTGAGGCAATGTGAGGTGTGACTGTGAGTGTGGTAATGTCTGCTGCGGTACAGTAAGTTTTCATTCACTCTTTATTATATACATTGCTCTGAAGCAATCCGTGATCAGTCTGAAATGGTAAGTGATAAAACTGCCAAACACAATTTCTACTATACCGTCTCGAAACTGTCAAAACGTAAGCAGATCTTGCTATATTAACCCTCTACAGTTCCAAACAACTCCACTATTTTATTCCTTCTAGATCCAGACCATTTTATCCAGCAGAGAGTAAGTCATAGGAACCTGTATGCTACCACTGGCACCGTCAACACACTGAAGTTCGAGACTAGTATTATGTTCCAGAGAACACCACACGATTGTATTCTACTGAGAGTGAGTAACAGAAGTCTGAGATAGTTAGGCAGCAATACTGAAGTGGGTTTGAAGGATTGGAATCAGTCTATATTGGGTTAGAACTGTAGACATCTGAGTGTTATTAACAGCAGACGTCCATCCTATTAGTTCCCACGCGTTACGAACATCAAAGGAATGTGCTAATCACCGGATCTGTCGCACCCCGCTTCACATGAGGGGAGTAAAAGTAAACAAGATATATTACAGAGAATATTAAAAAACATGGGAAACTACTGAACGGATTCCCTAGCCATACTCTATCTCTATCACTCTGTAACCTGCCGTAAAAGTTAACTGTATCTAATGCTTATGGTAATAATACAGCGTGTTTGGCTCCTCTACCTTTCTGTTGTATGCGCTCTGTTATGTGGCATGCAGGCTAACCACATCAACTGTAATGCTATAGAGTGTTCTCAAAATGACAGTAGGAAATGGGCCTCACATACACCTTCGTTCTCTATGTTTATGTTTTTAGATGCAGCAGCAGTTCTTGGAGCGGCCCAGTCAGTCAGTCACACCTATGGATATTCACACGTCAGGTGCTTCACTCCAGCTGAGTTCCATATGGTTCCGCATCTATCTAGGATTTATGTACATGTTAAAAATACTGTCTTTAAGAAAAAACTGGGAATATAATACATGGTTTCCCTGGACATAATCTTGCTGTGACACATCCAGTGCTCACCACCGTTCCATAAATGATCGTTACAAATAGGGATCTCTCTCTCTCTCTCTCTCCATTTTTATCACTTCAATTAAATGAGGTGTTTCATATTACATTCTTGCTATCCCCGGATCACTTTATTCACTTCATGACAGACTATTCAGAAAGTAAGGGTAGACACAGCCGTAATTATTCCCTTTACAGCTACAGGTCCTTCATATGCTGAGCAAAACCCTCCCAATGGAGCATGAAATAAAAAAGTAATCGTTCTGATGGGGTTACGAATACAATGGTTACTATACTCTGTTCACTTTAGGCGTAGAACTGCCATCTCTCCATCATGAATGCTGAGCTACAACAAGAGATTATCACTAGAATGTGAAACTAGTCAGGAAGAAGTGCCATGGAAAGGATGCAGAGCGGAACTACTGTTTTATTCTGCCACTGGGTTATGGGAAATAAGTAAACAAAGGACGAAGATCTCCTCCTGGATAAAATAAATGAACTTAGGACACTGACAGCAACACAACTGATTGTTCCAGACATAGTCTCTGGCCCTGTAGTGTGACTGTTGGTGTTGTTGTTGTGGCCACAGTGTCGTCTGAACCGTCAATCCAGTGACTGCAGGTTACTTCGGGTTTTTCCTGCAGTCCACCATCTTCCTTATGAGGGATAGTGAAGTAGGTGAGAGACGTTTGTATAACCAGGTATGCCAACCTGTCATATCGGTGCCACCACATGAAGGCGTCCCTCTCCAGCACCTGCAACACGGTAAACAAGCCAACCACATCCAGTGCTCACAGCTGTTCCACAAATGACCGTCAACAATTTCCCAGTCACATTATGTCACCACACACACACTTTCCCTTTACGTCTGCAGCCAACAGTGTTTATGGATTTTCATTATAACTCAATGGGGTTAGACAGTTCACTTCCAGCTCTCTCTCTCTCTCTCTAACACCACCCACAAAAGCGACAGTGCAGCAGCGCGCCTCTCTCAATCCGCGTCCCAACAACATTATCCATCATGTCGCCTGTGTGTGTGTGTGTGTGTGTGTGTGTGTGTGTGTGTGTGTGTGTGTGTGTGTGTGTGTGTGTGTGTGTGTGTGTGCTGATAATTTTCATTTAATGGAGAGAGAGAGAGAGATGACCTTTCATAAAAAGAAAAAAACTGCAATCACTCACAGTTATCAAAATTACTCATCAGAACATACAGTACTGAAGAAAAGTATACGACATCGATTAGCGAGACGAACAAGAACAGATTAAAAAAAAATAAATTATGGTACTGTAATAAAAATAATAATAATAATAATAATAATAATAACAATAAAATAATAATATGACAATAACTGATAAGAAAAGACACATACCGGTACTATATATACAGAGAAATATAAAGGTGCTGATATATATACTGATAAAAAATACAAATGACCGAGACTGACATAAAGATGGATGCAGAAATAGGTAAATTGCTAAAAAAAGAAAAACAAAGACGGAGATACATAGATAAATGGATAATAGAAAGATGGATGGATACACAAACAAAGATAAAAAGATAAAGAGAAGAAAAGACAAGAAAGGAGAAGAGAAGAATGAAAAGACGGGAAGAGGAGAGAGAAGAGGAGAGGAAAGGAGAGGAGAGGAGAAGAGAAACGAAGAGAGAAGAGAGAAAAAGAGAATTACTGATATCATCAGTGTTAAAATTTACAATGCTATCCCAACTTTATATCCTGCATATTCAGACGTGACCCAATCCCCCTGTGAAATGACATTCCATATCTCACTGATATAACTCACAGATGGCGTTACTGATGGCAGATACGGATATGATACCACCAACCTTCCTTAGTCTATATTCTCGTCAGTCTAGCAGCCTCTCTTCCACCTCTTTCTTACCAGCTTATTTTTGCATAGGACATGGTAACTTTTTCCACTGCCATGGATACATACAGTTATATTACTCAGACTGCCTGGTGCTGGAGAGGGGCGCCTTCACGTGGTGGCACAGATATAACCGGGCAGTGGAGCTGCCAAGTTTTTATACAAACGTCTCCCTCCTCCCTCCCAATCCCTTGAAAGGAGGAGTGCGGACTGCAGGAGGACAGGTTTCACCTTCCAGTCCGCCAGGTTTATGTCAGATAAACCTGGGGCTACAACAACAACAACAACAACAACTGCTCCTGCTACTCAGACTACCATAAACACGGCATAAATACCACGTATGGCAAAATATAAAAAAATATATATAAATCAGTAAGGAAGAGGTGCTAGGACGCCCTGGAGACTAGGATCTCTTGCGTTTTGGTAATGACTCCTTCCCGTTGTTATGAATATGGTACTTGAGAGAGAAATTATTGTACCTATTAAAAATTATCGTATGTTTGGCAAGGGGTACTGTGTGTGTGTGTGTGTGTGTGTGTGTGTGTGTGTGTGTGTGTGTGTGTGTGTGTGTGTGTGTGTGTGTGTGTGTGTGTGTGTGTGTGTGTGTGTGTGTGTGTGTGTGTGTGTGTGTGTGTTATACAGCTTTTATTATCTTCTTTGGTATTATGGAGGGTCTCGAGGGAAAAAAAAAATGTGGTTACGTGTATTTTGAACGACGCTGTGGTGAAAAATGGTGTGGCAGCAACAAGAACACACTACAAATTAAAGTGACTATCACCAGGTCTGAAGCAGCTGTAGGGGAGACTTACAAAAATCCCTAATGATTGTTTTATGTAGGGGGGAAACAGGGAAGAGGGGAATACACAGAGGTGAAAGAGCAGGGAGAAAGAGGCAGATGAAAAGGAGACAGAGGAATGAGAACAGAAAATAAATGGATGGCAGCTGCAATAACAAGAGGGTGGAGGGTTGAGAGAGAGAGAGAGAGAGAGAGAGAGAGAGAGACAGACAGACAGACAGACAGACAGACAGAGTGGTGCAGCGGTGCATATATGAATCTCACCCTCCATAGCAACATGCATTTGGTTTCTTGTCTCTTCCATTTGCCACGCCCCTGTTCCTCTCTCTCTCTCTCTCTCTCTCTCTCTCACACACACACACACACACACACACACACACACACACACACACACACACACACACACATTCCGGTGTTAAGTTGTTCTCTCCCGGTCATTCACAATGGCCAATATGCTGTCCTACAAATATGGCTCTTTACGCACCATCATTTCTGTCCGGCTTTTCCAATTTACTCTGGCGCAGGGGGATGGAGAGGGACGCCTTCACGTGGTGGCACCGATATGACTGTCTATTAGGGGATGGAGAGGGACGCCTTCACGTGGTGGCACCGATAGGACTGTCTATTAGGGGATGGAGAGGGACGGCTTCATGTGGTGGGCCTGGTGGCACCGATATGACTGTCTATTAGGGGATGGAGAGGGACGCCTTCACGTGGTAGCACCGATAGGACTGTCTATTAGGGAATGGAGAGGGACGCCTTCACGTGGTAGCACCGATAGGACTGTCTATTAGGGGATAGAGAGGGACGCCTTCACGTGGTGGCACCGATAGGACTGTCTATTATAAAAACTCAACTCCCTCTCTGTCCCCTGGGTGGAGGCTGGTGGTGTGCAGGAGATGGACAACCTAAGCCCAGGTCAGTGGTGGGGCGGCCGTCCTTGTTTTATTGGGTTTATCTGACACCAACGCAAGGCTAACCCTTAACCCCTTTAATCCTGTGACCTTTTTTTTTTTTTTTTTGCCCATTCTTACTACTTAGACTAATTTACTTAGCTTAGCGGAAATATTTTGAAGTGACGGGGTTAAGACTATAATCTGATCACTTTAAGTGGGTGTAATATTGTTACCTATCCATAATGAATGCACAGCCGTAGGAAGCTATTAACACTATCCTTAACACTATCCTTCATTTCAGCTCAAAGAATCAGATATAACTGGGATACTTTTCTTATTGACAAACAGCCCCGAAAGTATTATCAGGTCTGTGGCTGTTTGCTTTCCTTTGTACTCCTTTGTCGTCATGAAAAAGATCTATGGAAAGGACGTAGAGCCATAGTATTTCTTATTCTACTACCAGTAAGTTGTGGAAATAAGCTGCAGAGGGAAGAAAATCTCCGCCAAATTAAGGTGAAAGACCTATATATCCTAACCAAGACCTATATACCCTAACCAAGACCTATATACCCTAACCAAAAGCACCTTCCACCAAAAAATCTCCAAAACTGATTAAATTCGTCTGAGAGAAACAAGAACATGATTTTTTTTTTTTTTTTTTCGAGTATTTGTGGAACACTTACATTATACTTTGTTTACTTTACACAGGCGCAAACTTACTCTCTGTCTTGAATGATAAACCTGTAACAGCAGGTTACATTAGAAGATGATGTGAGTCACGATGAAGTGCTATGGAAAAGATGTTGAGCCACAGTATTGCCTTATTCTGAAAGTGAGCGATGGGAAATAAGATGAAAAAGGACGAAACTCTCCGCCAACTGTACAATTAGTTTAACTATGACGAGACGTTCATTTTGATGCTTAGTTCCCGTATTGTAATGGCAGAATAAATGAAGACTGTGGCACTACACCGGTTCCATAGCACTTTTTTTCGTGACCAGCACCATATTCAAGTGTTGATCTCTTGCGGCAGCTCAGGACTCACGGTGGAGAGATGGCAATTTTACTCCTAGTTACAAAGAACAGAATATAGATAAAATAAATAACTGAACAATACCCTGAGTATCCTTCATCCCACATTACATAATGATGTCAGCAACGATATGCGGAGGACGGACGTTCTATCTCTGACATATACTTCAGAAATTATGCTTAGATACTGAGGATTGACAACCACACACACACACACACACACACACACACACACACACACACACACACACACACACACACACACTTCCAATCATTACATCGATTCACAATCACCTCCCACAATTACTCCTCAACTTCATTCTCTCTCCCTAACAATCTCCATCCACATCTACCTCTACTCTCTTACATCCCCTAACTCCACCATCCCCCCCTCACAATCACACCCCCTTGCAATCCTCCCCACAATCACAATGCTCTCAAAGTACCTTTCCCACCTCACAACACTCACAATCAACCTATCCCTAGCTTCCTATACAGTCACCTTCCACACCTGTCTCCCTACTCCCAAGCAGTTATTCCCATCATATCTCCCTCTCATTATCACATACACTTCCCCTCACTAGCAAAAACATTTTCCCTCACAATCCTCCCACAACAGCCTCTACCCTCCCCCTTCCCTCCCCTCACAATCGCAAACAAGTCTCCTCACAATTCTCCCACACAGCCCTACCACAATCTCCCCCTACCTTACACTCCCCCACACTCACAATCCCTTCACGATCACTCCTTTGGGCGTAACAATCAGTGTATCAACATCGTCGGTAAGATGGTAAGGACGACACAACGACAGCTCACAATATCACACAGCCTCCCACAATCATTCCACCTCCACCTTCCCCTACAATCACATCCACTTCCCATGTCCCTCATAATCCCTTTCCAAACAGCACAGTCATCTCTAGAATTACAATCCTCTCACAACTGCCTCTTCGTCCTCGCAGTCTTTACTGTTACTTCCGTCCTCTCTTCCTCACAATCCTCCCACCCACTCCTCTCAAAACCACCCTCCCTCCCACCCTCACAAATCAGTCCTTTGGCGGCACCAGGCAGCACATAAACATGGTGGGTAAAATGGCAGGTATGACACGAAGGCTGCAGCTGGGTGGACATCACAGCCGCCAATTCATCCCTAACTGACCACTTACCCTAACGACCCACCTGTAGTTCGGCCATCTTAATTTGCCGGAGATTTTCGTCATTTTTATGGTCTCCACACAGTGATGGACACCAGACTGCATTTACTCTGCTTCTTTCTTCTTCTTTCTTCCAAACATTTTTCAGTTTGGTCCCATTCCTTCATTTCTCAAACTTGGTAAAATAATTTCATGGGCATATACCCCCAAACACATTATTATTATTATTGTTATCGCCCGCCATCACAAGGCGGAGTGATAAAGCTTTTGCCCGCCTGTGTGTGTGTGTGTGTGTGTGTGTGTGTGTGTGTGTGTGTGTGTGTGTGTGTGTGTGTGTGTGTGTGTGTGTGTGTGTGTGTGTGTGTATGTGTGTGTGTGTGTGTATGTGTGTGTGTGTGTGTGTATGTGTGTGTGTGTGTATGTGTGTGTGTGTGTGTGTGTGTGTGTGTGTGTGTGTGTGTGTGTGTGTGTGTGTGTGTGTGTGTGTGTGTGTGTGTGTGTGTGTGTGTGTGTGTGTGTGTGTGTGTGTGTGTGTGTGTGTGTGTGTCATCAGTGCTAATAACCAAACTAATGTGCACCGGGTACGCTGCTTGATCACCGGCCATTACGTCTCGCTAGTAAATCATGGCACGATGGACGCGCCAAACCTGTAGTGTCTAATATACTGATAAAAAGGCCACGCTGGAAACGCGGATGTCTGGCAGCCAGGCCCCTCTGTCTGTCACTCTGCCAGGAAAAAAAAAGGGTGGGGGGGGAAGGATATTAAGATTAACTGCTGAAAACAGTTATCAAATTTGTTCCATCAAGTAACGTGTAAAATATGATGCAGTGAACCGTGATTTACCTTCTTTATGCCCCAGTTCATCAGTAGACAAAACGTACAAAATACTGACTATTACTTACAAAAAAAGCAAAACGCACAAGATTCTTTTTAAATGCAAACAACAATGAATCAACGCTATTGTCATTTAGCTCTTCCCCCCCTCGCCCCCTTCCCCCCAAAAAAAAACCATCCAATTCAGAATGCATTCACATCGAGATGCTTGGACACAATGCGTTTATAGACTGGAGGTCAGAGGCAGAAGGAATGCACAGACTGACCATGACCAGCACTGATCAGTCTCATACTAAAACTGGATTAATTAAAACTGATATATTTTGCCTCAACCCCACCAGCTTCGACAACAAGCAATATATATATATATATATATATATATATATATATATATATATATATATATATATATATATATATATATATATATATATATATATATATATATATATATATATATATATATATATTTATTCTTGACAAATAATCCAGATCAATACAGGATAGAGGTACTGTCACCACTTGGATCCTCTGACCACAATCTCATCAAAGCCTCATTAGTTAACCCTCCTACACCTCCCCATTCCGAACCTGTCAGGGTGACACGATGGCACTTTGACAGGGCAGACTGGGATGGATTTAGAAATTATCTTGCTGATGTTCCATGGCAGTCTTTCTTCTCTAGTGATCCCAATTCTACCCAGTCCCACATTTGCGACTTAATACTAGCTGGTATGGATTTATTCATACCAAGTCAACAATTCATTAAAAGATCAAACTCTCCAAAATGGTTTGATGGCAATTGTGCCAGAGCAACAGCCCAAAAGTCATTAGCAAATAACTCTTACTTAAAATCAAAAACATCTGAATCACTCTCCCAATTTAAAATTGCTAGAAATCATGCAAAAGCTGTATTAAATCTATCTAAATCAAACTTTCTACAAAAGTAAGCATCAAAACTACTTAACAACCCTAATGACAATATAATATTCTGGTCAACTCTTAATTCTTTCAATAATAACTTTAACAAGTCATCTTCCATTCCCCCACTAAAATCTTCAGATGGCAATATTACAAATGACCCACGTGGGAAAGCAGATATCTTTGCTAGTACCTTTGCATGAAACTCTACCATAGATGATACCAGCCAGAATGTCTCAGTACTGGAACTTGATTCTCCCGAAATTGCCCCACTTAAAATACAGACAAGATTCGTAAAATCCATCCTAGACAATTTACCTACCAACAAAGCTCCAGGCCCAGATGGAATTCCGCCAATTGTTTTGAAAAAGTGTTCCCCTGAACTTGCCTTTGTCCTAGCCAAATTATTCAGACTATGCATACGTACTTCTTTATTCCCAAATTCATGGAAAGAAGCCAATATCCACCCAGTTCCGAAGAAAGGAAGTTCGTCTGACCCCTCCAATTACAGACCAATAGCTGTCACATCTTCTCTTGGTAAGGTATTTGAAACTTTAATTAATAAGCATATTGTTAAACATCTTGAATCCAACAACTTAATTAGTGATAGACAATACGGTTTTCGCCACGAAAGATCCACCGTTGACATACTCAATCTCTTAACTCATACCATCCATCAATCAATTGATCTTTTTGGAGAAACTCATGCAGTAGCTCTTGATATCTCTAAAGCTTTCGACAGAGTATGGCACCGTTCCCTGCTGTCCAAACTCCCTTGCTATGGACTAACGTCTTTTGTTCCTTTGATTTCTTCTTATCTTAGTGACAGGAATATAAGAGTAAAAGTAAATGATGTATATTCGAATTTCCACTCAATTAACGCCGGCATGCCACAGGAATCAGTTCTGGCGCCAACCCTATTTCTGGTTCATATTAATGATCTCTTATCTGTCACTCACAATCCGTTCACTCATATGCTGATGACTCAACACTACATAGTTCATTCACACTCAGATATCCATTTACAAAGTCTAATATCTCTACCTCTCAACTCAGTACAGCCATCTCCATAAATCAAGATCTAGCTACAATCAGTGAATTGGGACAAAACAACCTTGTCTCTTTTAATGCTAGTAAACCTAAATATATACAGTTTACTAATAGACAGATATTGCCAGATTCGTACATTACCTTCAGTGCTACAAATATTCCCATCTCCAAAAGTATTGAAATTCTTGGTGTCTCACTTAACAGTGCCCTCAGCTGGACCTCTCATGTCAGATCACTTGCTAAAACCGCCTCAAAGAAACCTGGATTATTGTACAGAGTCCGTAACTTCTTCGCCGATGAGCAGTTAGCTATAATTTATAAGAGTCATGTGCGCTCTCAGCTTGAATATTGCTCACCCTTGTGGAATGGTTGTGGAGAGGTTGCATTAAGACAACTAGACAAAATTCAGAACAAAGCTGTTAGAATTATTAACAACCCTGCCATTACAAATACACTACCTCGCCTGGAAGTAATAAGGAATGTTGCCTCCTTTGCATTATTTTACAGATGTTTTTCTGGCAAATGCTCAGACGAAGTCACGTCCATGATGCCACCTCTCCATGCCTTCCTTCGTGCTACACGGGCATCTGGTAGTGCTCATGACTGGAATGTCACTCAACCATATTGCAGAACTTCTGCCTATCAGAATTCTTTCATTCCCCGAACTGCATCTCTTTGGAACTCGCTTCCCCAGAGTTGTTTTCCTCCAAATTTCAACCCACAACTGTTCAAGTCTAACTGTTACAGATATTTTATGAATAGAGGACACCAGTAATCTGGTGTATGGATTATTTTTTTTTTCCTCATTTGTTTTTCCTTCCTCCGTTTTGTAATTTAATATATATATATATATATATATATATATATATATATATATATATATATATATATATATATATATATATATAATTTATTTATTTATTTATTTATATATTGCTTATCATTTACAGTATAAGTTCACCAACTCAACGTTCTTCTCCTCCTGGCAAAGGTAATATACATTAATCCTCTTGATTCTGTGATATATTTTTAATTCGTATCACCTCTAAATGATCATATTCCGTTTAGGGGAAATTCTTCAGCTGGAAAAGTCAGATGTAACAATCTGTAATCCCGTTACTGTAGAATGAAAAATGTCTCCTGTGTGGAATACAATAACTTGGAGATGACAGTGATAAACTTTAATTATACCTCATTGTAGTAATTGGGTTAATCTGTAAGACCAAACAAACTACTACTACTACTAATACTACTGTACTACTACTACTACTATTAATAATAATAATATCACCAGAACAGGGTAAGAAATCTCACCGTGCAGTTCTCCCTGCCTCCCTCTCTAATACTGAATGCCTCTGGCCAAGCCCAGCCTCTGCCATCACCGCACCAAAGGCTTAACATCATAGACACTGGGGTTCAGGCCAAGTCCAGCTGATGGGAGGGAGGGTAGGAGGGGGAGGGAAGGGTGGGGTGGATGTGGTATGAGGTGGGGGTGGGAGGGGGTGGGGTGCATGTGGTATGAGAGGTGGGGGTGGGAAGTGGAGGGAAAGGTGGGGTGGATGTGATATGAGAGGTGGGGGTGTGAAGGGGAGGGAAAGGTGGGGTGGATGTGGTATGAGAGGTGGGGGTGGGAGAGGGAGGGAAAGGTGGGGTGGATACGGTATGAGGGGTGGGGGTGGGAGTGGGAGGGAAAGGTGGGGTGGATGTGGTATGAGGGGTGGGGGTGGGAGTGGGTGGGGATATAACACTCACGTACCTATGACTCATTCTCAGTTGAATATAATCGTCTAATGTTATTATATGTAATACAACACCGACCACGACAGTGGTGAGGAGAGGAGCTGCAGGGGTGAGGTTGGGGGGGTGTTAACCTCTCATGACGTATTTCATTCTAGATATCTCCAGATGGCTTTACTCAGTTCGTTTTTTTTTTTATAACTTAAGGATTGTGTGTGTGTGTGTGTGTGTGTGTGTGTGTGTGTGTGTGTGTGTGTGTGTGTGTGTGTGTGTGTGTGTGTGTTGAATTAAATCATCTGGACTTAGCAAGAATAATATAAAGAGGAGGTCATCGGACTTAAGGGATTGTAGTAGTAGCAGCTGTTGTAACCCCAGGCTCATCCGAACATGACCTCGGTGGACTGCACGCTGAGAAGGTCCTCCTCCTGCAGTCCATCATCCTCCTTTCAGGGGACGGGGAGGGAGTTGAGGGAGTTTGCATACTTGGACAGCTCCAATGACCTGTCATATCAGCGCCACCACGTGAAGGCGTCCCTCTCCAGCACTTAACTAATTAATGGCAAGTAGTGGAGGTGCAGGGAGGGAGAAGAAGCCTTAAACAAGTGCTCGTGGGAAGGGCCCCCCCCCCGCACTTGCTCCTGCGGAGGGCTCTCGCGCTGCTGTAATATATTTTAGTTATAGCTATGGACAAAAAATTCTACGGAGATCCTATGCCGGGCGCCGGGAGCAGCGTTTTTTTTGGTCAAAATGTGATCGCTCATTAAATATAGTACAAGATTTTCAATCGTGATGGGACCAAGTTTTTTCACATTAGCGGACTTTTTGCGATTTTTTTTTCCAATTTTGGTACGATTTGAATGTGTAGTTTCGTTTGCCCAAAACACACACACACACACACACACACACACACACACACACACACACATACACACACACCTACTCCTATAGTATATTAAATGCAGTCTTCCCCCACACTGCGACACACAACCGTTTATTTTATCATCCAGATCCTTATTTCAGTTTCAGGGGAGGGGGGAGGGTCTGAGTACAGGAGGGGGGTTCTGTCGGAAGGGGAGGGGGGAGGGGGAGAGGGATGGGAATGAAGAGGGGCGGGGTGTGTGTAGTAACGATAGGATATTAGGTACGGTGTATCTGTCAAGGGGATTAATTGATTAATTACATTACATTAATGGCTGCCTCTGTGAACAACGAGGCGCAGGAGTATTGTACACTCGATTAAAAAAAAAAAAAAAAAGATCATCGCACAGGACAGGTGCAATGATATCCTAAATGACCACTGTATTTAGTGATGTTTCCAAACGACCGAAATATATCATGTAAAATGTGTATGGTGCTGGAGAGGGACACCTTTACGTGACGGCACTAGTATATTCTCCTTCAAACCATTCCCTGTCCCTTGAAAGAAGGATGGTGCACTGCAGGAGAGAGGCAACTTTAACCTGCAGTCCAGTAAGTTCACACTAACATGAGCTTAGGGTTACTACTATTACTGCTGTTACTACTGATCGTGCATGTGATGACAATATTAACCTGGGAATGTCACAGGCAAGCAACATATGGCATCCTCATGAAATCAGGTCTACCAAAGCGGGACAGAATCATCGGTAACAGGTCGATCCGGCCCCCTAAACCAGCTCGTCCCTAGTCTCACCTATACTCTGTTCACAATAACTAGGCGAATATTAACCAACTCTCCATCGTGAATGTTAGGCTGTAATATGAATTTCATACTAAAATATGATGTTAGTCACAAGGAAGCGCTATGGAAAGGATGTAAAGCCGAGTCATTGTGTTTTTGTGCCTTTGAGGTATGGGAAATAAGTTGCACAAGGACGAAAGTATCCGCCTAGTTAAAATTACTGAACTATAGCAAATATGACCTAACTCTGGTTATATCAGGTTAGACAAGGTTTGGTTATACTGTTGGGTTCCGTTAGATTAGGATGTTGGGTTAGATTAGGGTAGTGTAGGTTAGACTGAGTCGAGTTCATCTTAACTTGGCAGAGATTTTCGTCCTTTCGTGGCCTGTATCCCTCAGCTCAGTGATATAATAATACAATACTACGGCTCTGCATCCTTTCCATAGAACGTTTTGTGGCCAGCACCATATTCTAGTGTACATCTATTGTTGCAGTTCAAATTCATGATGGAGAAATTGTAATTTTACGCCTAATTAAAAAGGATCAATAAATAAAAGATAGTACAACAAATCCATTCAATAAGCATTCTGTACACTACATTACGCCTGGCTTGAAAAAGCAAAAAGATATTCGTATTACATCTCCCCTTCTTTCCATGTTCTTGTCTAATAATGCGTCTGGGTGAGTGTAAAGGAAATCAATGCGCCATGCAAAGATTTGAAAACAGATTCGTAAATTTTCGTCAATCCTTCCCTAATACTTCCACAGGAACGCCAAAGCCAGACGGAATGTGGCGTGCGTTATGTTATAACTCTCTCTCTCTCTCTCTCCCTCTCTCTCTCTCTCTCACACACACACACACACACACACACACACACACACACACACACACACACACACCTTTTGGTGTGTAGCTCACGTGCAAAGTACCAGAAGGTAGCACTACATCAAGCGAGTGATTGCTGGCTGCCCCAATCAAACATTAATAGTAGTAGTAGAAGTAGTAGTAGTAGCAGTAGTAGTACTGTATTATTATTATTAGTAGTAGTAGTAGTACCAGTAGTAGTAGTAGCAGTCTCAGTAGTAGTGGTAGTAGTAGTCACTGTCGTAGTAATAACAATAATAATAACGATGATGATGACGATTTTAATAATAATTATAATAATGATAATAACTAGAACACTGTAACTGTCCTGCGGAGTCACTAGTCTCCACCTACTGTTCCGGATGAAGGTTCTTGCCTACCGGTCACTAAGACATGAACAGGACACCTCAGTAGTGTTCATAGGTCATAGTGGGGTACATTCTATAGTAATTTAGTGGAAATTGGTCCAAGTTCACCCCTTCAGATTCCTTGTGCAGGTCGAATTAAAATCTCCAGTACACACGACCAACTTATCTCGTTCACTCATAATACTGATATGACTCTTTCTGCCATGCCCTTCAACTGCGCATAAAGGACTTGGAATTTTTTCATCAGCAATGGCCTATACCAGGACGCATAATCTACGTCCTTCAGATTCCTTCCTCAATCTTTGGTTAACCTGGAATCATCGCGAGACTCTGAGGCCGGAATAATACCAGCAAAAACAATAGTCTTCACCTATGTAGTAGGTGGAGACTAATAACAACTATAATTCTCAAACTGCTGAAGCAAAATTCAGAGAACTCCACATTCTAGATGATAATGCCACATTCCAGATTAGAATGACAAAAAGAAATTCCACACTTGTACATTAAATATGGTGCAGTCTTTGAAATATACACAGTATTTTGATGGTAGGTCCAAAAATCGTCAAAAAATATTGATTTGTCATAAATGCCGTTATGAAAAATTTACAATCAGACACTCTTAGGATTCTTAAATACTTGTTATCATTGTAGACCTAATATTAAGGGACTCTTGGGTGACTCAAAATATTTTACGGATTCCGATCTGTGATCTTTAAGATCAAGGTCAAGGTCAATCATACTGTGTAGATCCTGTCCATTCATGACCCACTACATTTCCACCGAGTTTGGTCAAAATCAGCCAAATACTTTCCGATTTAGCACTTTCAGGCATGAAGCGCCATTTTGATTTCCCTCAATATCTCAAAATGCATTTGTTGCATCTCAGTAACAATACCCAGGTGCAATAGTATACGCTGACCACTACATACTGGAACATCGGCAAAGCAATCGATTCTGTAGTTTTTGCTGCGCAGGAGAGCAAAATATGGAAAAAAAATAACAAAAATAGCATAGACGGTGTTAGTGCTAGGAAAAAACATAACGTGCGACAAGCAGCCTGCAACCAAAACTGATCACTCCTGAATATTTAATGTCTCTACCTGGAAAGGTCTTGGAATGCCAGCCTTCTAGAACTCCCCCCCCCCCTCAAAAAAAAAAAAACAATAATACCTACATCAATAGGAACGCCACATTCTGGAGTTCTTAAAAACAATAATATGCAAAAAGCAATACGGCCTTGGCATATCTTGGCAATGCAGAGTAAGGTAAGGTATAACATCCACCTACCGCATATCGATAATCAATGGTCCGTGACATCTGACAGTTACGATGGTTGATGGTTTATGCTGGTTACATAGTTATGTTGGCTGGACAGTTACGGTGGATAGACAGTGTGGCTGCATCTAACCTTACCTGATCTAACCTAACCTATCTTACTTTCATTCTGTCTTACTCTACCGTGTCCGTCCGCGCCAGCAAACTTTGGTGCGGACGCGTTCTTACCCTACCTTGTCCTACACTAAACTTATACCTATTCCCTCCCTGGCAGTTGCGCCGCCAGATTTTAATTATTTGCAATCAATCAATCAATCAATTATACCTATTCCCAAAACCTCTTAACCTTCCTTTCTTGTATATCCTTCCAATGAATAACTGCCAAAGAAACAATAGATGATCTTACCCGAGTAATGCAGAGAAGCAGACAGCAGGACTTAGGTCATTACACACACATACCTGCAGAAAGAGAAAGGAGTTAGTGACAAAGGTATTACGGCCATATTATTAAAACTAAGTGTGCCAAGGTATAAACAAGTTCCTTATTTTTGACGGTCGTTTATGGAACACCTGTAGCTGCTATATGGTGGTAGTATTAACACCTTCAGCCTCCTATGACTCACCCGGAATTGAATATTTCCGACTGGAGACAGCCAGAACGAAACAGAAATACCCTCCTAGCACAATGGATTAACATTAGGATGCTTCGAAACAGGAATAATTGTATGATTCAATGTGAGTAAATAACTCCTTCTGAGTGATATCACTCACACACACACACACACACACACACACACACACACACACAATCAGATAGGTTCACACCGTGGTGATCAAATGAACAAGGCAGTGAAGCATGTGTAAAAGGGGTTCAATTAGGAGCGGGAGAGGCGCCTGTAAATGTACTCCCACTGCCTCACAAAATGCATCGGATGTCATGAAATGGAGGACAAGATATTTGTTTGGAAATGAAAGGAGAGCAAAATATATACACTTTCTCTCTTTGTGATTAAATATATATAGTAATCTTTTAATTTACATATTTTTTTGCGTTATTAGAGGCGCCTTAAAATGCGTTCTCACTACCAGACAAAATGTGACCAGTGACTACCAGGAAAAGAAGAATAAATACAGTCAACTGGAAATGGATGGAAAGCAATACATAAACACCTTCTGTCTTTGTAATTCTAATACCATGTGTACTCTCTCTCTCTCTCTCTCTCTCTCTCTCTCTCTCTCTCTCTCTCTCTCTCTCGTATAACTGTAATGGAAAGGATTGCAAGTTAAATGATAAGAAATGGATGGAGAAGGAATACAGTCTCTACGTAATCTTTTTTTTCTTACAATGCATTATCACTGCGTCAAAATGTCAGTACTGACTTATCATGAAAAGGGGAGAATAGATATCCAATCAGAAACATGATGAGGAAACACTTTCTCTATATATAATGGAAGTATATACTAATCCCTCTATTTTTTTCTTTCTTCCTTTATTATTTTTTTTTGCAGTTTTAGAGGCTTCCATAACATGCATTCTCCCCGTCAAAATTTGCTATGAGACTACCATCAATTCAATTCATGTGTACAGCAATCAGAAAGTATTTTTGCTTCTTCCTTTGGTCTTAACCCCTTCACTACGATTATGTCTTCTTTGTCTTATGCCAGCTGTCTCCAGGCGGTTATAGTCAATTCAGGAAGGGTGTGTAGTATAAGAAATGGTTAATGAAGACTATATGTAACCCATCCAAAAATCTAAATAATATCGTCTCGAAATAGGAAGAGGTTAAAATGCATTCATACAACTTTTCAAATATAAGATATGAGTGTTGAAAAATAGAAGCCAGTTATTACAACAGACGAGGAGGCAACACATGTTCTCTGTACAAAGTGCGATTTGAGTCAAGTGTACAGATTCTCGCTAACTTCTCCTGTGCTTCCATTAACCTTACTCTGTTCAGTCCCATGACTTGCTTTGTATTTTATTTTTGCTACCTAGGCTACCTTAAGTTTCCGAAAGACTTGTTCTATTAAAGGGGGTTAAGTGAAGGCTGTATCTAACCCATCCAGATCGAAAAGTGTCTCCAGACGAATAATATTGTCTAGAAATTGCAAGGTGTTAAAATGATTCCACACATCTTTCCTAATTGGATGAGTGACTGATGAAAGGCAGAAGTCAGTTATTTTATCGGGGACACAGGAGGCAACACAATTTCTGTCTTAATTCAAGTGCAAAACAATCATGGCGTCTTTTTCCTCAGTGTTCCTTTGGCAGAGGCAGACCAACACAACTTTGTTATATTCCCTCCGCCTCCACCCTCACACTCCCTTACAGTTCCAGGCGTCATTTTGTGTATGAGAATGGGGAGTGATTAGTTTGTTATTGCTATGTTTTTGGTGCAGGTTTTGAAATATACCTTCACCACGCCCATACCAGCCAACTTACGAGTATATTGCCCATCTTTATACCATGCTCTCTCTCTCTCTCTCTCTCTCTCTCTCTTCCTTTGGCAAAGTCATATCAATACAACTCCATTACGTTTGATCCGTCTCCATCGTGCCACCTTATGTGCACTAAATTACACACTTACAGTTCCAGCACATTATTTACTTTTTCTGTTAGAGTGTCGCGTGCTTAGTATATTGTGTTGTTGATGGAGAAAGTATTGAAATATAATGGCCAACTTACAACGCCTATCTTCACAGGGCATTTCACCTCCGCCCCTCTGCCCAGCATCAACCCAGCCCGTCCCACCCACTCCTCTCCACCCACCCATTTCTTTGCCCAACACCATCAACTGTCTGAGAGATATGTGTTCCCATCCCTATACTCCTTTCACTGTAACCTGTCATAAAACTGCCATCTCTCCAACTTGAATTCTGAACTATAGCAAGAGATTGGCACTATTATATGATGCTACTCATGAAGAAGTGCTATGAAAGGATGCAGAGCCGCAGCACTGCCTGTTTTTGCCACCGAGTTACGTGAAATAAGCTGCAAAAGGACCAAAGCCTGAGCCAAATTAAGTAAAAAAAAAAAAAAAACTATAATACAGCGTCTCTTACAATGACAATCTTCACAAGGTATATTCATCCCGCCCTATTCCACCATCTCCGCCCGGAATATGGCGAAAGGGAAACCAACACAACTTCCTTATATTCGCTCCAACATCCTCCTCCTACCTCATGCACTCAAAACTTCCGCAGGCTCTAAACCTTTCGTTCTTTTGTCATATCATCATCATCATCTACGTCCTCAATTTTTTCCCTGTCTATAAGTGGGGCAACTATAGATAGAATAAACAAAGAAAGCACAAAAGTGGGAGAACTATAAACAGCATGCCTATAATCCTTTTATATTAACTCTGCCCAGGTTCTCGTCCTTTTATAATTATTAATTCTGTCCAGGTTCTCGTCCTTTTATAATTATTAATTCTGTCCAGGTTCTCGTCCTTTTAAATCTTATTTCACGTAGCTCAGCGGAAGAAAAAGACACTGTTGAGGCTCTACATACATAATTTCCACAGCACTTCTCCGTGACTAGTACCATATCTGAGTGCTAACGTACCGGTAATACTACAACACAACATACAAGATGGAAAGACGGCAAATTTTAGGCCAGGTTAAAGTAAAACGAGCATAGTGAAATGCACCACACACACTCTTCCACACGTGATAAGGAGATAAAACAAAACTAATCTGAATAAAGGGTGTGTGTGTTACTTCCCTGGTGTGTGAGGCAGAGGTCCTTTTAGATGTAAATAAATAGAGGCTGGGTCATTCATAGCGCATCTCAATTCTTGTGTGTTGCAGGGACGGCTCAGCCAGCGTACCAGTGTCCATCCCAACAATGTTCTACTTTTTATGATCCTTTTCATACTTTGGTGTGCTTTTACATCCAGTGATTGCATCGATGATCAGTAATTGCATAAAGGACTCAAACTAATGCTTTGATGTGCTTTTACATCGCGATTACATCTTTGATCAGTCATTGTATAACGGACCCAAACTAATGCTTTGGTTTTCTTTTACATCGTGATTGCATCGTTGATCAGTAATTGCATAAAGGACCCACACTAATGTTTTGCTGTGCTTTTACATCGTGATTGCATCGTTGATCAGTCATTGCATAAAGGACCCACACTATCTGTGCTGCTCACACCAACACTGGAGCCGTCCCCGCACCACACGAGAATGCTATGGACCAGCCTGTATACTGCTGGGTGTGGTGGGCAATAAGACTAAAACACAGGGTGTGTGTTGGTTCCTTGGTTATCAACACAGGAGTCAACCAAGGCACGTGAGGCGTCCCTGCCTTTGATGTCACGCTTCTGAAAATGTCACTGATGAAGCCAGGCAGTGTGTGTGTGTGTGTGTGTGTGTGTGTGTGTGTGTGTGTGTGTGTGTGTGTGTGTGTGTGTGTGTGTGTGTGTGTGTGTGTGTGTGTGTGTGTGTGTGTGTGTGTGTGTGTGTGTGTGTGTGTGCGTGCGTGCGTGCGTGTGTGTGTGTGTGTGTGTGTGTGTGTGTGTGTGTGTGTGTGTGTGTGTGTGTGTGTGTGTGTGTGTGTGTGTGTGTGTGTGTGTGTGTGTGTGATGCACTTAGAGGGTAATGAGAGCATGGAGAGCTAATGTGTCTCCTCTAATACCTGGAACACTCTTAGCCCCCCCCCCTCTCTCTCTCTCTTTCTCTCTCTCTCTCTCTCTCTCTCTCCACCCCTCAGACCCAATGCTATTACGGAAATTTGTCAAAGGCGATTATAACCACCTTGAGAGGAGGGAAGAGGAGAAAGGATAGAAGCAGAGTGAGGAGAGAGAGAGAGAGAGAGAGAACAGGATGTAGAGAGATCGAAGAGAACAGAGGACAGTAAAGAAGAGACGAGAAGAAAGAAGTGAAAGCAGAGGAAGAGAAGAGAGGATAGGAAAGAACAGAGATAACAGGCGAGAAAAATAGAGCAGTGATGAAAAGAAAAAAAGAAGAGTCTGTACAGAAGGTGTTTGGTATACTACACACACACACACACACACACACACACACACGACACCCGCTCTCACTTCGCCTGGGTAAGTGTAAAAATTCATAGAAGCGAAGGGTTAATCAGAGAATACATGACTCGTCTTCAACATCTGCATCGTTAACGAGAAACAATAATGAAGCAAATTACCACTGGCTTCCACAACAACCAGTACAGAGAAAATTAACTTAACACACACAGCTATATTTCACGATAGGGACAATTCCAGTGTTCTCGTCCAGCAATTCTCTGATGATTTTCCTCAGCTGAGACTGAGTTATACGAGCCTGAGTGATTTATACTGTCACTATTAAGCCTCTCATGGTCGGTACAACTCTAATATTCTATTCAAGCTAACGTTGAACGATTTTATTGAGCTGAGAGTGAGTTACAGTATATGGGCCTGAGTGTTAACGCCTTCACTATAAGGATCCTCTCATACGTTAAATAAAATCGTGTAGCAGTGGAAACAATACAGTAAAACTGACAAAATTACATATTACCCAACTACCCGCTGCTGCTCTCAACTTGTCATGATGTTTTATGGATAATTATTTAAGATGCAGTTCTGTTATCACAATATACAGTCTTTCTGTCGCCAGATTACATGACCTGACTATAGTTTAGACAGATGATTTACACAATGCGTTTAGAAGGACCAGAGGAAGTGGTGGTTAATTGCTATAGTTCATTATTTTTTTTTTTTTTTAACTAGGCGAAAATTATTGTCTTTTTGCAGGTTATTTCACACTGCTCAATAGCAGAGAAACACAATACTATCGCTTCACATACTTGTCATAGCACTTGTTCGTGACTGGTATCATATTCAAAAGTCAATATGATTTTACTGCTCAAAGCTCAAGACGGAGGGACTGTAACTCTACGACTAGTTAAGTGAACAGAATATAGAGTAGTTGAGTGCTTACGGAAAAGACGAAAATATCCCAGGCCGGCGGAGCGAAAAAATCTTGTGTGGTATGGTACAAGACTCACTGACACGTCACAAAGAACGTCCCCGCTAATACCATCAAACCAATCTAAAATGAAACAGACTTAACATGTATGCAGCACAGGCGGTGAGTGTCCAAGTTGTGACATGAGAACGTGTCTGAAGCGAGTAGAAGTGCCTAAATTCCGATACCCCAAAACGTAAAGCCACAACATCCCACAACCGCACCAAAAGTGTCGGGAGAACACAGGCACGCCGCGGCCCAACTTTGATCTTGGCCCGTGATCTTGGGCTCTGATCTACCTGCACCAAGAAGCCACCATTCTTGCCATCCTTACACATAATGTAACCGACATGCATGGTCTGATTCGGAGAAGACACTGATGACACTTTTTTAACACACACACACACACACACACAGGATATACCTATTTCGATCCAAATCGAATAAGATATAAATGAAACATTTTATTATACGTACATATACATATACATACCCTACACATACACACACACACACACACACACACACACACACACACACACACACACATGCTTACATACTAACTGACTCCATCATGATATTCATGCCTTTCAGTGTGGTTAATACAACAGCATAACTTAATCTCTGTAATGAGGAGTGTGGGGACAATTTCTCCACCATAACACCAATACAACACCACATGAAAACCCCAATAAATAAACAGCACAATACCACCACAACTACAAAAAAACAAAAAACAAAAATCACATTACAGAAACTAGAAAGCACTAAGAAAGCTCATACCTCCGCCAATGCCACTGCCATTAAAAAGGATCCGGATCCGTGGAGATACTGTGTGGAGTACATACGATGCGGATCCGCCCCCAGATTTAATCAACTGTTCCTTAACCCATGGCACATTCTTCCACAAAAATGTTATTGAAATTCATTGAAAACTTTTGGAGATACCGTGTGGACAAACTAACAGACAAACCTAGGTGAATACATAACTTCCTCCAACTTCGATGGCGGAGGTAAAAATTGTCGCTGACGAGGAGTCCACGTGGTGGCGCTGTCCATCCTGGATGAAGCAGCTGCAGCATCCACCCGGAAGCCAAACCTCCTCATATTTCCCTGCATCTCGCCGTGGGAAGGACCCTGGTCTGACCCTGGTGAGGATCCATCTACCACCAGAGGGCACTGGATCCGTACACGGTACATGTACTCTACTATACCTATAGGACAGCCCGACAGAACCAGTTGCATACCTGTGGTCGGCGGGTCTGCTCGTTCAGACAAACCGGAGGTTGGGAAAAAACACCAATAACAGCAAAACAGCACTACAACACTAGTACATCACACCACAACTCCTGAAACAAACTACCACGACACCACATAATAATACACCATTATACCATATTGATATACCGACACAAATACATCACCACACCAGACCAAGCCACAACACCACATGATCACCGTAACACAACTAATTCACCACAATATCACAATAATACAATAACAGGAATTCAGCACACCAAACGACATCACACAACTGGACACCACAATTCATCTGCAACACATCACAACACCATCACAAAATACCAAAACACCAAGTAAGCACCGCTAATACACCACAACACCACAGTACACACCACATCACCCCCTTACCCAAAGTACCACAACACCACCTCATCACCATCACCACAACACTAGAACAACACAAAACACCACACTAGCACAAACACAGCACATACGACAATACTACACCAGCACCAGCCTGATCCCCTTAATGAGCAGAGTGAAGACAGATTGTGAGAAACTGAGGCACGGATTTTCTCTAAGACTTACACACACACACACACACACACACACACACACACACACACACGTAATTTTGTAGCTTTACTTCCCATACCTTAGTGAATGAACTAGACGATACTACAGTGCTACATCACTTCCACACAAGTCATTCGTGATTGTCATTGCTCTGGCTGAGCACCGAAGACGGCGACACGGGAATGTTATGCCAAGTTAAAGTGGACGGCTTATAGGATGACTGTCTTGGGATGTGGTGGTTCCCCGTCCGTCTTGTGGTGGTTTTGCTCCCGCCTGTTTACATATTTTGGGCTATAATTTCATCCCAAATGCCTTAACTGAAAATACGAGAAAGTTGTCTTGACAGGAGTGTGCCAGACCCAGGTACAGGTGTAGTAGGTTCCAGGCCAATTGGTCCAGAAATAAAGGCGTGAGGCCATGGCAACGAGCACTGGTGAGAACACATAAAGGCGTAAGGCCATGGCAACAAGCACTGGTGAGAACACATAGCCTAAAGGCGTGAGGCCATGGCAACGAGCACTGGTGAGAACACATAAAGGCGTGAGGCCATGGCAACGAGCACTGGTGAGAACACATAAAGGCGTGAGGCCACGGCAACGAGCACTGGTGAGAACACATAAAGGCGTGAGGCCATGGCAACGAGCACTGGTGAGAACACATAAAGGCGTGAGGCCATGGCAACGAGCACTGGTGAGAACACATAAAGGTGTGAGGCCATGGCAACGAGCACTGGTGAGAACACATAAAGGCGTGAGGCCATGGCAACGAGCACTGGTGAGAACACATAAAGGCGTGAGGCCATGGCAACGAGCACTGGTGAGAACACATAAAGGCGTGAGGCCATGGCAACGAGCACTGGTGAGAACATACACTACTAACACATCTTCCTTTTGGTAAACGTAACAAAACACACACTGTTATATGCAAAAACGGTTCATAAACTCTCTCTCTCTCTCTCTCTCTCTCTCTCTCTCTCTCTCTCTCTCTCTCTCTCTCAAACACACACACAGGCTAAAAAAAAATCGGACTCATCTAACTGCGCTGGACTTTTTGATTGAGCAATTAATCTCCATTACAGAAACACCGTCACGTCTAAACTTCTCTCTCCCTCTATGCATTATTCTTTTGGCATATGCTGCACGACTCACACGCACTCGTACACAAATACGCACATACCCATACACGTGCAGCTCATACGCACACACACACACATACGCACATACCCATACAGACACATACGCTCACTCATATTCATCAACAGACACCAGCACATACACACTAGTGATAGACCAAGTATGTTTTTCAACATTCATGAATGTGAATATGAATTTTCAATATTCGCGAATGCGAATATTCTGTTTGATGACACAGAAATGTGAGTTGTTCATATTCTCTGGTACAAATTAATTTCACCAAGTTTCAGCCATTGAAAACTGAATGAACAAATCTGCCAATTTTCAATGTTACCAGGATGCGGGACGAGGACCCAACTCTGACATGCATCCCCCGGGGACATCAGACGCGTCCTGGACCAACACCGAATGTACCCAAAACAGGTAACGTCAGACAGGTGTTCTCTCTCTCTCTCTCTCTCTCTCTCTCTCTCTCTCTCTCTCTCTCAGAAAATCTTGAGATTTACAGTACTTTTTCTAATCGAGCTAAAAATCTGGCTGTTACCCACTTTTTAATGAGAAATTCTGAAAATCTGTCATTAGACAAAAAAGATCTGGAGAAATCCAGACTTTTCTGTGAATCTGTCACCACAGCATGATGCAGCATGCAGCCCTAGCTGGCTTGGCACAGCTGCTGGGTTGGCAACACTAGCCGTCAACACTCGTTCAACTCAGGCTTTTAACTCTTTAGTTGATTTTCTATAACCTTTATCAATAAAGTGACATTATTAATATTTGCAAAACATTCGCATGACAACATGCGAATGCAAATGCCAATATCGAACAAATATGCGAATATTTGTGAATGCAAATGCGAATATCGAACAAACATGCCAATATTTGCGAATGCAAATGCGAATACTGAAAAAATACGCGAATATTTGTGAATGCAAATACGAATATCGTAAAAAACGCGAATATTTGCGAATGCAAATGCGAATATCGAAAAAGTACGCGAATATTAGCGAATGCGAATATTCCGACCATCACTAAATTACACACATCAATACAAATGCGTGAATGAACACATACAAACATACATACGCGCATACACACATTAAACCAA
Organism: Coenobita brevimanus; assembly: GCF_032717465.1. NCBI lineage: Eukaryota > Metazoa > Arthropoda > Malacostraca > Decapoda > Coenobitidae > Coenobita > Coenobita brevimanus. Next base: position 2,408,378 of record NC_137060.1, read on the forward strand.
ACACACACACACACACACGCACAGTATACTAATTTACATACACATTCACATACAGTATTTATTCTCTCTCTCTCTCTCTCTCTCTCTCTCTCTCTCTCTCTCTCTCTCTCTCTCCCGAATCTACAGTATATCTCTAACTATCTATCTTCTAACCTATATGCCTATCTACCTATCTGTCCACGAACCTATGTTTATCTATCTCCAAATCTATATATCTACGAACCTATCTATCTATCTACGAATATATATATTTATCTATGAACCTATCTGTCTACTTATATCTCTTTACGAACCTGTCTATCTTTTTATCTATCTACGAACCTATATGTGTATCTTGTTTATTTCTAGGTACACTACCAATCCACCTATCTAGGGTACAGTGTCTCCATCACTTTATTCATACTCGTACATGTCTCCTTCTCTGCTATATGTATAGAATGTTTGTGTATGTCTATGTACAGTGTGTAAACGTGTATGTACGCAGCCATGTACGTAAGAATGTGCGTTTGTGTGTATGTGTGCCTGGAAAATTCCAAGTACAGAGAAATGCACGTCAAAACTCGACAATGCCAATTCATATTTTTTTTTTTTAAACAAAACAAGACGGAAATTATAAAAAAAACAAAAAAAAAAAAAACACTCATCATTCAGTGCCACAGGTTGTTATAAAATCCTGCGATTTATTTCGCAAATAGAGAGATAAATGATGAAATAGTTTGGCAGTGGCTGAGCAGAATGGTAATATTTAAGCTGCGATGAAAATATCAGCTGAGTAAAATTTCCTGGTGGAAAGAGGACGAAACTATAAAATAAAAATTAACAATAGTTGTACAGACGAAAGCGTTCAAAAATGCCGGATAATCTGAATAAAATACAATAATAATACCAGGTTTTCAAAAATGGCTTGATACACAGATAAGGAAAAAAAAAAAGTATGACGGCTGATATATTTTTGGCACCGATATTTCACACATACACACACACACACACACACACACACACACACACACACACACACACACACACACAAATAAAAACACAGCCAGTATAGTTTGAAAATGAGTTAAACACTCTCTCTCTCTCTCTCTCTCTCTCTCTCTCTCTCAGTGCCAGCCTGAGGTCATACGCCAGATGTGTTCGCTTCTCAGTGTTTAGGAAGTCACTCAGGCGGATAACTCGATGGATCTTCAACCTCACTCACCATAATCCCTCCCTCTCTCCCTCTATTTCCCCAATTTTTTTCTTACATTTTTCCATCATTTTTTAAGATTACCGTTCCTGGCTTAATTAATCACTTGTGTATTTTCTGCATTATTTTTAAAAATAAACCTAAGGGATCTGCAGCCTCACTAAACCACTTCCCCCTCTCTATTTCCACAACATTTTTTTTTTAATTCCCAAACTTTTTAATCATACTGTTCCCAACCTCTAATTTTTATCCAGTTGGGATCATTAACTCTCTCACTGTCGGCACAACTTAAATACCCTATTCAAAGTGTCAAAGGAAACTGACTTAACAAATTTAATACACGCAAATAAGTAAATACATAATTATTTATAAACAATAAGTTTCCTAGCTTAAATTATCACATGTATAATTTCTTTAGCTTTGGGCAGTTTTTTTTCCCTATATATCGGAGAAATTCAAGCTCACCCAGCCCACTTCGTCCCCTTCCCTCTCTATTTCAAAACATTTTCCTCCCATACTTATATCATATCATACATTAACATCTCAGCGCATATTTGTACCAATACGTTTTCTACTCATCTCTCATCTCTCCAAACCCTGATTCACAGATTTTGTATATATCCCATTTCTACATATTATAGTACCTTCCCAAGACCATATCTGTGCATTTGCTGTAAATATTTTACTTAATTTTCGTCATTTTATTACAGGTAGGAAATGTAAAATGTGGCGTATGAAAGTGACTTACTTAGGGGGATTTCCTGGTTGCCTGGACACCGCCTCCCTCCAAATAACTTGCCAGGCATCAGTTGAGGTTATTATAGTCCTTTATCACCTTAACTTGGCCCAGATTTGCGTCCTCTTGGAGCTAGCTTCACGTAAGTCAGTGGCACGAAAAGGCAATACTACGGCTCTACATCCTTTCCACAACACTTCTTCATGACTAGCAGCATATTCTCGAGTTAACCTATTGTTACAACGCGGCAAGCAAGATGAAGAGATGGCAATTTAGGGTCACGTTAAAGAAAAAAACATTATGACCTTGTAGCACGAGACACCCCCACCTCAGAAACATTTATAACCAACCTTAGTTCACCATAAATCCCTGGCGTGTTAACATGGTCGCCACTTATAACTTGATAAACCTGGGCAGTGATCATTTATGTCGGTATGCAGAATTATATATACCGGTATATGTGTGTAAAATGCATATACCCGTCTCACAATGGCGCAAACAAATAATACATATCAACAGCGGCATAAGTATCAGGCCTAAATTCTTTTGCTCACTGCGTACGTATGAATCCGGTGGGGTAATACCGTCTTCCTTGCTACTTTCAGACGATATTATTCCGCTTCCACCTTTACCCAGCCCCGGGACCCTACGCTCCTAGTGGGATAAAAAAGGATTGGATGATGGATGGATGGATGGAAGTCTGGCATACTGAGAGGGTCAGCCAAGGTTAAATCTAACCCCCTCCAGTTAGAATACTCTCTTGAAAGCTGAATAAAACCGTCTGGATATGTGAATAAAACACAAAATTACATGATGGGACTGAAGGGGTAAATGAAGATAATATCTTACCCATTTAGTTTTAAAAGTGTCTCTTAATATGAATACAATCGTCTGGTCACAGCAAGAATATGGCTAAAAATGTGATGCTTTGTGTGTATTTTAATGGAAAAGAAAACGGACAGTCACACTGCAAGACGGTCCCATGTCCTATGTAAACACTGCTTGAGGGTACTTGTCCAATCTTGCATATTGGAAGGAGTGTGTGTGTGTGTGTGTGTGTGTGTGTGTGTGTGTGTGTGTGAGAGAGAGAGAGAGAGAGAGAGAGAGAGAGAGAGAGAGAGAGAGAGAAGGGGGGGGATCAGTAATCGACGCCTTTCACGACTTGCATATACTGCAGTCATCTGGTGACAGACGGAATAAAATTAAAATGTATCATCAATGTGAAATAGTTAATTAATGACTGCCAACACTGCCAAGGGAATGCAGGATGGTCTCCACACAGCTACAGTACACTGACATGCCTCTGTGCAAATTACCATGATGATTAATGAACGTACAAAAACACAGGATCCAAAATTTGTTTGTATGGTTTGGTTTTTGTCACCATAAATTTGTGTTTGTATGGTTTGGCTTTTGTCACCATAAATTTGTATTTGTATGGTTTGGTCTTTGACACCATAAAACTCCTGAAAAGACTAAATCTAAAAATGAGTGCAAATGGTGTCTGCAGGCATTTGCCTATGAAACAGCTGCACCAAGTTTGATAGGAACTGGTCAAGTGCTGAGGGACTGGCCCCAAACTGAATAACGTTTGGAAGAAAGGAGCAACAACAATACAAACACAGTAGGTTTCCACCACTGTGTGGACAACTAATCATCAGTGGTAACAGGATTACAAAAAATGACATCCTGGCTGAAGGAGTTAAAGTGTGTCATTGTTCTGAATGGATTTAACACCATAAGAATCTCATATTTTCTGCTACGTCATTTTCTAGTTCAGTTCATTTCCCACAACCATCAAAGTTATGTCAGTCACTTCAAAGACAGATTCTCTCTCTCTCTCTCTCTCTCTCTCTCTCTCTCTCCAAGCCATAACTCCGCCAAACTTGTCCCTCTCTCTAATTTCACAACTCCCAAGTTTTTCTCCTTACGGCTGTTTTCCTCTCCTTTCATCTCCCGTTTTATTTAATCCTTGTCTCTCCCTCCTATCTCCCTCTCTTCCCCCTTTTCTCTCTTTCATTTTCTCTCTTCTCTCCCTTTTCTCTAGTCCCTCTCTCTCTCTTTCTACCCCTCATCTTCATTCATCTCCTTTTTTATTTTCTCTCTTCCTTTTCCTCTTTCTTCTCCTCTTCCCCGCTCTCCTTCCCCCTTCTCTTCCTTCATCTCCCTTTTCTTCCTCTCTTCCTCCCTCCCTCCCTCATCCTCCTCTTTCATCTTATTCTCCCTTCCTTCCATCTCCTCTTTCAATCATTGCCCTTTCCTTCTCCCCTCCCTCTCTCTTCCCTCCCTTGTCCTTACCTTTCTCTCCCTATTTATCCCCTCTCTTCTCAGTTTCCTTCCTCTCTTCTCTCACCCTCATGCTCTTCCCTCTTCTCTACTTTCCTCCCACTCCAGCTTTCTCCTACTATTTTTTCTTCTCTTTTTCATTTCCTCTCCCTCTTCCTTCTCTACCTTCCATCCTCTCTTCTGCCCTTCCCTCTCCTCCTCCGTTTTTTGTTCTCATCCTCCCTGTTTACCTATCTCCTTTCCTCCCTCCCTTCCTTCCCTTTTCGGTCCCTCCTTAATTTCCTCTTTCCCTCTTTCCTCATTTCATTCTGTTCTTCCTTCTGTTATTTCCCCTTATTCATACCCCCCCCCTTCTCTCCCTCACCTTCCCCTTTTCTTCCTGTCCCTTCACTTCTTTTCTTCCACCTTCCCTCCCTCTCTTCATCTCTCCCTTCCCTCTCCCTCTCCCCACCCTCTCTCCCTCCCTCCATCACCAACTTCATCGCAAGTCAACCATGCCTCTTCATTCTCCTTCACTTCTTCCATCTCTCCCTCCCTATCTTCTTCGCTCTCTCCTCTTCCATCCCTTCCTCTCTAATTTCCTGCCCTCTCCCCCCTGTCTTTTCCTTCCATCTCTCCTCTTCTCTGTTTCTTACTCTCCTCCTTCCCTCCTTACCTACCTACCTACCTCCTTATCTAGGCTACCTATCTGTCCATCCTGCTTACCTACCTACCTACATCAGCTCCTTATCTAGGCCACCTATCTGTCTGTTCTTCCTTCCTACCTACCTACCTACCTCCATATCTAAGCTACCTATCTGTCTATCCTACCTACCTACCTGTCTACCTATTATCAACCAAGCTACCTACCTATTTTACCTGTTTTCCTCCTTCCCTCCCTCCACCGCATTCCACGTCAGTTCAGTCAAGCCTCTTCATAGCCTCCTTTCACTCACAACGCCTTTCAGAAATCATCGTCCATGTTTCACTAATTACTGACCCTTTTCTATATTCAATGATCGCGTTTCACACATGCTACACCGTGTTTTACAAAATAATCGACACATTTCACAAACATTCGTCCTCTGTGGTTATATTCACTCACTGAGCATCATAAATATTCAACCCTTCTATAAATTATCGATCACGCTTCATTAAGATTCATAGCATTTCAGACATTTTTTTACGCGCTTTATTGCTTATCAACTGCGTATTACAAATTACTGACAGTTTCACAAACCCCTACAGCTTCCACAAATTAACGGCGTTTCACAAATTACATCGCGTTTCACAAATCATACATAACGTTTCACAAATCACCGACCCCTGTTTCTCTACGCATCGTTCACCTGGCGTTTCGTTTCATCCTCTTCCGTTCCTACTGCTATTCCATTTGTACTCTGGCTAGTTTTCTGAGTGGCTTGGAAGACTGCGTAACACCTATTCCTTAGCGATTTATTCTGCACATTACACCTCTATTATGCTCTCCTATGTAACTGATGCCAAGGAAGTCGGTATTTACAGCGATATAAACAACACACCAGTGGTAATTGTAGCAGCAGCTGCAACCCCAGGCTCATATGAACGTGAACCCAGTGCACTGCAGGCCAAAACTGCCATTCTTCTGCAGTCGGGGGACAGATGGGGAACTGATGGACGTGTGTAATAACAGGGCAGCTCCAGCGGCCGGCTATATCAATGCCACCACATGAAGTCATCCTTCTCCAGCGCTACATAATAAACACAACATAAACATAAACACTTACCTTTACACTCATAATTCCCGTTACTGCATTTGCCCACCAGCAACATACCTGCGGAAAAAAAATTATAGTTAATCATCATCATCATCATCATCATCATCATCATCACCACCACCACCACCACAGCCGGATCCCATCATCCTCTTGCATCATCGTAACCATGGTAACCCACTGATATGAACGTCTCTTACTTTTGAGGTGAGAGAGAGAGAGAGAGAGAGAGAGAGAGAGAGAGAGAGAGAGAGAGAGAGGGGGGGGGGTAAAGTCTGTATTAATGACATTCAAATCATCAAAATATTCCCTGCCTCGTCCTGGAACACACCTCACGGCCATTCGGGCAGCAGACGATTTTCTAACCACTGGGCCACCACCGCCAGGCAGTCAGGTATTTAAAAAAAACACTGGAACAACCCTTGCTACACCTACTGCCACACCCATCAAGTTTAATTAACGCCCAGTTTTTTTTTTTTTTTTTTTTAGAGAGAGAGAGAGAGAGAGAGAGAGAGATTATTAACCTTTTCACTCGGGAGAGTTCCAGACAATTCCATCAAGTTTAAGGGATAAGTCCTGAAGTAAAGTAATAAAGCTTACCTGTGTATCTAACCTCACCAGCTCAATAACTCTCTCCCTATATAAAAAATAAAACAATGCGTCATGGTACTGAAAGGTTTAAGTGGGTAAAACTCAAAGTAGTTGTCCTGCACAACTATCACGAGGTGTACATAGCTCCCCCCCCCCACACACACACATGACTCATTATGCTTCTAATTATTTACTAAGTCATATAAAACCCCTACTGTCAGGAAACAAATACCATTATGCCAGCTTCCATCATCATTACCACCTCAGTCACCATACCATCATAATAATTCTCACTATAATCATAATTACACCTATCACCACTACTGATCATTCATCACTATATTCTTCCACTAATACCTGACACTATCATCACACTAAATACCATCATAATCATCGACATCACACCATCATATCAAACACCACCACCACCAACAGTAACACCATCATCATCATTACCATTATCAAAAGCATCATCAAATCCATCACCATCACCACCACTAACACCATCATCATCATCATCATCATCATCATAACCATCATCATTATAACCACCATCGCAACAACTACAACTAAGAGAGTCATTATTAATATCATCATCATCATCATCATCACTATGCCTCCAATTCACAAATGAAGCCTTGACACAAACCAGCTCCTTTGATGTCTTATGGGAAAAGGGAATAAGGAAGAGGAAATCCCGGCTCTATTTCCTTCCCTTCTGTGTCTTGGGAGTTACGAGGCGGCTTGCATTTCAATTCCTGGTGAGGGGGGAGGCTGACATTATTTTGATGGCAACAGAAGAAAACGAAGAAAACATAGAAACAAAACAAAAGAAGAAAAAGAATTACTGTATACAAACACAACTCATAATAACAATAATAAATAAATTAATAACTACTACGACTAATAATAGTATAATGATGATGATATTGATAACGGAAGATGATGATCAGAAGGAGGAGAAGGAAGAACTAAAAAGAGGAGGAACACAAGAAGATGAAAGACGAAGAACAAATGAAGAAAAGGAGGAAAGAAGAGAAGGAATATAACAGGAGAGAGGAATATATGAAATGGAGGAAAATAAGAGGAGGAGGAAAATAAGATGAGGAGGAAAGAAAAGGAAAATAAGAAAAAAAGGAAAGAAGAAAATGAAAAATGAAGAGGAAAGAAGAAAAGGAAAATAAGAAGAGGAGGAAAGAAGAAAGAGAGGAAAGAAGAGAAGGAAAGAAGACGAGAAAAGAAGTAGGGGGAGACGGAAGAAGAAAATGACGAAGATTATGATGATGATGATGATGATGATGATGATGATGATGATTAGCAACAATAACAACAGTACCAACAACAACAATACCACCACCACCACCACCAACAAAATACCATCACGAACAACAACAACAAAATACCATCACGAACAACAGCAACAACAACAAAATACCATCACGAACAACAGCAACAACAACAACAATATGACGAAGGAAAAAAAACTCAAGAAGGGCAAGAACATGAGTGTTGGTGCCGCAGCCGCTGATGACCATGACCAGGACTGTCTTTTTTAGTTTCTGCCAGTTTTCTCCTCTAACTTTTTTTTTTTTTTAATTTCTTTCTCCTCCCTCTAAAAATTTCCCTCCCCATTTTCTGTTCTCGACTAAACTCTCTCTCTCTCTCTCTCTCTCTCTCCCCTCGGGCTGTAGTCTAACAGCACAGCTGGTTCTGTAACACCTTTACATGAAATTTTTATGCATAATACACCTTTATGTACAGTA
>NC_137060.1:2421675-2431675 GCF_032717465.1 Coenobita brevimanus
TAACCACTCACTGCCTTGTACAGCGGCGAGTTACTTTACCCTAGTGTGGTGGTGGGTACACAGGAAACAGGGACCTGGATGGTAACACGGATTGTTGTGTGCAATACCCTGGGTAAATACTGAGGCCTTCCCCGCTGTCCGTTTGAGCCAACAGTACAAATAATGACCCGGATGTAAATACGATGGTTGGGTGTGGCAGTGAGGGAAGACTGGCGCTTGGCAAAAACTGAGTCTGTGCAGCAATGACCCTCGTGTAGTCGATAGGCTTCGGCCTTAGCGTTTTTGTGTGTGTGTGTGTGTGTGTGTGTGTCAAAACAAAAGAATATGTAGAAGACAGAAATGTAGGTGAGATAAATACTTGACGGAAGAGATACAAAAGGAGATGAGAGGACAGAACACATATATGTGACAGATCGATGGGTGGAAGACTGGGGAGAACTGAGGACAGGAGATATACTCTTACAGACAGACAGACAGGAATATACAGACAGTTATATAGACATGGACAGGACATGATCAGACAGAAAATACAAATGACAGACACAGACAGCTGGTGTACCAATACAGAGAGAGAGAGAGAGAGAGATAGAGAGAGAGAGACTCACTTGTCTTTGCAGATGTTTACGTTGTTTCTGCCAACCCTCTTACAGCAACATACCTGTGGAAACAAAGAACATTATTAAGACGGAGCTAGTGGTACGCTAAAACAAGATGGTGTGTGTGTGTGTGTGTGTGTGTGTGTGTGTGTGTGTGTGTGTGTGTGTGTGTGTGTGTGTGTGTGTGTGTGTGTGTGTGTGTGTGTGTGTGTGTGTGTGTGTGTGTGTGTGTGTGTCACTAACTCAAGCACATTCAGCTATCCAAAAAACCAAAGATCATCGATAACAGACCACAACGATTTTCAGTAAACGTTTCTCTGGCATTCAGGCTGTGATGCCGTCTATAGGATCACCATCATAAATAACTTCGTAAGACAATTCTCGATACGTGGTTATTCTCTTCTGCCCGAGGACGTCCCCGATACTTCGTTTTGGATATCTTTATGGGCATTCATTCTGTTATGGAGAGATTTTTTGAACTGGTTGGTTTAGACACAGCCTCCCCTCTTAAGCATGACACGTCATCCTGTGGCAGAATAAAATCGTGTGGAGGTAGTAAGAATAAAAACTGAAACAATACGCCAATGAACTCCAGGGTTTGACATTGCCTACCATGTTAACACTAATGGTGCCGTCTTCTCTCGTATTACATTCCAGCTGCAGCAACAGCTCTAATGATACTGAGAGTGCACCATTAACCCTCTCACGGTCTGTACAATTCTAGTAATCTGTTCCAGCTAACGCCAGACAAGTATACTCAACTGAGTTAGAGGAGGATCCTAAGCCCACGGGAATACAGCTCTGAATGTGTGAAGTGTTGAGAAAAGTTCATGTTAGATGAGAGTTAAGCTGAGAACATGAGCTGGCTGCACGGGTTTTTATGACACGGCCACTTTCTCTCTCTCTCTCTCTCTCGCTTCTTACTTCCATTCGTTTCTTTCTGTCTTCTCTCCTTTTTCTCCTATGTCCTTCCTCTTCCATTATTTCTATTTCTTTTCTCCTTCCCTCCGTCGCTGCTTTCCCTGTCTCCTGCACTCGTCCTTTCATTTCCCTTTCTTTCTCCCTCCCTCTCTTCTCCCTCTTCCTCTCTCCCTTTCTTTCTCTACTTTCCTTCCCTCCAATCCCTCTCAAACAGCCATACCTCTGTGCTCATCCGTCTGCGTCCTATCAGCGTTGTTAATGAGTTTATCCTTCACAAATGAACGTCTGTCTGAAAGTTTATCCATCAGTCACCTTCTCCATCCATCCATCTATCTATTTATCCATCCATCTATCTATTTATCCATCCATCTATCTATTTATCCATCCATCCATCTATCTACATCCATCCATCTATCTATTTATCCATCCACCAAACTTTTATACGTCAACCAGGGCTCTTGCGACACAGATAAACAAAAAGCGTGATGGTGATAAAAGGGTATAACATATATTCCCCAAAGTGTAATTCTGGCGTCAACTTTACCATACAAACTGTTGGATAAAGTTGCAAGTTGCCATCAAGCACTTAAGATGCCGGAAGCCTTACAACCTGACCATTACCCTGGCAAACACGGAAGCGGAAGTGGGTGGAGGGGCTGGGGTGGTGGGAGGGGAGAAAAGATGTGTGTGTGTGTGTGTGTGTGTGTGTGTGTGTGTGTGTGTGTGTGTGTGTGTGTGTGTGTGTGTGTGTGTGTGTGTGTGTGTCAGAGAGAGAGAGAGAGAGACAGGAGGGGGGGTGTCGTCAGTGTCATGTCCAGCGTGGGTGTAAATTTACCAACACACAAAGGGTTGAGTGGGTGAGGTGTGGCACTGATGCAATATACACACACTATAATGCAACACTTAACGTAACCCTCTTAAGAAATGACACGAGCTTTTACACCCGCGCTTGAAATGCGACAGAGGATGTTACTGCTTGCTCGACGTGTGTGTGTGTGTGTGTGTGTGTGTGTGTACTATCAAATCTGTCGGTAAAGTGTGGCCATAGGCAAAATATCGCCGACATAAGAACATAAGACCACAAGAATAGAGGATAACTGCTGTGGGCCAGCTGGCCCTTGCTAGGCAGCTCCAACAAGTGATCAAACTACTAGAATAAGACAAGGATAGTAAAGAAGATGGCTCTCCCTCGCCCACCAAACCCTTCATTCGGAACTGGCAAGAAAAAGTCAGGAGGAGCACCATGAAGTAGAGAAAAACTGGCGGGAACATTTTACAGGAAAGTGCGAAATGAGAAAAGAGACTATCGTAGTGAGACCTGAACAGGAAGAAAACTTAATCAGTACTGGTTATTACGAGTTATTTTCGTCGTATCCAACCCTTACTTGACATAGGTTTATCTGGCTTATGCCTGAAACTCTTAATGGAAGGAGCAGCAAGTGCCAGCAACTACTTCACTAGGTGGGCTTGTTCCATTCGTCCATTACTCGACTGCCAAACCAATTCCTTCCTATTTCCTTACTAAAACGAAATTTATCTAGTTTGAAACCATGACTTCTAGTTTTATCCTGTATGCTTACTTTAAGTACCTTGCTAGTATCTCTCTTATTTATTCCTTTCATCCATTTAAACACCTCAATTAAGTCTCCCCTTTAGCCTTACTAGTGTGTGCAAGTTTAGTCTTTTCAATCTGTCTTCATATGAAAAGTTCCGAACATCATGCATCATTATTGTTATTATTCTTTGTATATTTTCTAATGCATTTATAACCATTCTATAGTAAGGACACCAAAATCGCACGGCGTAGTCTAAATGGGCCTTACTAATGCTAGATGTAGTTGCAAAATTACATTTGGTGACCTACTGCTCACGTTTCTCGAAATAAATCCTAGGACCCTATTTGCTTTATTTCTCGCATTAATACCCTGCTGCCTTGGTTTGAGGTCGTTACTAATCATAACTCCTAGATCCCTCTCGCATTCCGATTTGCTAATTTCTTTGTTATCTAAGCTGTATTTAGTGTCTCCAATGGTCTTGCCTACGTTAACTACTTTACATTTTTCAACGTTAAATTCCATTTGCCAAGTTTTAGACCATCTGGACAATGTATCGAGGTCTTTTTGTAAGTTATGGCAATCGTCAGTCGAGTTAATGATACGCCCTATTTTTGTATCGTCGGCAAATTTGCTGATGCTACTATTGACTCCTAAGTCTAGATCATTTATATATATAATAAATAATAAGGGACCGAATACTGAACCCTGTGGTACACCGCTAGTTACTAATCTCCAATCGACTTAGTCCCATTTATTAATACCCTCTGCTTTCGTCCTTTCAGCCAGGATTCTATCCATTTTAAGATATCGCCGTCTATACCGTGTGCTCGAACCTTTCCAACTAACCTTTCGTGTAGGACCCTATCAAAAGCTTTACTAAAGTCCAGATAAATAATATCGTAAGCTTTATCGCTAACTAACCTTTCGTGTAGGACCCTATCAAAAGCTTTACTAAAGTCCAGATAAATATCGTAAGCTTTATCGCTATATACCGCCTCACAGATCTCACAGAAGAATGACAACAAGTTTGTGAGGCAGGATCGTCCCTACCCTCACCGACTCATCCACTCTTCCTCGCACACTACATCCCTCCACCTTCTCGTTGACTTACCTCGCCTCCTCCCTCCTTCAAATTCGCTCAGATATACCTTTTTCACTACTCTATTGTTATCCATTCTCTCCACATGACCATACCATTTCACTAAACTCTCTTCGATTCTCGCGTCCACAGACTTCCTCACTCTTCTCACTCCTGATTTTTCATTTTCATTCCACACCATAGTTTCACATACATATGCTAAAGTTGGCACTAACACTCCTTCATGTAAGCCTCGTGCAGCTGCAACACTCACCCTCTATTTCTTATATTCCTTTCCTTTGGCCTATGAGAGACTTAAATCTGTTGTTTAGCCATCTTGGTTCTGAATTATTCGTTCTAAACGGTTTTGAAGGGACATATCTATCTTGGCCTCTGCGTATTATATTTATTAACTTATTATATTTCTCACTGGCCGAACAGCTGCTTAGTACCGGACCTGAGTTGATCTCCGTCACCTGAACTACACTCCCACCTGTTCTTCATCTATGACCTCAGCTTCCCCAGTGACCAGACGAACATTCCCACCCACTTCCTGGCCCTCACCTATGACCTGAGCTGCCCCAGTGGCCAGACGAACATTCCCACCCACTTCCTGCCCCTCACCTATGACCTGAGCTTCCCCAGTGACCAGACAAACATTCTCACCCACTTCCTGCCCCTCACCTATGACCTGAGCTTCCCCAGTGGCCAGATGAACATTCCCACCCATTTCCTGGCCCTCACCTATGACCTGAGCTTTCCTAGTGACCAGACGCTCCCTCTCGCCTAAATCCAGTCCCTCACCTCTGGCCTGAATCTCCCTAAAGTACCTAGTCTCCCCATGGACTACGGTTCTGAAATAACGGCCGTATGCTGAAACACATATGGAGAGGCCCTACATTGGTCCTTACTTTACACACTAAGGAAAGCACAAGCAAGCCCTCAATGTTTACATGGTATGCTAAGAGAACATTAAGGGAAAGCGGGAGGTTGGTAACCCTGTGTGACCAGCTGGTACGTCGGAAGTGCTTCCGTGGGAGTCGCCGTGACTATTCTTTGTCCAGATGATGTCAATCAGCACCAAAACAATTTCCCGTATTTTTTTTTTATATATATCAGCACTTACTTATACGTATACTTCATATACTATTATAGTACTAAACTTTTCAATCAATACTTATGTTGTAAATGTGATAGCGCTGGAGACAGGTCAGGTTAGGTCAGGATAAATTTGGTTAGGTTACCTTAAAACTGGTTAGGTTAGCTTAAAACAAGTTAGGATAAAATAAGGCTGGGTTGAATTACGAAAATCTGTTAGGTTTGGGTAAATGAGCACTGGTAAAGGGCAATTTCGCTGAAAAATGGCGTTCTAAGATGGCGTTCGTCAGTCTTCGCGCACAGGTTAGGATAAGTTTGGTTAGGTTGGCATAAAATTGGTTAGGTTAGTCTATACGAAAATTTAGGTTAGGTTTGTTTAAGTAGGACTGAAAGGGTAATTTCGATCGTATATGGCGCTCTAACATGGCGTCCATCTATCTTCGTGCACCGGAAGATAGTGGCTGTCCGTGAACAAACACCGCTTTTTAAAGCACTTTTTGCCACATTTAAAAGAAACGAAAAACACTGTAACTTGAAAACACAATTCGAGAGTACTTGAAGAATTCCATGAAGGACTAAAGCAAGGAAAAAATGCAAAATAAGGTGGTCCTATGTCTCTTTAACGATTACCAAGAATTATGAATAGAATGCTGCTGATAAATAAGTAAAAATGGTATTATAAGAAAATGAAAAACAGTTTGCAGTGCCTGAGATTAAAACGCAAAGATGATCCGATGCTGGCACGACTCTTCATAGTTTGGCCTATGAGCGAAGAACAGTATCTTTCTTGTTATATATATTAACGTATATTATTACCTTTAGCATTGACTGAACGTTCAATATTCAGTTAAATCACATGGGTAACATACAAAAGTGGTTTACACATGTCAATTTTAGGATCTCGCCTACTATTAACCACTCTTAAAAAAATAAAAATGACAGAGCGTGTCACCGCCAGGGCAGAGACGGACCCGAGTTTGACCTACCACGTTAAACTGGCCGGTCTGGGTGTGGCTGGTCACCTTTACACTGTTGTCATACTTCACACTGACCTCCCATACAGCCAAGGCTATTTTAAGATGGCCTTGGTACAGCCCACCATTTACACCCACCATGTGTGTGTGTGTGTGTGTGTGTGTGTGTGTGTGTGTGTGTGTGTGTGTGTGTGTGTGTGTGTGTGTGTGTGTGTGTGTGTGTGTGTCCCTGCTTTCTCTCTTTCTCTGTCACTGTGTGTGTGTGTGTGTGTGTGTGTGTGTGTGTGTGTGTGTGTGTGTGTGTGTGTGTGTGTGTGTGTGTGTGTGTAGGTGGGGCTAGGCCGATCTGTCACTGTGTGTGTGTGTGTGTGTGTGTGTGTGTGTGTGTGTGTGACCTGTCCCTGACCTACTCCGGCACCACCGCACAAGCAACTCTGCCAAGTTTTATACAAGGTTCTGTGTAATTACTAATAAAAAGCGAATCTTTCACAAAAACCTTTTAGCTTTTTTGTACAAGTACAAGTAAAACTATATCGGGCTCTACCAGGGCCACCTAAAATTTTTTTTAGATGGCCTTGGCTGTACGGGAGGTCAGTTGTAAGTATAACACTGTAAAGGTGACCTGTCACACCCAGACCGCCCAGTTTAACATGGTTCAGAGTCTTCTTTGCTATCCTTATCTCTTTCAGTTACTCTTCTAGGAGCTGCCTAGCATGGGCCAACCGGCCTACTGCAGTTATCCTCTCTTCTTATGTTCTTCTGTTCTCTCTCTCTCTCTCTCTCTCTCTCTCTCTCTCTCTCTCTCTCTCTCTCTCTCTCTCTCTCTCTCTCTCTCTCTCAACATTTTATGTTTTAATATGAATGAGACACTTTTCTTACACAAAACATATATATTTTTTCTCTTGCATCGACTTTCTTTCCACACCACCTCTGGGGTAAATGTTAAGGCGCGTTTTTTTTTCTTTTTTTTAAGAGGTTTCCCCTGGAGGCCTGATCCACCTGACCTTTGGATTAGCACGGTCATCCCTGACCATGTCACCTGTCCCCATGCTCGGAGGAAAGCAACGTCGGACAGCAACACTGCCAAGTATTATTGTATTTATACAAAATCATTGCTATTATAAAAAAAAAAAATACATTCGTAACACTATACAATCTTTTTAGAGAAGTAAATATATACAAATTAATTTAGAAGTAGTAAATAGCTGACATAGTTATAAGACAGAGTGATGTGTGTTGGGCCTGATTTGGCATAACGTGCACGGGGGAAGCCCCAGCAAGGCCAAGGCCCAAACGCCCAGCATATACTGGCAGGACTGTAGACGAAGTTTTGGTAAGGGTCGAGAGTTTTCAGCAGAACATACATTACAAATAAAGTTGAACTTGACTTCGTCATGATCGCTATTACCGAACCGTCCGCCAACTTCTGTATCACTCTACACTGTGCTAATGACGTTGTGTGTGTGTGTGTGTGTGTGTGTGTGTGTGTGTGTGTGTGTGTGTGTGTGTGTGTGTGTGTGTGTGTGTGTGTGTGTGTGTGTGTGTGTGTGTGTGTGTGTGTGTGTGTGTGTGTGTGTGTGTGTACAAAATTAAAGAGCACAGCTACAGTAGGCTGGATGGTACATGTATAACTAGATCTGAATAACAAGTGTTTTGTACAGATGATGATGCACTGATCTTAGTTTCTTGTGGAAGTGACTTAAATACCCAGCTGTGGCAAATTCCTCTAAAGACGTTCAGTTCAATCCTTGCCTCTTGCTGTCTGCTTTCCTTTTTTCTCCTATGTACTCCTTTATCAAGAAGCAAGGTGAGAATGCGTGGATGAGTGAAGACCCTGTGTGTGGGTAAGTGTAGGGGCCGTGACCTGTACCTGTCAAGTGACGTCATACCCTCCTTCCCTCCCCTACCCCCTCCATCACACTGCCCTTTACAAGCCCTATTAAGTCGCACCCCAGGGACCAGCGCCTAGCCACACAGGTGACACAGCCGCCCAGGTCTGTGTTTCTCTTGAGCGGTTAAGATAAGGTTGTCCTGGTCAGTACTATTCCCTCACTAATGGAGACTCCCAGAAAAATCTTTCAGACGCTCCTCATTCTCGGGGATGAATTATTGTCTCCCCAAAGTGACGAACATTTTCAGTGTGCCCTGGTACAGGGCATGCTGTTATTAACCGAGCTGTACTGGACCCAGCCACGTGATATGGTGTTTGAAAAACTGTTTCTTGCCAGTCTTGCGGTGGAGGGGTTAGCACGTCGCGACGTGAGTGTGACGGGGGAGTGGCAACTGACGGTCAAGACAGTGTTGATGCTGGTGAAGCCGTGGCAGCCCAACATGCCACAAAGCACACTGTACAAGGCACACCCGGCCATAACAGGCTGGATAATTAAAGTCTTCGCCAATCCTCATTTATGTCCTGACCCTCACCTTCGACTGGAAATGCTTTTCTTTATTCAGATTTGGGGACACGTTGATAAGAACAACGTTGAGCTGGGAAGCATGACTGCCTCTGGACTGATGCAACTGACTCGCTACCTGGATGCAGAACGTTTGGTGGTGCGACATTCAGAGCCAAGTCTGGCTAACCCTTTGGTTCGTGAGCTAAAGAATCTCAACCGCAGTGGTCATCTCAACGGCGTATATTCCAAGGCCATCCTTCAGATCAGTAATTTGGCAGTGGACGTGGAAGCCAAATGGTTGGCCAAAGTTATTGAAAAAGTCAGCAAAGCAGCTACACTAGTAGAATCAAAAATTGCAGCTGACGATTTAAGTGTTACTGAGTCAGTGGTTTCACTTGAAGTGTTATTGGATCTGGTGTATGAACTGATGATCTTTGGATGCAACATGACAGCATACAACTGTAGCGGCCTGGCAGGGGTGGCTGCAAACGCCATCGCCAACATCACCACCACCATCACGACAACCCTCTTCGACCTGCAGTTAAATCATCCCAACAGCTGTGCCAGGCTCTTGATCAAAATCGATATTGTATTACAAGCCATTGTGATGTCCAGGGACAGACCTTCGGTGTGTTCAGCACTGTTCCATGGTCATGGACACTCCCTAGTGCTGCTGCAACAACACTCGTCCGCCCTGGGGCGGCCGCTGCAACACCTGCAGCTGATCAAGGCTGAGGATGAGCACAGCAAGGACTACCCCGAGCAGTTCGTGGACAGCCTGACGCAGGCCGTGATGGAGAGGCCGGTGCTGCTGGTAGCCTGTGGGCAGACCGTGGACGAGGCCACACTGCTGAGGTTGTTGCTGACTTCCTGCCAGTGTCCCTTCACCCGCACCCCGCTCACCAAGGACGCCTTCACACGCCTGCCCAGCCTCCAGCATCAGATACAGGCCTGGAGGGCGCCGCCACCTACACCAGGTAAGTCGTAGTCTTGGATCAACTTCACCTTCACTGTGTGTCATCACATTACTTATTCACTACTTCCGTAATTTACCTTTTACTCACTCATATACAGTCATCCATGTTCACTGTTTGAATATTCCAGATGACACTGTAGCTGTCAAGCAATTATAACGTACTGAATGACAATATCAACTAGGTGCCATGTATGTCACCTTTTCATTGTTGTATTCATAACTTAGGACCAAATGAGGCCTAGACATGCCTCTCTTATGCACATGTAAACACACTTTGTTTAATGATCGTATTGTCTGGGAATATTTTGGTTATTCTCATCTTCTGGACGTCCATCAGTCCATCTACACACACACACACACACACACACACACACACACACACACACACACACACACACACACACA
>NC_137060.1:2434175-2516675 GCF_032717465.1 Coenobita brevimanus
AATGGAGAAATGGATTCCCCGAGCTAGGCAACTAAGGCCATATAGCCCCGCTGGGGTTACAGGAGGACGCTACCCCTCCCGGCAACGGTAGCCCGGGCGAGGTTCGAACTTACGACCTCCCGATCACAATTTCAGCGCGCTACCACTGTGCTACCGCGCCTCCCAAAGAGAGAGAGAGAGAGAGAAAGAGAGAGGTACGCTACGTTTACGAGACGATGAAAGGGGCGAAAAGCTGAGGGAAAATAAAAATAGGGTGATAGAAGTGGAAGTGACGGGATTGCATATACCGGTAATGACATTATTGACGTGGTACAAAGTGTACGAGTTCTGGAGTATGATAGAGAGGGACACACACACACACACACACACACACACACACACACACACACACACACACACACACACACACACACACACACACACACACACACACACACACACACACACACACACACCAGAATACTGAATATTGTCCCTTGAGAATTAGCCTCCCTCCTCAGGTCACACACACTCTTGGCTGCCTTTCATTGTAACTTCCTTCTTCCTTACGTATTATGAAACTTATCCCTACATCAAATCCTTAATCAATACCCCTCTTATGTTCCTTTTTTCGCTCGAGAGAGAGAGATAGATAGATAAAGAGAGAGAGAGAGTAAGAGAAATTTATTATATCGTGGATATTATACAGAGCATATATAAGAGGGTGAGAGCATTGGGTCAGGGCAAGACGTGATCAAATTCAGTCTGAAGTGTGTGTGTGTGTGTGTGTGTGTGTGTGTGTGTGTGTGTGTGTGTGTGTGCGCCTGTCACTCCACCAGCCAATCATAGTGGACTGTAGGTGGAGCGACTTTGACGTCAAATCCCAGAGGCGGAGCACTTACCTTCAAACCAGCTTGGAACGATTATACCAATTTATCCAGATCGTTTAGGCGTTGCCCCTCACGGGAGTTCCCCTTCGAGCGACGCTGCCGAATCTGTACCAAAACACACCTCTCTGTCTCATGTCAGCTATTAACTACTTCTAAATGAATTTTATTTACAATATATATGTATAAAATACCCTATTATGGCTATATAGTGTAAGAAAATGCCTATTGTTTGTAATAATAACAATGTCTTTTTATAAATACCTCAACACTTGGCAACGTTGTCGCGCTTGTAGGTGAGTCAGTGAGGGTAGGTCAGGTGTCAATCCGCAGGTCACTGCCTCTCTGACCGCCATCAAAGATAAGCTCCTACCCCTACTACTCGCCCTCGTCTGCTCCACAGTCGAGAAAAAGAACTTATTTACAGCGTAAATAAGTATTTTTTTTAGAAGAGAAGGCAAACAGGGGACCTATAACACTGGTTTACCAAAAAAAAAAAAAAAAAAAAAAAAAAATCTGAGGCAAGCATGTGAATAGGTGTTTTTGACTAATTTTGATATGCTTAATTCAAATTTCTAAACAGTTTTGCTCTATTACCTCTAGTTTCCTTGCTTTC
Source organism: Coenobita brevimanus (assembly GCF_032717465.1). Taxonomy (NCBI): domain Eukaryota; kingdom Metazoa; phylum Arthropoda; class Malacostraca; order Decapoda; family Coenobitidae; genus Coenobita; species Coenobita brevimanus. Next base: position 2,435,658 of record NC_137060.1, read on the forward strand.
ACATATCCCTTTTAAGAATATAAGAAGAGAGGATAACTGCAGTAGGCCGGTTGGCCCATGCTAGGCAGCTCCTAGAAGAGTAACTGAACTACTAGAATGAGATAAGGATAGCCAAGAAGAAGGCTCTCCCCCGCCCTCCAAACCCTCCAGCCGAAGCCGGCAGGAAAAAGTCAGAAAGAACACCACGCCGTATAGAAAAACTGGCGTGGACATTTTACAGGAAAGTGTGAAAGGAGAATAGAGACTATCATTTATAATATAATGGGTTTATTTCATATATTAAAATGGCATATTACAGAACGAAACAAAACAGACACAGAACACTGACAGAACTAAATATTACCATTACTTGGATATAAGCATATATACCCACCATGGTACTACAGACAGTCAGAAGTGAGTTTTTTTGGACGATCTGATGTACTTTGCCTCCGGGATGTCGCGCAGGAGCATCCAGCAGAAGTTCCCCATCATGCTGGGGTTCCACTTGCCTTGGTAGTTGCTCTCCATCTTAGTAATATCTTGGTGGAACCTTTCCCCATGTTCGTCACTTACTGCTCCGAGGTTCTGGGGGAAGAAGTTGAGGTGGGAGTGGAGAAAGTGAATCTTGAGAGACTTTCGGCACCCCATATCCTGATAAGCCTGCAACAACTTCTCGACACGCTCTTGGTAATCTAGTGCCCGTGCGTTACCAAGAAAGCCATGGCAGACTACTTTAAATGCTTCCCATGCTCTCAGTTCCTTCAAGGTGAGCTTCCCCTCGAATACCTCATCTTTCAGCACCTCCCGGATCTGAGGTCCGATGAAGATGCCCTCCTTGAGCTTAGCAGAACTGAGAGCTGGGAACAGAGTGCACAGGTGTTGGAAGGCAGCGCCATCCTTGTCCATGGCCTTCACGAAATTCTTCATAAGGCCAAGCTTGATATGAAGAGGGGGAAGATGCATCTTGTTCATGTCCACCAGAGGATTTTCTTGGACACTGTGTTTCCCAGGCACGAAAGTGCTCCTAGACCTCCAGTCCTTCTGCGTGTAGTGCTTGACATGTTTGAGCTTGTTGTGACGCGCATTTTATACCAAGTTCCAATAAAACAGGACGGTAAATGGATTTCTGGCGAATATTTTGGGTCTAGGCCTATATGTATATCTCAAAAACTAGAGGTGATGAGTGAAAACGGATTTCGAATCTGAAACCAGCACCCCAAAATTAGGTTAGAACACCTAATTTCATGCTTGCCTCAAATTTTTTGCAAACCAGTGTAATTGATCCCTCAAAAGCTGTTGCTCGAACAGCAAAGGCCACCAACATGAGTGAAGTAACAGTCAGACGAATTTGCTCTTCCTTCAATCAAGCCTGCATTACACAAAAGTCACCAGAACAAACTATAATAATTCATAAAACCGTATAGACTTTTTATAGAAATAAATCACCATAAACTGTAGATTTTATATGCAGAGAGAGAGAGAGAGAGAGAGAGAGACAGAGACAGACAGACAGACAGACAGACCGTATAGACTTTTTATAGAAATAAATCTCCATAACATGTTGATTTTATATGCAGAGAGAGAGAGAGAGAGCTGGGGGTGAGGGTTGTGGCAACGTCGCACGTAGGGGAAGTCCCGTGAGGGACAACGCCTAAACGATCTGGATAAATTGAAAGGACCATAAGGAGGGCTAAGAGGAGAAAATTTTAAGAAGGTGCGACGATGGGAAATGCCACTCATGGGCCTAACCAACTCTCTCTCTCTCTCTCTCTCTCTCTCTCTCTCTCTCTCTCAAATGTAGCCATGTGAATTAATCAAAGACACAGTCATACTTAACAGACTTAATCCTACGACATTCCTCAGTTGTGCTTATCGTACGGTATATAATTCACTTTTAGCCATAAATTTCTACTTAAAGAATTATGTTTCATGTACGTAATATTTTTTTTTCTATATTTAACTAGAAATAAATCCATCCATCCACCCATCTTCCAATCCTACGTTGTCCCATGTGGAGCGTAGGAGCCCGGGGCTAGGCAAGTTGGTCCTGACATTTAAGATGAGAGTGACCAGCCTCACCCATCCCTGAGTGGCATTATGTGAGCAATAAACCCCAACCATCCCTTGGATATAAACCTTCACCGGCTCAATCCGAGCGCCGTAAATACCCACTTAACCACCAGGCGCCATAATTTGGTCATATGGTTACCACCCAGCGTAGTAAATGGTTTCCTGGTGTACAGGAAACCATTTGGCTTCCACCTCCTTCACTTTGCTCCTCCCTGAAGATGTGACTACATGAAAGCACTCGGGATATTTCGCGTTTCCTTTTTCTAGGTGGATATCAGCATATATACTGTAAAGATAGATAGACAGATAGATAGATAGACAGATATGGATACATAGATAAATTTAACTGAGAGAGAGAATATGTGTGTGTGTGTGTGTGTGTGTGTGTGTGTGTGTGTATTGTCTATCAGATCTGCCTATACTCAGGTGCCTTAATCCCGTAAGGTGTGGCCATAGGCATTACCTCTTCCATGTCGCATAGTTTTCTCCCTCTCTCCCCCCTTTCTCTGTCTACCTGTCTCCCTCTCTCTCCCTTTCATCACTTTCTGTATCTCTCCCTTTCCCCTTCTCCCTCCCTCTCTCTCTCTGTCTCCACCATCCCACCTCACCTCACCCATCCCACCTCACTCCACATCCAGGCCGCTTTGTCTCTGCGACTGTATGCTTTGATTTTGGCTTTGGGTGTTTCCTGTATGTCATATCTAAGGCTTCACTATTTATGTATTGTTAGCAAACATTTCTCATTGTAAACATCAATATTTACACCTATATTTAGTGTAATCTTGTGTCCAGTTCACTTTATAGACGCCCATAAACTGTTGAAGCCAATATATAAAACTTTCCAACAATGGTCATCAGACTGGTGACAGCAGCAGAAGGTGAGGGGCTGATTTCAGGAGTTTTGTGGCGGCCATTTTAGCACGTCTTTTTTATTCTCATTAATTTAATTAATTATCAGAAAGAGTGCACAGCATTCTGTGGATTCTGGTGAGAGAAGATACATTCCAGATGATGACTGGACTAATTCCAGGCAGTACTACGCGCTACCTAAAGAAATAATAGGGAAAAATGCCAGCGCTGCCACATGTCTCCATTCTACTGAGCTCAGCTGACCAGCTAGACACGAGGCATGGAAAGCCTTTTCCTCACTCCACCCTAGGGCAGGCGCTTCCCCGACACTTCTCCCTGTTACCGCTATACTCACTGTATAATATTGTATTTTTCTTTCGGTAGAGTTACGTTTTACAGCTAATAACTATGTCAGGATAATATGTTGAAAAATATATAGATATATAACTGTGTGTGTGTGTGTGTGTGTGTGTGTGTGTGTGTGTGTGTGTGTGTGTGTGTGTGTGTGTGTGTGTGTGTGTGTGTGTGTGTGTGTGTGTGTGAACAAAATTAAAGAGCACAGCTACAGTAGGCTGGATGGTGCATGTGTGACTAGATCTGAATAATAAGACAAGGATAACATAATAGGGTGGTTCGGGGTGGGTGAAGGGGAGGGTGGGGGTGTATAGCTAGAGGTGGTGAAATATGGGATATTGCTATCGTGATCGGAACTGAAAAGGTGTTACTAACCGTCAGCTGTACAACATTAAAACTGACAATACTGCAACAGACGGGCTGACTCATGCCAGGCAGCTTCTGCAGTAAACAAGAGTAAGACAAGGATAGTAAAGCAGACTCTCCAGATATCACATATACACTCCAATCTGGCTACTGCCAGACGATTGGATTATGCCCAGGTGTGTTTGTAGCCAGCCAGAGCAATATATTCAATCAATATTCCTTGTTGGAAGGACACAAGTCAATAGAGAGAGCACTGGAAATGAGTTATCTGAGAGGAGCATGTGCAGTTACGTGGATAGATAGACTGACAAATAAGGAAGTGAAAAGGCGTTGTGGTGTGCATGTGGACGTGACAGAAAGCGTAAGGAGAAATACACTGAGGTGGATTGGCCATGTGGAGAGGATGGAGAGCGAGAGGCTAACAAGGAGAGTGTTTGCTAGTGGGGAGGAAGGGGGAAGAGGGAGGGGGAGGCCGAGGATGAGATAGAGGGATGGAGAAGAGAGGGATATGAGGGAGGGGTGTGTGACATGGGAGCAGGGCAGTGAAATGGCGCTGGACACGGCGACATGGAGGAGATTTGTTTGTAGCCATCCCTTACGGAATTATGCCGTCTGGCAATAAACAGACAGACAGATTCTCCATCCTAATATTCACACTTTTTTCTTTTAATATATGTGTCCAAAATCAGACTACGCGTTATACCACGCAGGTGATGGTGTGAGGCAGGCCTACGGGATGTGGTGACTGGTACCAAAGCCACTAAACAATCAGAAGAAAATCATTTGATGGCCTTACTAATTATTATTTAAGATTTCAATAACGCACACAGATGAGTGTGCATTATCATAAACACATAATAAACAAAGAACAAACAAAGCACTCTGTGGGTTAGATATGCACACACGTGCAGCACGGAGCGATTGCATCACGCTGACCGCATCAGCAGATGACAACAAAAAACAGCTGATCGGCTACTAGTGAAAAAAAGAATGTGGTACAAGATTAGTATATTCGTGTATTTCCGCTTCAAATAAGTTAATGCAAAGTTATTTTCCTTCAAAAATTGGTGGATGTCGAATATATAAGTTAAACAGTAATTTTTTCCACAAATATCACATGCAAAATAAAGAGTGCCCAATATATGTGGGAGAATACAATACCTGATCGTATCTGCCACATTTAATGGAAGTGACTTAACTATCCAGCTGTGGCCAATTCGTCAAAAGATATCCAGTTCATCACGTATCAAGAAGCAAGGTGAGAATGTGTGGATGAGTGAAGACCCTGTGTGTGGGTAAGTGTAGGGGCCGTGACCTGTACCTGTCAAGTGACGTCATACCCTCCTTCCCTCCCCTACCCCCTCCCTCACACTGCCCTATATAAACCCCACTAAGTCACACCCCAGGTCAATATTTCTCCTTAGCGGTTGAGGGAAGGTTGTCCTGGTCGGTACTACTCCCGCACTAATGGAGGCTCCCACAAAAACCTTCACTCTCAGGGATGATTTAATCTCTGCCCAAAGTGACGAACATTTTCATCGTACCCTGGGAACTGGCATACTGACACTATACACGTTGTACAGGACCCAACCACGTGCTATGATGATTGGAAGGCTGTTTCTTGCCACAGCCGCGTTGGAGGGCTTGGCACGCCGCGACGTGACTGTGACGGGGCTGTGGCAACAGACGGTGGAGACAGTGTTGATGCTGGTGAAGCCGTGGCAGCCCAACATGCCACAAAGCACACTGTACAAGGCACACCCGGCCATAACAGGCTGGATAATTAAAGTCTTCGCCAATCCTCATTTATGTCCTGACCCTCACCTTCGACTGGAAATGCTTTTCTTTATTCAGATTTGGGGACACATTGATAAAAACAACGTTGAGCTGGGAAGCATGACTGCCTCTGGACTGATGCAACTGACTCGCTACCTGGATGCAGAACGTTTGGTGGAGCGACATTCAGAGCCTAGTCTGGGGCAGGCTTTGGTTCGTGTGCTTAGGAATCTCAACCGCAGTGGTCATCTCAACGGCGTATATTCCAAGGCCATCCTTCAGATCAGTAATTTGACAGTGGATGTGGAGGCCAAATGGTTGGCCCAAATTATTGAAAAAGTCAATGAAGCAGCTACGCTGGTACTATTAAAAACTGCATCCACAAGTATAAGTGTTACTGATGCATCTGCTTCATTTGAAGTGTTATTGGATCTGGTGCATGAAGTGATGACCTCTGGATGCAATATGATAACATACAACTACATCGGCCTGGCAGGAGTAGCTGCAAATGTCATCGCAAACATCACCACCACCATCACGACGGCTCTCCTCGTACTGCAGTCAAGTTCTCTCATGTGCCGTACCAAGATTCTGATCAAAATCGACAATATTTTACACGTCATTGTGAGGTTCGGGGGCACAGTGTCGGTGTGTTCAGCGCTGCGCCAGAACCACAGTCACTCTCTGCAGCTGCTGCGACAACACTCGTCCACCCTGGGGTGGCCGCTGCAACACGTGCCGCAGGTCAAGGCTGAGGATAAGCACAGCGAGGACTACCCTGAGCAGTTTTTGGACAGCCTGACGCAGGCCGTGATGGAGAGGCCGGTGCTGCTGGTAGCCTGTGGGCAGACAGTGGACGAGGCCACACTGCTGAGGTTGTTGCTGACTTCCTGCCAGTGTCCCTTCACCCGCACCCCGCTCACCAAGGACTCCTTCACACGCCTGCCCAGCCTCCAGCATCAGATACAGGCCTGGAGGGCGCCGCCACCTACACCAGGTGGGTCGTAGTCTTGGATCAACTTCACCTTCACTGTGTGTCATCACATTACTTATTCACTAATTCCTTAATTTACCTTTTCTTCACTCACGCAAATTCTTCCATTCCTTACTTGCTTATTCCAGATGACTGAAGCTGGTACTGAATAACAATATAAACCCGGAGCCAAATGTGTCACATTCACGAATTTATTCATACCTCAGGACCAATTCAGGGCTAGACATGCCGCTCTCATGCACATGTAATCAGCCTTTGTTTAATGTTACGCTTTTGTCGTAGAATATTTGATTATTGGCCTCTTCTGTACATGTCTGTCAGACCTAAACACACACACACATTCATCAAACTCCCCATGTTGTCCATTCCACAAGTTCATATACAATGCTCAGACTACCTACTCATAAAGACAGGAGATGGATGCCTTCATGTGGTGGCACTGATAATATTATAATCGGTAATTTTCACTGCACTTTTCATAAAGGTTTACCAACTTTCAACAAATAATTTGTGAACAGTACATAACCCAACTTCTCTCTCTCCTTCCCCCACCTCCTCCAACTCTTCATCCCCACCAATCATCCCCCACACTTCACTGCTTCCGACCTATTATTTCACCCCTCCTCTTCTTCCTTGTCCTATCCACCTCATTGCCTCCCCCACCCTTATCTCACTTCATCTCCCTCCTCCCCTCTATCATCCTCCTCCACTTCCTCCCCACACCTTACCTCTTCGTTTAAGCTTTTCCCCTTATTCTGTACTTCATCCTCTTCCTCCACATCCCACCTTTCACTCCCCTCCTCTCCCTTCCAACCCTTCCCCTTCCGACCCACACCCACCCCTCCTCCACCCACCAATATCACACACACACACACACACACACACACACACACACACACACACCTTTCCTCCTCGTTCAACAGCCCTCCAACCATCATCTCATCCCTCACATTAAGCACTGCAATAATGAACACATCAAGTGAGGATAATTAGTATACGCAAAAATAATTTCCTTCGACACTAATCAATACACTTTCTGTTCAGATTCTTGTGAGTGGCGGGAACAAGAGCGTGAGATCTGAGACGAAGGTACGGTGAGCGAACACCCCCCCAGCCCGGTATTGTTACGACCAAGACATTCTCTGCACCATGTGGCACCACCATCTACCGAGGACACAGCAGAGACCCGCCAGCGTTTACACCACAGCAGGCGTGTGCAACCAACCACCCTATTCTGGCTGCCATGGCAGGCTTCGTAGCAGATCTTCCTTACCGATTTATTTTGCATATTACACTTTAACACTCACTTATATATTGCTTATGTCGCTTTAGTATCAACAGGGTTTGCATCAACGGCATGTAAGAGGATACTGAAGTGTAATGTGCAAAATAAATCGCTAAGAAAGGTGCTACGAAGCCTCCCATGCTACTTAGAATAGGTCTTCAAGACCTACATGGCGGCGACCTGACAGTGTTACCACCTGAGCGGGAGTATGTGGCACCAAGATACTTCACAGAATTAAATACACAACTTCAGAGCAATACACATAACTGTACTGTTTGTTACACGACGAAATAAAGAATATTTATCCATATTTTTCTTTATACCATCCAATTCATATCACCAGAAGACAAAAATACATACGTAATCACTCCAGAAAGGTACCTTGTCTTTCCTTTACCATCCTTATGTATTTAAAAACAGTTGAAAGGTGTGAATATATTTGCCAGTCATTTCCACTCAGGTGTGTGCCTTCTGTCACTATTAATACAACTTAAAGAAGGAACTTTGTCCAGCCAATGAAATACACTCCACAGTCAAACAAACAACTATCTTACCAGTTCGTCTGATGAAAATTGACAACTGACGAAATACACTGAAAACCCTGTCTCTATTAGTGCTTGTTTCAGATGGTTCGATTTTTCCGCTATGTATTCGTCAGACTTTGGCAAGATCCTTGTGTCTGTGTCTGTACGATTCAGAAATATTGGCCTTACCAGGAAACAACAGCCACTGTCAAACCAGGGATCACCCAAGCTGTTTTTGTGGCCCCAGCTTTATCTCAGTGTCAACCCGGTGGACTGCAGGCTGAACTTGCCCGTCTCCTGCACTCCACCATCCTCTTTAAAGGGGATGACAGGGAAGTGAGGTTTATTTCTATAGCTAGGCAGTGGCGCCGCCTGGTTATATCGTTGCCACCACATAACAACATAAGAAGAGAGGATAACTGCAATAGGACAGTTGGCCCATGCTAGGCACCTCCTACAAGAGTGTGACTAAACAACAGTACTAGAATAAGACAAGGATAGCACAGAAGGCTCCCTCTCCACCACTGATACTTTATGCAGCGCCTGTACCTTCTTCAGACTCCACGCTAACTGTTCTATTTATTTAGTGACCTTAATTATGACAACTATATTCTTTTTATTCTGACTTAACCGAAAACTGCCATTCCTCCATCTTCAATGCTGAGGTGTAACAATATACCGACGCTTGAATATAATGCTGGTCACGAAGAAGTGCTATGGAGGGATGTAGAGCCGTAGCATTTTTTTTATGCATAATTATCGTCATCATTATTCTAACCTTCACTACGATGACGTGATTTCCATTCAGTTCTTCCTCCCACAATACGATTTTCCTCAGCATGGGAGAGATATCTACTGGACGGGTTAGAGACATCCTTCACTATAAAAGGTACGGATCTCTCTCTCTCTCTCTCTCTCTCTCTCTCTCTCTCATGGACTTTGTTTCTCGTTATACAGCAGGACCAACATCGAGAGACAGTTGCCAAACTAATCCACTGGTAGGCTACCCGACTTGACCACGTGGGTCAGATTAACACCTCAATTAATTCTCCCTTTACGCCTCTCTAGTGAGTGCAGATTTAGTCTTTTTAGTCTGTCTTCATATGACAGGTCCCGAACATCATGTATCATTTTTGTCATTCTTCTGTATAATTTCTACCGTATTTATATCCACTCTATAGTACGGACACCAAAATTGCACGGAGTAGTCTAAATGTGGCCTTACTAATGCTAAATAAAGATGCAATATTACTTTTGACGGCCTGTTGCACACGCTCCTCAAAGTAAATCCTAGGACCCTCTTTGCTTTACATATCACATGTGTCTGTGTATATATATGTATATGTGTACCTGCATCTGTATGGGGCGTTAAGTGAATATATATGAGTATATGTAAGAATACTGTGTGTGTGTGTGTGTGTGTGTTCTATCCTGGTCTTTTCCTTACAGTATAATCTTATTCTACTAAGAGATGTTTAGCATGGGCCAATCGTACAATACTGCAGTAATTCTTCTTTTTATATTATGATACTTGTATTTTTATGCATTTCATAATTTTCTATGTTCTTCAAGCCGCAGCCACACGAGGGTTAATCTGCCCCACATGGTCTATGTCGGGTGCTCTGCCCATGGATTAGTTGTTTGGCAACTCTCTTGAGGATGGATCAGTAGGTGAGGCCGTGACAAACACGACAAATATTTTAAGGTTAGCCGGAAACACCATGTCAGGTGTAAAGTCCCACCCAAGCGAGGGTTACTCTGACCCACCCAGGGATTAGTCGCTTGGCGACACTCATTGGGGTGTTCGTGCCACCGTATATATATACTGCCTTCTTGCCACTTTACACTTGTTCACCCTGAAGGTGTCTTGAAATACACACGAAAGCTTGGTGCTCCTCTGACTTTTATTTTCCTGCAAGTTTTCATAACGTGATATTGCTTTCATATATATATATATATATATATATATATATATATATATATATATATATATATATATATCTATATATATATGCAATTAAATCACTTAATAACACGTGATTCATAGACATGCTGGTATCCACAAGGAAAGGGAAACACGATAATATCCCGAGTGCTTTCGTGTCTTCACATCTTCAGGGGAGAGCAAAGTGAGGGAGTTGAACTACACCTGTCATTTTTATACAGAAAGTAGGAGGGGAATGTCCCAAGGGAGATTACTAAGTCGCTGACAAATACTATGTTCTAAACTTACATTCATATCAATAGCTAAATAAATATTAAAATAAATAATATTAGATATATAAAACATAATTCTTGATATACACACTTATGGCTAACAATGAATTATAACCGTACGGTAAGCATAACTGAGGAGTGTCGTAGCATTAAGTTCTTAAAGGATTATCAGGGTGTGGGAAGGGGATTATCAGGCATGGGCCTATTGACCTACCCAGATTTCTGTCTGTCTGTCTCTCTTTGTCTCTGTCTCTCTCTCTCTCGTGCACACACGAAAGCGCTTGGGATATATCGTGTTTCCCTTGTCTTGTGGATCAATATCTATATCTATATCTATATCTATATCTATATATATATATATATATATATATATATATATATATATATATATATATATATATATATATATATATATATATATATGAACAAAAGAACATAAGAAGAGAGGATAACTGCAGTAGGCCGGTTGGCCCATGCTAGGCAGCTCCTAGAAGAGTAACTGAACTACTAGAATGAGATAAGGATAGCCAAGAAGAAGGCTCTCCCCCGCCCTCCAAACCCTCCAGCCGAAGCCGGCAGGAAAAAGTCAGAAAGAACACCACGCCGTATAGAAAAACTGGCGTGGACATTTTACAGGAAAGTGTGAAAGGAGAATAGAGACTATCATAGTGTAACCTGAAAAGGAAAAATTATGAATTAGTATTGGTTATAAGACTTTCTTTTTTCTATATCCACCCCTTATTAGTCATATGCTTATCTAGCCTATGCTTGAAACTCTCAATGGAAGAGGCAGCAACTACTTTACTAGGTAGCTTATTCCATTCGTCTACTACTCTATTACCAAACCAATTTCTACCGATTTCCTTACTGAAACGGAATTTTTCTAGTTTGAAACCATTATTTCTAGTTCTATCCTGTATGCTCACTTTAAGTACCTTACTAATATCTCCCTCATTTATACCCTTCATCCACTTAAACACCTCAATCAAGTCTCCCCTTACTCTACGCCTCTCCAGCGAATGCAGACTTAGTCTTTTCAGTCTGTCTTCATATGACAGGTTCCGGACGTCATGTATCATTTTTGTCATTCTTCTCTGTACATTTTCTAATGCATTTATAACCATTCTATAGTAAGGACACCAAAATCGTACGGCGTAGTCTAAATGTGACCTTACTAATGCTACATATAGTTGCAAAATTACATTTGATGACCTACTGCTCACGCTTCTCGAAATAAATCCTAGGACCCTATTTGCTTTATTTCTCGCATTAATACACTGCTGCCTTGGTTTAAGGTCGTTACTAATCATAACTCCTAGATCCCTCTCGCATTCCGATTTGCTAATTTCTTTGTTATCTAAGCTGTATTTAGTGTCTCCAATGGTCTTGCCTACGTTAAGTACTTTACATTTTTCAACGTTAAATTCCATTTGCCAAGTTTTAGACCATTTGGACAATGTATCGAGGTCTTTTTGTAAGTTATGGCAATCGTCAGTCGAGTTAATGATACGCCCTATTTTTGTATCGTCGGCAAATTTGCTGATGCTGCTATTGACTCCTAAGTCTAGATCATTTATATATATGATAAATAATAAGGGACCGAGTACTGAACCCTGTGGTACACCGCTAGTTACTAATCCCCAGTCCGACTTAGCTCCATTTATTAATACTCTATGCTTTCGTCCTTTCAGCCAGGATTCTATCCATTTTAAGATATCGCCGCCTATACCGTGTGCTCGAACCTTTCTAACTAACCTTTCGTGTGGGACCCTATCAAAAGCTTTACTAAAGTCCAGATAAATATCATCGTAAGCTTTATTGCTATCTACTGCCTCACAGACCTCCGAGTAGAATGACAACAAGTTTGTGAGGCAGGATCGTCCCTACCCTCACCGACTCATCCACTCTTCCTCGCACACTCATCCACTACATCCCTCCACCTTCTCGTTGACTTACCTCGCCTCCTCCCTCCTTCAAATTCGCTCAGATATACCTTTTTCACTACTCTATTGTTATCCATTCTCTCCACATGACCATACCATTTTCACTAAACTCTCTTCGATTCTCGCGTCCACAGACTTCCTCACTCTTCTCACTCCTGATTTTTCATTTTCATTCCACACCATAGTTTCACATACATATGCTAAAGTTGGCACTAACACTCCTTCATGTAAGCCTCGTGCAGCTGCAACACTCACCCTCTATTTCTTATATTCCTTTCCTTTGGCCTATGAGAGACTTAAATCTGTTGTTTAGCCATCTTGGTTCTGAATCATTCGTCCTAAACGGTTTTGAAGGGATATATCTATCTTGGCCTCTGCGTATTATATTTATTAACTTATTATATTTCTCACTGGCCGAACAGCTGCTTGGCACCGGACCTGAGTTGATCTCCGTCACCTGAACTACACTTCCACCTGTTCTTCATCTATGACCTCAGCTTCCCCAGTGACCAGACGAACATTCCCACCCACTTCCTGCCCCTCACCTATGACCTGAGCTTCCCCAGTGGCCAGACAAACATTCCTACCCACTTCCTGCCCCTCACCTATGACCTGAGCTTCCCCAGTGGCCAGATGAACATTCCCACCCACTTCCTGCCCCTCACCTATGACCTATAAGCTTCCCCAGTGGCCAGATGAACATTCCCACCCACTTCCTGACCCTCACCTATGACTTGAGCTTCCCCAGTGACCAGACGCTCCCTCTCGCCTAAATCCAGTCCCTCACCTCTGGCCTGAATCTCCTTAAAGTACCTAGTCTTCCCATGGACTACGGTTCTGAAATAACGGCCGTATGCTTAAACACATATGGAGAGGCCCTACATTGGTCCCTACTTTACACACTAAGGAAAGCACAAGCAAGCCCTCAATGTTTACATGGTATGCTAAGAGGAGATTAAGGGACAGGGGGAGGTTGGTAACCCTGTGTGACCAGCTGGTACGTCGGAAGTGCTCCCGTGGGAGTCGCCGTGACTATTCTTTGTCCAGATGATGTCAATCAGCACGAAAACAAAATAATTTCCCGTCATTTTTTTTTATATATCAGCACTTAATTATACGTATACTTCATATACTATTATAGTACTAAACTTTTCAATCAATACTTATGTTGTAAATGTGATAGTTAGCGCTGGAGACAGGTCAGGTTAGGTCAAGATAAATTTGGTTAGGTTACCTTAAAACTGGTTAGGTTAGCTTAAAACAAGTTAGGATAAAATAAGGCTGGGTTGAATTACGAAAATCTGTTAGGTTTGGGTAAATGAGCACTGATAAAGGGCAATTTCGCTGAAAAATGGCGTTCTAAGATGGCGTTCGTCAGTCTTCGCGCACAGGTTAGGATAAGTTTGGTTAGGTTGGCATAAAATTGGTTAGGTTAGTCTATACGAAAATTTAGGTTAGGTTTGTTTAAGTAGGACTGAAAGGGTAATTTCGATCGTATATGGCGCTCTAACATGGCGTCCATCTATCTTCGTGCACCGGAAGATAGTGGCTGTCCGTGAACAAACACCGCTTTTAAAAGCACTTTTTGCCACATTTAAAAGAAACGAAAAACACTGTAACTTGAAAACACAATTCGAGAGTACTTGAAGAATTCCATGAAGGACTAAAGCAAGGAAAAAATGCAAAATAAGGTGGTCCTATGTCTCTTTAACGATTACCAAGAATTATGAATAGAATGCTGCTGATAAACAAGTAAAAATGGTATTATAAGAAAATGAAAAACAGTTTGCAGTGCCTGAGATTAAAACGCAAAGATGATCCGATGCTGGCACGACTCTTCATAGTTTGGCCTATGAGCGAAGAACAGTATCTTTCTTGTTATATATATTATCGTATATTATTACCTTTAGCATTAATTAAACGTCCTATATTCAGTTAAATCACGTGGGTAACGTATAAAAGTGGTTTACACATGTCAATTTTAGCATCTCGCCTACTGTTAACTACTCTTAAAAAAATAAAAATGACAGAGCGTGTCACCGCCAGGGCAGAGACGGGCCCGAGTTTGACCTAGCACGTTAAACTGGCCGGTCTGGGTGTGGCTGGTCACCTTTACACTGTTGCAATACTTCACACTGACCTCCCATACAGCCAAGGCTATTTTAAGATGGCCTTGGTACAGCCCACCATTTACACCCACCATGTGTGTGTGTGTGTGTGTGTGTGTGTGTGTGTGTGTGTGTGTGTGTGTGTGTGTGTGTGTGTGTGTGTGTGTGTGTGTGTGTGTGTGTGTGTCCCTGCTTTCTCTCTTTCTCTGTCACTGTGTGTGTGTGTGTGTTTCCCTGCTTTCTCTCACTGTGTGTGTGTGTGTGTGTGTGTGTGTGTGTGTGTGCGAGGGGGTGCACTCTCATTAAGGGAGTATGGTGTAGGGCAATGAATGAATTATTATTATTATTATTACTGTTACATTCCGACTTTATTTCCACATCACCCAGGAGGCAAAAGTCTTGCCGCGCTTTTTTTTTTTTTTTTTTTTTTTTTTTTTGAGGTTTCCCCAGTAGGCCTATTCCAGGTGGTGTGTGTGCGTGCGTGTGCGTGAGTGAGTGTGTGTGTGTGTGTGTGTGTGTGTGTGTGTGTGTGTGTGTGTGTGTGTGTGTGTGACCCTGACCTACACCGGCACCACCGCACAAGCAACGCTGCCAAGTTTTATACAAAGTTCTGTGTAATTACTAATAAAAAGCGAATCTTTCATAAAAACCTTTTAGCTTTTTTGTACAAGTAAAACTATACTGGGCTCTACCAGGGCCACCTAAAAATATTTTTAGATGACCTTGGCTGTACGGGAGGTCAGTTATAAGTATGACAACACGGAAAGGTGACCTGTCACACCCAGACCGCCCAGTTTAACGTGGTTCAGTTACTATTCTATGAGGAGCTGCATGGGTCAACCGGCCTACTGCAGTTATCCTCTCTTCTTATGTTCTTCTGTTCTCTCTCTCTCTCTCTCTCTCTCTCAACATTTTATGTTTTAATATGAATGAGACACTTTTCTTACACAAAATATATATATATTGTTTCTCTTGCATCGACTTTCTTTCCACACCACCTCTGGGGTAAAAGTTAAGGCGCGTTTTTTTTTTTTTTTTTAAGAGGTTTCCCCTGGAGGCCTAATCCACCTGACCTTTGGATTAGCACGGTCATCCCTGACCATGTCACCTGTCCCCATGCTCGGAGGAAAGCAACGTCGGACAGCAACACTGCCAAGTATCGTTGTATTTATACAAAATCATTGCTATTATAAAAAAAAAAAAAAAAAAATACATTCATAACACTATACAATCTTATTAGGGAAGTAAATATATACAAATTAATTTAGAAGTAGTAAATAGCTGACATAATTATAAGACAGAGTGATGTGTGTTGGGCCTGATTTGGCATAACGTGCACGGGGAAAGCCCCAGCAAGGCCAAGGCCCAAACGCTCAGCATATACTGGCAGGACTGTAGACGAAGTTTTGGTAAGGGTCGAGAGTTTTCAGCAGAACATACATTACAAATAAATTTGAACTTGACTTCGTCATGATCGCTATTACCGAACTGTCCGCCAACTTCTGTATCACTCTACACTGTGCTAATGACGTTCTGTGTGTGTGTGTGTGTGTGTGTGTGTGTGTGTGTGTGTGTGTGTGTGTGTGTGTGTGTGTGTGTACAAAATTAAAGAGCACAGCTACAGTAGGCTGGATGGTACATGTATAACTAGATCTGAATAACAAGTGTTTTGTACAGATGGTGATGCACTGATCATAGTTTCTTGTGGAAGTGACTTAAATACCCAGCTGTGGCAAATTCCTCTAAAGACGTTCAGTTCAATCCTTGCCTCTTGCTGTCTGCTTTCCTTTTTTCTCCTATGTACTCCTTTATCAAGAAGCAAGGTGAGAATGCGTGGATGAGTGAAGACCCTGTGTGTGGGTAAGTGTAGGGGCCGTGACCTGTACCTGTCAAGTGACGTCATACCCTCCTTCCCTCCCCTACCCCGTCCCTCACACTGCCCTATATAACCCTACTAAGTCACACCCCAGGTCAGTGTTTCTCCTGAGCGGTTGAGGGAAGGTTGTCCTGATCGGTACTACTCCCGCAATAATGGAGGATCCCAGAAAAACCTTCCATATGTCCTCCACCTTCAAGGATGATTTAATCTCAGCCCAAAGTGATGAACATTTTCATCGTACCCTGGGAACTGGCATACTGACATTATACACGTTGTACTTGACCCAACCACGTGCTATGATGATTGGAAAGCTGTTTCTTGCCACAGCCGCGTTGGAGGGGTTAGCACGTCGCGACGTGACTGTGACGGGGCTGTGGCAACAGACGGTGGAGACAGTGTTGATGCTGGTGAAGCCGTGGCAGCCCAACATGCCACAAAGCACACTGTACAAGGCACATCCGGCCATAACAGGCTGGATAATTAAAGTCTTCGCCAATCCTCATTTATGTCCTGACCCTCACCTTCGACTGGAAATGCTTTTCTTTATTCAGATTTGGGGACACGTTGATAAAAAGGATGTTGAGCTGGGAAGCATGACTGCCTCTGGACTGATGCAACTGACTCGCTACCTGGATGCAGAACGTTTGGTGGTGCGACATTCAGAGCCAAGTCTGGCTAACCCTTTGGTTCGTGTGCTAAAGAATCTCAACCGCAGTGGTCATCTCAACGGCGTATATTCCAAGGCCATCCTTCAGATCAGTAATTTGGCAGTGGACGTGGAAGCCAAATGGTTGGTCCAAGTTATTGAAAAAGTCAGCAAAGCAGCTACACTAGTAGAATCAAAAATTGCAGCTGACGATTTAAGTGTTACTGAGTCAGTGGTTTCACTTGAAGTGTTATTGGATCTGGTGTATGAACTGATGATTTTTGGATGCAACATGACAGCATACAACTGTAGCGGCCTGGCAGGGGTGGCTGCAAATGCCATCGCCAACATCACCACCACCATCACGACAACCCTCTTCGAACTGCAGTTAAATCATCCCAACAGCTGTGCCAGGCTCTTGATCAAAATCGATATTGTATTACAAGCCATTGTGATGTCCAGGGACAGACCTTCGGTGTGTTCAGCACTGTTCCATGGTCATGGACACTCCCTAGTGCTGCTGCAACAACACTCGTCCGCCCTGGGGCGGCCGCTGCAACACCTGCAGCTGATCAAGGCTGAGGATAAGCACAGCAAGGACTACCCCCAGCAGTTCGTGGACAGCCTGACGCAGGCCGTGATGGAGAGGCCGGTGCTGCTGGTAGCCTGTGGGCAGACCGTGGACGAGGCCACACTGCTGAGGTTGTTGCTGACTTCCTGCCAGTGTCTCTTCACCCGCACCCCGCTCACCAAGGACTCCTTCACACGCCTGCCCAGTCTCCAGCATCAGATACAGGCCTGGAGGGCGCCGCCACCTACACCAGGTAAGTCGTAGTCTTGGATCAACTTCACCTTCACTGTGTGTCATCACATTACTTATTCACTACTTCCGTAATTTACCTTTTACTCACTCATATACAGTCATCCATGTTCACTGTTTGAATATTCCAGATGACACTGTAGCTGTCAAGCAATTATAACGTACTGAATGACAATATCAACTAGGTGCCATGTATGTCACCTTTTCATTGTTGTATTCATAACTTAGGACCAAATGAGGCCTAGACATGCCTCTCTCATGCACATGTAAACATACTTTGTTTAATGATCGTATTGTCTGGGAATATTTTGGTTATTGTCATCTTCTGGACGTCCATCAGACCATTTACACACACACACACACACACACACCATTCCTCCTTGTTCAACAGACCCTACTACCATCACCTCATCCTTCCCATTAAGCACTGCAATAATGAACACATCAAGTGAGGATGATTACTATAAACAAAACTCATTTCCTTCGACACTAATCAATACACTTTCTGTTCAGATTCTTGTGAGTGGCGGGAACAAGAGCGTGAGATCTGAGACGAAGGTACGGTGAGCGATTTATTTTGCATATTACACTTTAACATTCTCTTATATATTGTTTGTGTGGCTTTATTATCAACAGGGTTTGCATCAACGGCAAATAACAGGGCAGTAACGTGTAATGTGCAAAATAAATCGCTAGGAAAGAGGTGCTACGGAACCTCCCATACAACTTAGAATACGTCTTCAAAACTTACCTGGCGGCGACCTGACAGTGTTACCACCTGAGCGGGCGTATGTGGCACCAAGATACTTCACAGAATTAAATACACAACTTCAGGCCAACACATATAACTACTGTTTGTTACGCCAAGAAATAAAGAATGTTTCATCTTTATATTTTACTTTCTCTAAACCATCCACTTAGTATAACCAAAAGACGTCTAAGAAACGTACCCTGTCCTTTCTCTCCCATCCTTATGTATTTTGAAACAGTTGAAAGGTGTGAATATAGTCTCTCTCTCTCTCTCTCTCTCTCTCTCTCTCTCTCTCTTTCTCTCTCTCTCATGTACAAAACCTTACAAATCAGCATATACACTATGGTCCTATATTCGTTCCAAGCTGGTTTGAAGGTAAGTGCTCCGCCCCTGGGATTTGACGTCAAAATCGCTCCACCTACAGTCCACTATGATTGGCTGGTGGGGTGACAGGCACGTACACACACACACACACACACACACACACACACACACATTTCAGACTGAATCAAATCGTATCTTGCCCTGACTCAGTGCTCTCACCCTTTTATATATACGCTGTACAATATCCACGATAAACAATATAATCTCTCTCTCTTTCTCTCTCTCTCTCTCGATAGGGTTATCAACTCTATGAAGTAGGTAATATATTGATTTGCAGCATGGACCTCGATAGTCATTTTCACTGTCCTTCCTCTCCATCATTCTCTCTCTCACCAAACCTCACCCAAGGTCACCGGGTGGCCATGCCTCGCCTCCCCTGACCTTCCCTCCCTCCCTGCCTGTGTCGGGTCACCGTATAAAGGCCGGCACGAGGGATTTGTCTCATTTTGCACTAAGACTCCTGCATAATAAAATAACTGAATTAATAAATATAACAAAAATCATACATTAAAATCGCATTTACTCTCTCTCTCTCTCTCTCTCATTCGAGTCAACTGAGGTCACAAGACACGCCCTGCATCATCCGCTGCTGCCGTATCCTTTATTTTCATCATATGTTAAATGTAAATACCCTCAATAAACTCTTCATTGGAATAATTTTCTAAATGAAATTGTATTGGCTGTGTCTGTCTTCAGTGGGAAAATTGGAAAACAACTCAATAAAGAAGTCGTTTAATCAGTTAAAGGAGAAAAATATATAAAAGCATCACATAAAGCTCTAGAGCGAAAAAAGGAAACATAAGAGGGGTACTGATAAAGGATTTGATGCAGAGGTAAGTTTCATTATACATAAGGAGGAGGAAAGTTAAAATGAACGGCAGCCAAGAGGCCCACACTGCGCTAACGTCCCAGGGGATTTTCATGGAGGGCTGAGGGGAATCACAGGTCGGAAGATCCACCTGTCCATACTTGCCACTCCTAAACCCCTTTCTTCCCTCCGTTGCTCTCTCTCTCTCTCTCTCTCTCTCTCTCTCTCTCTCTCAACACGCCACAACAAAATGTAACCAAAACCGTATGTACATACATACATATATATATATATATATATATCAAAACACACCACAACAAAATGTAACCAAAAACGTACATACATTCTTATTTACAGCGTAAATAAGTATTTTTTAGAAGAGAAGGCAAACAGGGGACCTATAACACTGGTTTACAAAAAAAAAAAAAAAAAAAAAAAAAAAAAAAAAAAAAAAACTGAGGCAAGCATGTGAATAGGTGTTTTTGACTAATTTTGATATGCTTAATTCAAATTCCTAAACAGTTTTGCTCTATCACCTCTAGTTTTCTTGCATTCACATATCCCTTTTTTTATTATAATGCATATATTTATAATATAATGGGTTTATTTCATATATCAAAATGGCATATTACAGAACGAAACAAAACAGACACAGAACACTGACAGAACTAAATATTACCATTACTTGGATATAAGCATATATACACACCATAGTACTACAGACAGTCAGAAGTGAGTTTTTTTTTGGACGCTCTGATGTACTTTGCCTCCGGGATGTCGCGCAGGAGCATCCAGCAGAAGTCCCCCATCATGCTGGGGTTCCACTTGCCTTGGTAGTTGCCCTCCATCTTAGTAATATCTTGGTGGAACCTTTCCCCATGTTCGTCACTTACTGCTCCGAGGTTCTGGGGGAAGAAGTTGAGGTGGGAGTGGAGAAAGTGAATCTTGAGAGACATTCGGCACCCCATATCCTGATAAGCCTGCAACAACTTCTCGACACGCTCTTGGTAATCTAGTGCCCGTGTGTTACCAAGAAAGCCATGGCAGACTACCTTAAATGCTTCCCATGCTCTCAGTTCCTTCAAGGTGAGCTTCCCCTCGAATACCTCATCCTTCAGCACCTCCCGGATCTGAGGTCCGATGAAGATGCCCTCCTTGAGCTTAGCAGAACTGAGAGCTGGGAACAGAGTGCACAGGTGTTGGAAGGCAGCGCCATCCTTGTCCATGGCCTTCACGAAATTCTTCATAAGGCCAAGCTTGATATGAAGAGGGGGAAGATGCATCTTGTTCATGTCCACCAGAGGATTTTCTTGGGCACTGTGTTTCCCAGGCACGAAAGTGCTCCTAGACCCCCAGTCCTTCTGCGTGTAGTGCTTGACATGTTTGAGCTTGTTGTGACGCGCATTTTAAACCAAGTTCCAATAAAATAGGACGGTAAATGGATTTTTGGCGAATATTTTGGGTCTAGGCCTATATGTATACATGTACATACATGTATATCTCAAAAACTAGAGGTGATGAGTGAAAACGGATTTCGAATCTGAAATCAGCACCCCAAAATTAGGTTAGAACACCTAATTTCATGCTTGCCTCAAATTTTTTGCAAACCAGTGTAATTGATCCCTCAAAAGCTGTTGCTCGAACAGCAAAGGCCACCAACGTGAGTGAAGTAACAGTCAGACGAATTTGCTCTTCCTTCAATCAAGCCTGCATTACACAAAAGTCACCAGAACAAACTATAATAATTCATAAAACCGTATAGACTTTTTATAGAAATAAATCACCATAAACTGCAGATTTTATATGCAGAGAGAGAGAGAGAGAGACAGACAGACATAAGAACATAAGAAGAGAGGATAACTGCAGTAGGCCGGTTGGCCCATGCTAGGCAGCTCCTAGAAGAGTAACTGAACTACTAGAATAGAAATAAATCTCCATAAAATGTTGATTTTATATGCAGAGAGAGAGAGAGAGAGAGAGCTGGGAGTGAGGGTTAACCCTTGTCTCTAATCCGATAATTGGCCCAGTACAAACTGTGGCAACGTCGCACGTAGGGGAAGTCCCGTGAGGGACAACGCCTAAACGATCTGGATAAATTGAAAGGACCATAAGGAGGGCTAAGAGGAGAAAATTTTAAGAAAGATTAAGAAGGTGCGACGATGGGAAATGCCACTCATGGGTCTAACCAACTCTCTCTCTCTCTCTCTCTCTCTCAAATGTAGCTATGCAAATTAATCAAAGACACAGTCATACTTCTATCTATCTATCTATTGCCAGACGCCTAAATCCCGTTTGGGGTGGCCACAAACAAATCGCCTCCAAGTCGCCCTGTCCCCCGCCATTTCACTACCCTGCTCCCAATTCACACACCCCTCTCTCATATACCTCTCCACCCCATCTCATCCTCGGCCTCCCCCTCCCTCTTCCCCCCTCCACCTCACATACACTCTCTTCGTCAGTCTTTCACCCTCCATCCTCTCCACATGGCCAAACCACCTCAGTGTGTTCCTCATAACGCTTCCTATCACATCCACATCCACACCACAACGCTCCTTTATATCCTCATTCGTCAGCCTGTCTCTCCACGTGACTCCACAGGCTCCTCTTATATAACTCATTTCCACTGCTCACACTCTTGACTTGTGTCCTTCCAACAATGTCCAAGCTTCACTTCCGTACGTTAGAGTTGGTATCACAATACTGTCATGTAGTAACTTTTTCACTTCCATGCTCACTTCCCTGTTTCTTATCACTGCTTTCAAAGAACCAGCAACCTTTCTTCCCTGCTGTACCCTTTCAAGCACTTCACCCTCCAAACCTCCATCCTTACTCATCACACTACCCAAATACTTAAACGTACTCACATTTTCCAATTCCTCACCATCCAACCTCACTGTACATTCACTAACTTCACCTCTCTCAAAGACCATCACTTTACTCTTCCCTACATTCACCTTTAGGTTCCGTTTCTTACACACTCTCTCAAACTCATCCACCAAGCCTTGCAGCTCACCTTCGTCTTCACTCAACAACACAGTATCATCTGCAAACAACAGTACAGGGAGTTTCCAAACACTATCCTCTCTCACCAGGGCCACTCCAACATCCACTACCCTACCTTGTACCTCTTTTATTACCCCATCCATGTACAGATTGAACAACCATGGAGACATGACACATCCCTGTTTCAAACCAACTTTCAAAGAGAAAAATTCACTTAGTTCACCAGCCACACGCACTGCAGCCTTTGCACCATCGTACACACTCTTCACAGCATTCAACAACTTCCCATCTACTCCATATATTCTTAACACTTTCCACAATCCTTGTCTATCCACCCTGTCATATGCTTTCTCCAAATCCATGAAAGCTGCATACAACTTCTTTCCCTTCTCTAGAAACTTTTCCACTAAAGATTTTAGAATGAATATCTGATCTACACAACCTCTTCCCTTCCTAAAGCCTCCCTGTTCTTCTCCAACTAATTTCTCTGTTCTTTCTCTAACTCTGTCTATAAGTATCCTACCATACACTTTTCCTATTATACTAAGAAGACAAATGCCCCTATGATTACCACACACTTCTTTTTCCCCTTTTCCTTTGTACAAGGAAATAATTATACCTGACTTCCAATCCTCCGGGACTCTACCTTCCTCCCAGGCCAATCTGCACATCTTCCACATCCATTCTATTATCTCTACCCCGCGCTTCAGCATTTCACCACACACTCCATCAATTCCTGGGGCTTTCCCCAATTTAACTTTCTTCATTACTTCCACAACTTCTATCCTACTGATTTCTTCCTGTCTTCTCACCTCCCTCCTTCTCCCAGCCATTCCCCAGCCACTTATACTCGCATTACTTCCATCCTCTATGTTCAACAATTCCTTAAAGTGTTCTCTCCATCTGCTCACTTTTTCTCCCTTCTCCACTAGTAATCTACCATTTTTATCTTTCACTCCCCTGCTAACTTCACTTCCACCCCGTCATACTTAACAGACTTAATCCTACGACATTCCTCAGTTGTGCTTATCGTCTATCTATCTATCTATATACCTAGGCTGCTTCCCCCAAAGAAAGGGAGGTAGCCGAGACAGGACGACTCACTCTCCATTTACTCATCCATTCAAACACATTCATTTGCATCTTTGCCCCAAAGGGGAGAACGGACAGATCCTCACCGCACCACACCGCACAAGGGTCAACTGGGCAATGCAATCAGTGACATCCGCAGCAGGGCCCGACAGCAGAACTGGTTTACCCCTGCCACATCATAACAGACCCATCCCCTTACCCGCACCTGACCTGACTAGCTGATCAGACCAAATGCGGGAGAATATCCCCTCAGGGCTGCGTCATCACTTATTCATTCACAATTCCTCTCCATTTATTTCTGTCACGCAGAGCCACTCTTCCTTGCTCAACAGACATCCCTCTCGCATCCAGCGCTCTCTTCACACTGTCCATCCATCCTATTCGTGGTCTTCCTCTCAGCCTTACACCTCTCACATCAGATCTAGTTATCTTTTTCACCAATCGCTCATTATCCATTCTCTCCATATGTCCAAACCATTGCAACACCCTCTGCTCAACTCTACCAGCCATCTCCCGAACAACTCCAGTTCTCCTTCGCACTTCATCATTTCGCACCCGATCCATACGCGTCACTCCACACATACTCCTCAGACATCTCATCTCCATTACATTCAAACTTTTCCTCTCTGCTACACCCATATTCCATGTTTCAGCCCCATATAATGCAGTCGGTACCACAACACCCTCATACAGCCTTCTCTTTACATCCATTCTAAGCGAACGACATTTAAACACTTTTTTCATTCCTCCCAGCACCTTTCCTACTTCATTTATTCTAAACTTCACTTCTGCATCTATTCTTCCATCCACAGCAACATGTGACCCTAGATATTTAAAACAATCTACCTCCTCAAGCAACTCACCATTCAAAACTATATTCATCCCCCTACCATCTATCAACCTCGTACACTTCATCACTTTACTCTTATTCTCATTTACTTTCAATTTCCTCCTTTCACACACCCTTCCAAACTCCTCTACCAACTGTCTCAATCTCTCCTCTGAATCAGTCACCAGTGCAGTATCATCTGCAAACAGCAGCTGCTTCAGATTCCACTCTCCTCCATCAACATTTACCAGACTCAGACCACCTAAAACTCTTGCATTCACCTCCCTTACAACACCATCCATGTAAATATTAAACAACCAAGGCGACATCACACATCCCTGTCGCAGCCCCACTCTCACGGGAAACCAATCACTCACAGCATTTCCCACTCTTACACACGCTCTACTATTTACATAAAAACTTTTCACCCCTTTTAGTAACCTACCATCAAGTCCATACAATCTTAAAACAGTCCACAAAGCCTCCCTATCAATTCTATCATACGCTTTCTCTAAATCCATAAATGCCCAAAACACATCCTTGCCTTTCGCTAAATACTTTTCACACACTTGTCTCACAGCAAACACCTGATCAACGCATCCCCTCCCTCTCCTAAAGCCACACTGCTCATCACTAATCACTCCCTCTGTACCCTCTCTAACTCTCATAATTAACACTCTACCATACACCTTACCTACAACACTCAACAGACTTATACCCCTAAAGCTAGTACATTCATACTTATCACCCTTGCCTTTATACAACGGGACCACACAAGCACTTGCCCAGTCAATTGGCACCATACCTTTCTCAAAGCACACATTCAACAATCTTACTAACCAGTCAACAATAGTCACTCCACCACCCTTCAGGCATTCCACAGCACACCCATCCATACCTGCAGCTTTCCCTGTTTTCATCTCCTTTACTGCCTTCTCCACTTCTTCCTTCGTGATCAAAGAATCATTCAACTCTCCCAACACATTTATTCCTTGCACCCTTCCATCCGCCACAATCTCAGCCACCCTTTCCTCCTCTACATTTAACAATCTTTCAAAATACTCTGCCCATCTCTTCCTTACTGCATCCATCTCAATTAACATCCTTCCATCCTCTGCTTTTACTCGTTCTTCCTTCCCAGACTCTCCCTTTCGCACCCTTTTCACCTCCTTCCAAAACATTTTCTTATTCTGCTGAAAATTCTCTGTCAGCCGCCTACCCCACCTCTCATCTGCTGCCACTTTAGCATCACGCACAGCCCTTCTCGCTCTATTCCTCTTCTCCTTATACCTTTCATATGACATCTCATCCTTCCTCTGCAGCCACACTTCATATGCACGTCTCTGCCACAGCCATACTTACTTCCTCGCACCACCATTCACTTCCTTTTCTTACACCACCACCCACACGTCTCACACCACACACCTCTTCTGCATGCCCCACCACAGCACTCTTAAACAACTGCCATTCCTCCTCCACGCTGCCATTTTCCCGATCTTTCACTGCGTTCCACTCATGCTTATCGTACGGTATATAATTCACTTTTAGCCATAAATCTATATTTAAAGAATTATGTTTTATGTACGTA
Organism: Coenobita brevimanus; assembly: GCF_032717465.1. Lineage (NCBI taxonomy): Eukaryota > Metazoa > Arthropoda > Malacostraca > Decapoda > Coenobitidae > Coenobita > Coenobita brevimanus. The sequence goes on from NC_137060.1 coordinate 2,461,926, forward strand.
ATATTTTTTATTCTATATTTAACTAGAAATAAATCCATCCATCCACCTATCTTCCAATCCTACGTTGCCCCATGAGGAGCGTAGGAGCCCGGGGCTAGGCAAGTTGGTCCTGACATTTAAGATGAGAGTGACCAGCCTCACCCATCCCTGAGTGGCATTACGTGAGCAATAAACCCCAACCACACCTTGGATATAAACCTTCACCGGCTCAATCCGAGCGCCGTAATTACCCACTAAACCACCATTGGCCATAATTTGGTCATATGGTTACCACCCAGCGTAGTAAATGGTTTCCTGGTGTACAGGAAACCATTTGGCTTCCACCTCCTTCACTTTGCTCCTCCCTGAAGATGTGACTACATGAAAGCACTCGGGATATTTCGCGTTTCCTTTTTCTAGGTGGATATCAGCATATATACTGTAAAGATAGATAGACAGATAGATAGATTGATAGACAGATATAGATACATTGATAGATTTAACTGAGAGAGAGAGAATGTGTGTGTGTGTGTGTGTGTGTGTGTGTGTGTGTGTGTGTGTGTGTGTGTGTGTGTGTGTGTGTGTGTGTGTGTGTGTGTGTGTGTGTGTGTGTATTGTCTATCAGATCTGCCTATACTCAGGTGCCTTAATCCCGTAAGGTGTGGCCATAAGCATTACCTCTTCCATGTCGCATAGTTTTCTCTCTCTCCGCCCTTTCTCTAGCTACCTGTCTCCCTCTCTCTCCCTTTCATCACTTTCTGTATCTCTCCCTTTCCCCTTCTCCCTCCCTCTCTCTCTCTCTCTCCACCATCCCACCTCACCTCACCCATCCCACCTCACTCCACATCCAGGCCGCTTTGTCTCTGCGACTGTATGCTTTGATTTTGGCTTTGGGTGTTTCCTGTATGTCATATCTAAGGCTTCACTATTTATATATTGTTAGCAAACATTTCTTATTGTAAACATCAATATTTACACCTATATTTAGTGTAATCTTGTGTCCAGTTCACTTTATAGACGCCCATAAACTGTTGAAGCCAATATATAAAACTTTCCAACAATGGTCATCAGATTGGTGACAGCAGCAGAAGGTGAGGGGCTGATTTCAGGAGTTTTGTGGCGGCCATTTTAGCACGTCTTTTTTATTCTCATTAATTTAATTAATTATCAGAAAGAGTGCACAGCATTCTGTGGATTCTGGTGAGAGGAGATACATTCCAGATGATGACTGGACTAATTCCAGGCGGTACTACGCGCTACCTAAAGAAATAGTAGGGAAAAATGCCAGCCCTGCCACATGTCTCCATTCTACTGAGCTCAGCTGACCAGCTAGACACGAGGCATGGAAAGCCTTTTCCTCACTCCACCCTAGGGCAGGCGCTTCCCCGACACTTCTCCCTGTTACCGCTATACTCACTGTATAATATTGTATTTTTCTTTCGGTAGAGTTACGTTTTGCAGCTAATAACTATGTCAGGATAATATGTTGAAAAATATTTAGATATATAAATGTGTGTGTGTGTGTGTGTGTGTGTGTGTGTGTGTGTGTGTGTGTGTGTGTGTGTGTGTGTGTGTGTGTGTGTGTGTGTGAACAAAATTAAAGAGCACAGCTACAGTAGGCTGAATGGTGCACGTGTGACTAGATCTGAATAATAAGACAAGGATAACATAATAGGGTGGTTCGGGGTGGGTGAAGGGGAGGGTGGGGGTGTATAGCTAGAGGTGGTGAAATATGGGATATTGCTATCGTGATCGGAACTGAAAAGGTGTTACTAACCGTCAGCTGTACAACATTAAAACTGACAATACTGCAACAGACGGGCTGACTCATGCCAGGCAGCTTCTGCAGTAAACAAGAGTAAGACAAGGATAGTAAAGCAGACTCTCCAGATATCACATATACACTGCAATCTGGCTACTGCCAGACGATTGGCTTATGCCCAGGTATGTTTGTAGCCAGCCAGAGCAATATATTCAATCAATATTCCTTGTTGGAAGGACACAAGTCAATAGAGAGAGCACTGGAAATGAGTTATCTGAGAGGAGCGTGTGCAGTTACGTAGATAGATAGACTGACAAATGAGGAAGTGAAAAGGCGTTGTGGTGTGCATGTGGACGTGACAGAAAGCGTAAGGAGAAATACACTGAGGTGGATTGGCCATGTGGAGAGGATGGAGAGCGAGAGGCTAACAAGGAGAGTGTATGCTAGTGGGGTGGAAGGGGGAAGAGGGAGGGGGAGGCCGAGGATGAGATAGAGGGATGGAGAAGAGAGGGATATGAGAAAGGGGGGTGTGACATGGGAGCAGGGCAGTGAAATGACGCAGCACACGGCGACATGGAGGCGATTTGTGTGTAGTCATCCCTTACGGGATCGAGGCGTCTGGCAATAGACAGATAGACAGATTCTCCGCCCTAATATGCACACTTTTTTCTTTTAATATGTGTCCAAAATCAGGCTACGCGTTATACCACGCAGGTGATGGTGTGAGGCAGGCCTACGGGATGTGGTGACTGGTACCAAAGCCACTAAACAATCAGAAGAAAATCATTTGATGGCCTTACTAATTATTGTTTAAGAATTCAATAACGCACACAGATGAGTGTGCATTATCATAAACACATCATAAACAAAGAACAAACAAAGCACTCTGCGGGTTAGATATGCACACACGTGCAGCACGGAGCGATTGCATCACGCTGACCGCATCAGCAGATGACAACAAAAAACAGCTGATCGGCTACTAGTGAATGCAAGAATGTTGTACAAGATTAGTATATTCGTGTATTTCCACTTCAAATAAGTTAATGCAAAGTTATTTTCCTTCAAAAATTGGTGAATGTCGAATATATGAGTTAAACAGTAATTTTTTCCACAAATATCACATGCAAAATAAAGAGTGCCCAATATATGTGGGAGAATACAATACCTGATCGTATCTGCCACATTTAATGGAAGTGACTTAACTATCCAGCTGTGGCCAATTCGTCAAAAGATATCCAGTTCATCATGTATCAAGAAGCAAGGTGAGAATGCGTGGATGAGTGAAGACCCTGTGTGTGGGTAAGTGTAGGGGCCGTGACCTGTACCTGTCAAGTGACGTCATACCCTCCTTCCCTCCCCTACCCCTTCCCTCACACTGCCCTATATAACCCCACTAAGTCACACCCCACGTCAGTGTTTCTCCTTAGCGGTTGAGGGAAGGTTGTCCTGGTCGGTACTACTCCCGCACTAATGGAGGCTCCCACAAAAACCTTCACTCTCAGGGATGATTTAATCTCTACCCAAAGTGACGAACATTTTCATCGTACCCTGGGAACTGGCATACTGACATTATACACGTTGTACTGGACCCAACCACGTGCTATGATGATTAGAAGGCTGTTTCTTGCCAGTGCCGCGTTGGAGGGCTTGGCACGCCGCGACGTGAGTGTGACGGGGCTGTGACAACAGACGGTGGAGACAGTGTTGATGCTGGTGAAGCCATGGCAGCCCAACATGCCACAAAGCACACTGTACAAGGCACACCCGGCCATAACAGGCTGGATAATTAAAGTCTTCGCCAATCCTCATTTATGTCCTGACCCTCACCTTCGACTGGAAATGCTTTTCTTTATTCAGATTTGGGGACACGTTGATAAAAACAATGTTGAGCTGGGAAGCATGACTGTCTCTGGACTGATGCAACTGACTCGCTACCTGGATGCAGAACGTCTGGTGGAGCGACATTCAGAGCCAAGTCTGGGGCAGGCTTTGGTTCGTGTGCTTAGGAATCTCAACCGCAGTGGTCATCTCAATGGCGTATATTCCAAGGCCATCCTTCAGATCAGTAATTTGGCAGTGGATGTGGAGGCCAAGTGGTTGGCCCAAATTATTGAAAAAGTCAATGAAGCAGCTACGATAGTACAATCAAAAATTGCATCCAGTATTTTAAGTGTTACTGACGCAATTGCTTCATCTGAAGTGTTACTGGATCTGGTGCATGAACTGATGACCTCTGGATGCAATATCATAACATACAACTACATCGGCCTGGCAGGGGTAGCCGCAAACGTCATCGCCAACATCACCACCACCATCACGAAGGCTCTCCTTGTCCTGCAGTCAAGTTCTCCCATGTGCTGTGACAAGATTCTGATCAAAATCGACAATATATTACACGTCGTTGTGAGGTTCGGGGGCACAGTGTCGGTGTGTTCAGCGCTGCGCCAGGACCACAGTCACTCTCTGCAGCTGCTGCGACAACACTCGTCCACCCTGGGGTGGCCGCTGCAACACCTGCCGCAGGTCAAGGCTGAGGATAAACACAGCGAGGACTACCCCGAGCAGTTTGTGGACAGCCTGACGCAGGCCGTGATTGAGAGGCCGGTGCTGCTGGTAGCCTGTGGGCAGACCGTGGACGAGGCCACACTGCTGAGGTTGTTGCTGACTTCCTGCCAGTGTCCCTTCACCCGCACCCCGCTCACCAAGGACTCCTTCACACGCCTGCCCAGCCTCCAGCATCAGATACAGGCCTGGAGGGCGCCGCCACCTACACCAGGTAAGTCGTAGTCTTGGATCAACTTCACCTTCACTGTGTGTCATCACATTACTTATTCACTAATTCCTTAATTTACCTTTTCTTCACTCACACAAATTCTTCCATTCCTTACTTGCTTATTCCAGATGACTTTGTAGCTGTCACGCGATTATATGGTACTGAATAACAATATCAACCCGGAGCCAAATGTGTCACATTCACGAATTTATTCATACCTCAGGACCAATTCAGGGCTAGACATGCCGCTCTCATGCACATGTAATCAGCCTTTGTTTAATGTTACGCTTTTGTCGTAGAATATTTGGTTATTGGCCTCTTCTGTACATGTCTGTCAGACCTAAACACACACACACATTCATCAAACTCCCCATGTTGTCCATTCCACAAGTTCATATACAATGCTCAGACTACCTACTCATAAAGACAGGAGAGGGATGCCTTCATGTGGTGGCACTGATATAATCGGTAATTTTCACTGCACTTTTCATAAAGGTTTACCAATTGTCAACAAATAATTTGTGAACAGTACATAACCCAACTTCTCTCTCTCCTTCCCCCACCTCCTCCAACTCTTCATGCCCACCAATCTTCTCCCACACATCACTGCTTCCGACCTATTATTTCACCCCTCCTCTTCTTCCTTGTCCTATCCACCTCATTGCCTCCCCCACCCTTATCTCACTTCATCTCCCTCCTCCCCTCTATCCTCCTCCTCCACTTCCTCCCCACACCTTACCTCTTCGTTTAAGCTCTTCCCCTTATTCTGTACGTCATCCTCTTCCTCCACATCCCACCTTTCACTCCCCTCCTCTCCCTCTCAACCCTTTCCCTTCCGACCCACACCCACCCCTTCTCTTCCTCCACCCACCAATATCCCCCCCCCCACACACACATACACACACCTTTCCTCCTCGTTCAACAGACCCTACTACCATCACCTCATCCTTCCCATTAAGCACTGCAATAATGAACACATCAAGTGAGGATAATTACTATACGCAAAAATAATTTCCTTCGACACTAATCAATACACTTTCTGTTCAGATTCTTGTGAGTGGCGGGAACAAGAGCATGAGATCTGAGACGAAGGTACGGTGAGCGAACACCCCCCCAGCCCGGTATTGTTACGACCAAGACATTCTCTGCACCATGTGGCACCACCATCTACCGAGGACACAGCAGAGACCCGCCAGCGTTTACACCACAGCAGGCGTGTGCAACCAACCACCCTATTCTGGCTGCCATGGCAGGCTTCGTAGCAAATCCTCCTTACCAATTTATTTTGCATATTACACTTTAACACTCACTTATATATTGCTTATGTCGCTTTAGTATCAACAGGGTTTGCATCAGCGGCATGTAAGAGGATACTGAAGTGTAATGTGCAAAATAAATCGCTAAGAAAGAGGTGCTACGAAGCCTCCCATGCCACTTAGAATAGGTCTTCAAGACCTACCTGGCGGCGACCTGACAGTGTTACCACCTGAGCGGGAGTATGTGGCACCAAGATACTTCACAGAATTAAATACACAACTTCAGAGCAATACACATAACTGTACTGTTTGTTACACGACGAAATAAAGAATATTTATCTACATTTCTCTTTATACCATCCAATTCATATCACCAGAAGACAAAAATACATACGTAATCACTCCAGAAAGGTACCCTGTCTTTCCTTTCCCATCCTTATGTATTTAAAAACAGTTGAAAGGTGTGAATATATTTGCCAGTAATTTCCACTCAGGTGTGTGCCTTCTGTCACTATTAATACAACTTAAAGAAGGAACTTTGTCCAGCCAATGAAATACACTCCACAGTCAAACAAACAACTATCTTACCAGTTCGTCTGATGAAAATTGACAACTGACGAAATACACTGAAAACCCTGTCTCTATTAGTGCTTGTTTCAGATGGTTCGATTTTTCCGCTATGTATTCGTCAGACTTTGGCAAGATCCTTGTGTCTGTGTCTGTACGATTCAGAAATATTGGCCTTACCAGGAAACAACAGCCACTGTCAAACCAGGGATCACCCAAGCTGTTTTTGTGGCCCCAGCTTTATCTCAGTGTGAACCCGGTGGACTGCAGGCTGAACTTGCCCGTCTCCTGCACTCCACCATCCTCTTTAAAGGGGATGACAGGGAAGTGAGGTTTATTTCTATAGCTAGGCAGTGGCGCCGCCTGGTTATATCGTTGCCACCACATAACAACATAAGAAGAGAGGATAACTGCAATGGGACACTTGGCCCATGCTAGGCACCTCCTACAAGAGTGTGACTAAACAACAGTACTAGAATAAGACAAGGATAGCGCAGAAGGCTCCCTCTCCACCACTGATACTTTATGCAGCGCCTGTACCTTCTTCAGACTCCACGCTAACTGTTCTATTTATTTAGTGACCTTAATTATGACAACTACTGTATATTCTTTTATTCTGACTTAACCGAAAACTGCCATTCCTCCATCTTCAATGCTGAGGTGTAACAATATACCGACGCTTGAATAGAATGCTGGTCACGAAGAAGTGCTATGGAAGCATGTAGAGCCGTAGCATTTATTTAAGCATAATTATCATCATTATTCTAACCTTCCCTACGATGACGTGATTTCTATTCAGTTCTTCCTCCCACAATACGATATTCCTCAGCATGGGAGAGATTTCTACTGGACGGGTTAGAAACAGCCTTCACTATAAAAGGTACGGATCTCTCTCTCTCTCTCTCTCTCTCTCATGTACAAAACCTTACAAATCAGCATATACACTAGGGAGGGATAAGATAAGAACATTTTAAGAAGGATTAAGAAGGTGCGACGAGGGGAAATGCCACGCCTGGGCCTACTGACCCACCCAACTCTCTCTCTGTCTCTGTCTGTCTGTCTGTCTCTCTCTCTCTCTCTCTCTCTCTCTCTCTCCTTGAAGTATAACCATGTAACCCAGACTTGGCCACATAATCTCGTCCTATTAACTAGCTAGCTTTAATAAACACAAACATTGCGTGAGTACTCTCCCCCCTGACACACACACACACACACACACAAACACACACACACACACACACACACACACACACACACACACACACACTTTGATCTCTACAGAACAAACACCTTAATTTTACAGCAAATTACTCAACTGAGAAATTAGGCTTTAATTAACCTCATATTGTATAGTGTATTAACCCTGGCGTGGGTCATAGCAGCCTCTAGAGTGTAGTAACCCTGGCAGTGGGTCATAGCAGCCTCTAGAGTGTAGTAACCCTGGCAGTGGGTCATAGCAGCCTCTAGAGTGTAGTAACCCTGGCAGTGGGTCATAGCAGCCTCTAGAGTGTAGTATCCCTGGCAGTGGGTCATAGCAGCCTCTAGAGTGTAGTAACCCTGGCAGTGGGTCATAGCAGCCTCTAGAGTGTAGTAACCCTGGCAGTGGGTCATAGCAGCCTCTAGAGTGTAGTAACCCTGGCAGTGGGTCATAGCAGCCTCTAGAGTGTAGTAACCCTGGCAGTGGGTCATAGCAGCCTCTAGAGTGTAGTAACCCTGGCAGTGGGTCATAGCAGCCTCTAGAGTGTAGTAACCCTGGCAGTGGGTCATAGCAGCCTCTAGAGTGTAGTAACCCTGGCAGTGGGTCATAGCAGCCTCTAGAGTGTAGTAACCCTGGCAGTGGGTCATAGCAGCCTCTAGAGTGTAGTAACCCTGGCAGTGGGTCATAGCAGCCTCTAGAGTGTAGTAACCACAGAGTTATACATATAGAGTGCGCCACCCTGGTTTGAAAGTGACACAACCGGAAGTGGCTCAGCGGCCATATTGGGATGCCCAGTCTCACGCTCAATTCAAAACAGGTAAGATGTTCTCGCTTCTCTGTGATCAGGAAATAAAATAGAATGGAAATATATTCAAGCACTGCATCAACTTCAAGAAGAGGAGGGCCTTCATTTAGGAAATAAACTCAGGGATATCCATCTTTCATGGCACACTCAAAAGATGAAAGTAAAACTTGCTGCGCAAACACTGAGTTCTAGTGTAGCTGATGCATTAATCTTCTGTCGGGATTCATTACATCTCCCACAATTTAAGGATTGTCAGGGTACAGTTAAATTTCTGCAAATGGCTGATAAACTTTTTGATGTACTGAACTCGAGAAACAAATTTGCTAGAGGAATGAAAGCAGCACTTCAACCTGAGACAGTAGTAGTTTCAATGTCATTCTTAGATCAAGCATTTGCTTATCTAATGACTATCACTAATTCTGATGACATCCTCATGTACAAAACTTCTAGAAAGACACCTTTCATTGTTTTTTGGCTGCCATTAAGAGTGTTCAGGCACTTTATAAACAGTTTGTAGGTGTAAATAAGCCACTCCAGTACTTTCTAACTTATAAGCTGTCACAGGATCACTTAGAACTCTTTTTCTGTGCAATTCGAGCATCTGGTGGCTTTCGAAATAACCCTTCTGCGTTAAACCTCATGGCAGCATACAAGAGACTCCTTCTGAGGCATGAAATAAAAACGTCAAACGGGAATGTCTCTGCACAAGACCTCACTGAAGTGCTCACATCTGCAACATCTAGCAGTGTCATGAAGAAAGCTTTAGAGGATAAAACTGAAGATATTATGATGGCAAGAAGATATGATATCATTCCTCGTAGTCCTGCCCAAGAAGATCATGATTATGTAGACTGTCCAAACTTTACAGATGTGTCAGATTATAAGGAAGCTGCAGTAGGTTACACTGCCGGATATGCAGTTAAAATGGTAAAGAGAAATATTTCATGTCCAGACTGCTTGTCTGCACTTACAGCAACAGAAATTAAGAACAATGATAAAAGTTGTGCATTGATACTGGTTAAGGACAAAGGCGGCTTGATAAAGCCCTCTATGAGTGCTGTGTCTGTCTGCAGATCCACAGAGAAAATATTTCAGAAAATGTTGAAAAGTCATGACAAAGAGCTACGTAACATTCCCAGAGTTTCCTCTCTAGTTGCATATTCTGTATTGAAAGAGACTGGTAGCACTGCATTTAAAACACATAATTCCCATATGTTTGAATGTTCACCTGATAATAACCACATTTTTTCTCTTATTAAAGCAGTGGTGCTTGCATATTGCAAGATACGTTTGCATCATCTTGCAAAAGCAACCACTGCTAAAGTAAGAGGCTGTTATGTTAGGAAAACACTAAGTTAGTATTATTTAAGAACCAGTAAGTGAGGGCACTCACCATCCACTCAATTAATGTAATGCTATTAATAAATTGGTATATGTTCGCTTCTAATCGTTGATTTTTGTGTATCCAAAGTAAAATGGTGCGTAGAGACAAGGTAAGGGGACCGGGAATAACTTTTCTTCTCACTTCATTCAGAGCGCAATAGTAATGGAGAAAAGGCTTAAAATAGCTAAAGTAATTATATTGATAACTGCTCTATCTATTTACATCAGGATATAATGCAAAAAACACTCGGGAAAGGTTAGTATTGGTGAATTATGATGAGCTGTACGGGAAGGTCGGGACTCGGTAGAGTGGGCATCCTAAGATGGCCGCCGCGCCGGGCCCGCTGGTTTCACTTATCGCCCATACCACAACACAGGGACGCGCGCTCTATATGTATAACTCTGTGGTAGTAACCCTGGCAGTGGGTCATAGCAGCCTCTAGAGTGTAGTAACCCTGGCAGTGGGTCATAGCAGCCTCTAGAGTGTAGTAACCCTGGCAGTGGGTCATAGCAGCCTCTAGAGTGTAGTAACCCTGGCAGTGGGTCATAGCAGCCTCTAGAGTGTAGTAACCCTGGCACTGGGTCATAGCAGCCTCTAGAGTGTAGTAACCCTGGCACTGGGTCATAGCAGCCTCTAGAGTGTAGTAACCCTGGCACTGGGTCATAGCAGCCACACAGTACACAGGCTGGTCCATATATAACGCTCCTCTTCCACTCTGCCGGGCCATTACTTGTGTGTTGTGGGGACGGCTCAGTTAGTCTTATCAATGTCTATTATGCATTACGGCTCTACATCATTTTCACTGCACATCTTCGTGACTAGTATTATATTCGAGTTAATCTACAGTCACAACTCAGCAATCAAGATGGGTATGTGTCAATGTTATGGCAAGGTAAAGTACAAATGGTATAGTGTAGCGCTATTTATGTACCACCCTGTATTACGTTCATCTCAGCACTCATCATCCTCCCTCATACCATCTTACCTACCTACCTGCTTACCTGTCCTCCTATCTGCCTATCAATCTATCTACCTCTTCCATTCATTCATAAATTCACTATATAATTTCTGAGAGCATATCGCTGTCATCTCAGCACTCATCATCCACTCTTATACCCTCCTTCTTCTGTCAACACGGGTTTCCTCTGTAACTTATTACTGTTTGGCTTTGCACCTCATCCTCTTAGTAACGTTATCCTTTTATCCAATTAGCCTTTATATCCTGGTCTTGCTTTATTATGTCCATTATTACTGTGTCTTTCATTTCAGTTTTATCTTTATATTAGCTTACTGACCCTTGTAGCTGCCTTCCTGCCGATTTTAGCTTTCTTCCCTACTCTAGCTTTCTACCCATTCTAGTTTTCTTCTGCATTTTGTAACTTTATTTTCGCCTGTTTTAATTTTCTGTCTCTTTTAGTTTTCTTTCTGCACATTATATAGCAACTGTTTCTTCAGCTTACCTTTGCTTCTGCCTGTTTTACCTGTCGCTCTATCCACTATAGCTTTTTCCTCACTCTACCTTTGATTATGCCCATTTCAACTTTTTCTTAGTTAGCTCCTGCCTATTAGATTTCTTCCTGCACTCTCTCTCTCTCTCTCTCTCTCTCTCTCTCTCTCTCTCTCTCTCTCTCCGTTGCTATTCGTGCCACCAGAAATTTAAAAATAAAGAAAATCCTCAGTGAAAATTGTAGAAAAGATATCTCGAACAACAGCAACAACAACAACAACAATTAGATGATGCTGACGATGATGATGCTGATGATGATAGGAATGGTTGATAAAAGTACCTCAGACAGAAACAAAAATATATATATATATATATATATATATATATATATATATATATATATATATATATGAGCCCCTTTGTTTTTTTGTCCTTCAATCACGTCCAAACCAAGGGCCAGAGACCCCCGGTCCCTATATATTCTGAATCAGGGTGAACCAAGGATGGTTTTAGGGGGGTCAAAATTCAGATCTGGGTCATTTCAGGTCACCGGTAGTGTTCGACTTTTTGGCCCGGGCAACGCCGGATACCCTTGGACTCCAATTTTTGGCATGGAGACTCACATGACTTCCAGTTTGGACACAGGCTATGTGAGGTTGACCACCGAGGTCATTTGAGGTCACTGGTCGGAGGTCATTTGAGGTCACCGCTAAGAGCAAACATGTGCCCACAAATACCGTAGTCTGCAAAAGCTGAAATAGAAAGTTCCTGGACCTCTTATAATCCCTCTTCAAAAGCATAAGAGGTACATACATGGTCTTTCTGGAGTAAAAAGAAAGACTGAACTAGAACAAATAGGATTAAAGTGTTCACCCTTTTGGTCCGGCAACGCAGGGTACTCCTGCTGGTTTTATATACAAGAAAAACAGACGTAAGAGAATGAGCAGAAAATCCTGCGAAACAATACCATGCAATAAATAGTGACTTAAAACCACGCCGTGAAAAGAAAGGGATATGAGAGAGAGAGAGAGAGAGAGAGAGAGAGAGGCTTAACAAAGAAGGAAATAAAAAGAATACACAGACAGGGGGATGAGTAAGCCGGATGAAAGACGAGAGGAGAACAAGAACACCAACTACCAGAACAATATCTATCTATCTATCTATTGCCAGACACCATAATCCCGTAAAGGGTGGCCATTTGACACTGAGTTGTTTTACAGGGAGGGGCACCAACCCTCCATCAACCCACTTGTTGACACGTAGAGAGCACGTATGGTTTGGTTATATGGTTACCACCCAGCGTTGTAAATGATTTCTTGGCTTACAGGAAACCATTTGGCTTGTCACTCAATGTAATGCCATCTGTTAAGGAAAGAAAAGCATTAAGAAGTGACAGGAAAGATAGGAGAAATAGGAAGAAAGGAGGGCAGGCACAGAAAAAGAATGATAAAAGCTAAGGAAGTAGGCAACACTACATCAAGTGAGTGGATGATGGTCGCCACCACCTACCACAAACCATAAAGAAAAAAAAAAATAACTCGTACAATACACATAACAAGAAAGATTAATATTATTAAGAACATGAAATTTTTTATTACTGGTGCTATTATTATTATTATTATTATTATTATTACTACTACTACTACTACTACTACTACTACTACTATTGCTATTATTATTATTATTGTTGTTGTTATTATGATGATGATGATTATTATTATTCTTGTTGTCGTTGTTCTGTTGCTGTTATGTTGTTATTATTATTATCATTATCATTATTATTATTATTATTATTATTATTATTATTATTATTAACAGTAGTAGTAGTAGCAGTAGTAGTAGTAGCAGTAGTAGTAGTAGTAGTAGTAGTAGTAGCAGCAGTATCATTACTGATAAGAATTATAATATACAGTGTAGTAGTAGTAGTAGCAGCAGTATCATTACTGATAAGAATTATAATATACAGTCGAGACAAAATAAACAGTATTATTTTTAGTGACAAAATTACTCTGATACGTAGAATTATACACTAAAACAATATCCCTGTTACGGTTATTATATCCAAAAACAAATGAATTGATGAACGCAAAGGCTTATAAAACCGGTAAACAAAAGGGGAATGAAAGGCAGGGAGAGACCGGAAATAGAGAAGCGCGAGGGATGGAGAGGTGCCATTGTAATTCTAACGTGGAATATTATACCCACATACAACAGCACAGTATCCCTATAAATATCTGCGTTTGGGCAACCTCATCAAAAGACACAAATTATAAACACAATTTATCTGTAGTATTTACCAAAAGATCCCTGAAAATGTGAATTTCTGTTAATTATTCTGCACCATAAAAAATTATCAGGGTATAACTGTTCAAGAAAGAAGATAATTCACGTACATACATTAGCACACAAACGTACGTAAAAAAAGGAATACTGTCTTGCTTTGCTACCATGCCTCAAATCAATATATTATCCCTAAATACTACAGCACAAACATCCACATGTGGGCAAACTCCATCAAAAAAACAACACAATTCATAATCACTAAAGCACTCAGAACTAGTGTACAAAAGACTGCTAAATTAGAATCACTGACAATGATCCAGTACTATAACACAATACTCTCTAACTTCCATAACCAAAAGAAATCAGGAAAAAAAAAAATCAGCAGACAACAAAAGGAAAAAAATAAAAAAAACGTCTTATAATAACTCTACTCTAAAACACATTATCCCCCACCTTCCATAAACAAAACAACTCATGAGCACACCAGCTGTCCAAAACAACTGTACAATGGATGTGAGGGGTGGCGATGGTATAGAGGAAATAGAGGAAGGCAGACAGGCAGTGCTGGTCACCAATACTGGGGCACTCAGGCGCAGGGAAGGTGGAAGGGATTACGTTGCAGCTTACAAAGGCACGTGGAGGAAGGTGGGGTGCTGAGAGAGGGTGGATGTGTGAGTGTTGGATGAGTGTGTGGGAGTGTGGAAGAATGAAAGGTAAGAAGGAATGGAGGGAGGCAGATGGTTGAGTGTTAGAGAGGGTTGTGGATGACTGTGGGTGAATGTGTGGGAGTGTGTGGAAAGACAAAAGGTACGAAGAAAGGAGGATGGTCTTCAGTGTGTGTGTGTGTGTGTGTGTGTGTGTGTGTGTGTGTGTGTGTGTGTGTGTGTGTGTGTGTGTGTGTGTGTGTGTGTGTGTGTGTGTGTGTGTGTGTGTGTGGACAAAAATTGACAGAGAGGGAGAGGGACAGAAAAAGAGACATTAAGACATACGTACCGTATATATGCATAAATAAATACATTATATTTGTCTATCTATCTACCTATCTGTCTATCTCTATCTACCTATCCATCTGTTTATGGGAATGAGAGAGAGAGAGAGAGAGAGAGAGAGAGAGAGAGAGAGAGAGAGAGAGGGAAGGGGGGGAAGGGGGACTATCTAGACGATGCTTACCTTTCAGGGGAAAAAAAAAAAACACGACAAAGGGACAGACAAAGATACTGGGGAGAAAACCCACAAAAGAAAAAAAAAAAAGGCAGAAATTCATAATGGGTAAGAGAGAGAGAGAGAGAGAGAGACCACTTACTCATCCAGCCACATTCCTTTAAATATAGAGAGAAAGAGACAAACTGAAGAAAATAAATAGCCAGAAAGACGAAGAGAAAACAAAAAGGGGGAAACAGGTATGAGAAGAAAGGTAACGAGCAAGGGTCCTTCCAGCCAGCCACGTTCCTTCAAGGAAAAAATAAAAAAAACATACAAGGACCAGAAAAGAGAAAACAAAAAAAAAACAGGGCTGAAAGAGCCACCATTTAATGTTCTTGAAAATATTATATGAAAAAAAAATACACCTTGCAAAACAGAAACTTTGGTAATAAAGCAGAGAAAACATCTCAGGAAAAAAAGTACTAACGCCTGTCCCGTCCGGCAGGTGGGTTCCTTTAAGTGGTGCTGGAATTCGGTGTGGGTGCTGTGTGGGGCTATAAAAAGAGATCACGGCCAGCGGGAGAGTTAGTGCCACACCACACGCCGGAAGGGGTATGTCACGCTGCTGCTCTGACATTGCCATCCTCGTGGATCAGAGGGAGTAGGGGTGATGACTGAGCTTATCCTTCATCATCAATATCTACACTCTTCTGTCCACACCTAAAGACCAGGTGACGTTGTTGTTAATATTGTTGTTACTGCTCTACCCCGGTCTGTCTGGCCGAGCAGACCCATCGATCGCCAGCAAGCATCTGCCTTCCCGTGGCAGACAGCGCCTTGCCAGAGTCGGAACAGGGTCTTTTTATACGGCGTGGCGCAGGGAAATGGAGGAGGCGTAACTCCAAAGAGGACGAGCTGCGTATAAGAGATATGTATGAGTAGCAGTCTCAGCCAGGACTTCGATGACTTGGTAAATGTGGTTGAGTTCCCCACCTGGGAGTGTTGTGCAAGGCCAGCAATCGGGCTTTGACCCCACATCACTCCCATGGCAGTACCTCCCGGCACGATGGTAACCATCCACCTACTAACTTTTACGAGGCGAGGTAGAATACAAAAACAAAGAAAAAGTACAAAAGCGGGAGTAGTATCCTCATTATGCCACGTACGAGTAAATACGGGTTAGACAGAACCTATAAATATCAGGCCAATCCTCATCATGCTAATCAACACACAGGATGCATAAACAGCATCATCTGACCATCTTGTCCACCTAAATATGGGTAAATAGTATCCACAAACAAGACAGCACATGATACAAAAGTGGAACAACTATTTTTCATCATTATCATCGTACGGTAACCATCTTCCCAACTCCAAGTATATAAATACGAGATCATGGCCACGGCAGCCTTAGTGCCCCACCTGACGCCAGTATGGGTGTACATCGCTGCTGCTCTGAGAAAACCATCCCCTCATGAACGAACAAGGTGGCCAGTGATGTATGAAAATCATCATCATCGTCATTATCATCATCATCACCCTTTTCCCAAACCTAAAAATGAAGAAGACAGGATCCAGAAACAAGGAAATAGATAATATCAACGTGATCAAACTAGGCTATCACCATCATCATCATCATTATCATCACCACCTTCCCAACCCTTTTCCTCAGGTAAAGATTCATCCTATTCATCACCATCTAACCCCTGCAAATCTGTCTCTCCTCAGCTGAATGACATCGTTTGGTGGCAGCTAATAATATGCATGACATGCTTGAGCTGATGGGATTAATGATACGGATTAATGAAATAATTATGTACAAAAAATGACAACAAATACATGCTGTTACTGAAGGAACACTTATGTATCCGTCGGCTTATGCAGTTTTCTCTCCGTCCTTCTTTTCACGACCAAACCAAATCACTTAGAAACATGAATCTATGCAGAGGGATTCACCTCAACCCCAAGCAAGACATATGTTGGGTGAAACTGATCGCAGAAGCTGTATCAGGTCGCTTGAGGCTGTTTCTACAACCACAAGTTCATTTCTGGTTAAATTCTGAGAAATTTAAAATTCTAAGGTCCCGTCAAGCCGCATTTCCCTCTCTTCCTGCTACCCATTCCATGATGCCACACTTTAACACTTGACGAGGGACGCCTTTACTCACACTCTAAACACACATAATCCAATACTCACAACATGACAAACCCAACCTAAACTCTTAAAATCTTCCATTTCGAGCCAGGACACAAACACGCAAATATTCTCTAATAAATTCTCAGTCATATGTTTTTGCGACCGACACAATGATCAGCGATATAACCAGAGGCCTATCCAGTAGCTTCACCTCATCAAACTTTGTAGTCCTTTACACACACACACACACACATGCGCAGACTTTTGAACCTCATGCACAAACACTCTTAAAACGTTCATAATTATCTACATGGAACTCAAATCATAACACGCAGATACAAATATTCCCAAACAAACTCTCATTTTTATGCTCAGAGAAAGACACCAGCAAGCATTAACACTCTCAGGCTCCTATGGCTCAATCTCAGCTGAATAAAATCGTCTGGCGTCAGCTGGAGTACAATACTAGAGTTGTTCGAACCATGAGAGGATTAATGGTAAAATATCAACATTCAGGCTCCTATGGTGAACTCTCGACTGAATAAAATCGCCTAGTGTTGGCTGATATAAACTACCAGAGTTGTCCGGACCATGAAGGGGTTATACGTTCATGCAAAACTTCTCAAAACCTTTCCTTTCTACTCACTACTTAAACTAGGACATAAAGAAGCAAATACTGCCAACAAATTCTCAATGCCAGGGTCAGCAAAGGCAACGGGGGATGGCGTAGCAAATATACCCTTATATTGGTGACTGGCAGAGTGACCACAGAAGGGCAGGAAGTGACAGAGAGAGAGAGAGAGAGTGGCGTAGCAAATATACCCTTATATTGGTGACTGGCAGAGTGACCACAGAAGGGCAGGAAGTGACAGAGAGAGAGAGAGAGAGAGAGAGAGAGAGAATCTGTATTGCGTGGCAACTGAATGTCAAAGGGAAAACATAGAAGTTTAAATGCGCTCTCTCTCTCTCTCTCAGTTCTTAGTTCTTACTCCTCTATCTCCTCTTCATCATTTACTCGCCTCTCGCCCTTCATCTCTATTGCTATTCACCGTCCATGCTGCCTACGTTTTCTCCTCTCTCTCTCTCTCTCTCAGTTCTTACTCCTCTATCTCCTCTTCATCATTTATGCATCTCTCGCCCTTCATCTCTATTGCTATTCACCGTCCATGCTGCCTACCTTTTCTCCGCTCTCCCTCTCTCTCTTTCTCTCTCTCTCTCTCTCCCCTTCCACCCTTCCTGCCTATTTCCAACATACTCTAATTTTCTCGTACTTTCTTAAGTCCCAGTCTGCTCTCCTTTCTCTTGTCTCTCCTCCACATCCTTCATCATCATCATCATCATCGTCTTTCATTATCCATATCTTCTTATCCTTCTCTTTTACATCCTTTTCCCTTTCCTTCTCTTATTATCTCTCTTCCTTTACTCTTTTATCTATAAGCTTCATTTCTAAACCTTTTCTACCTTTCTTCCTTCCTGCTGTCTCTCTCATTCCCTTTCTGTACTTGTCCTTCATTCCTTTTCCTTACATATTTCCTTCCCTTCCTTCCCCCCCCTTTCTGTACACTCCCTTCTTTCATTCTTTGTCTTTCCCTTCCTTCTCCCTATTTTCCTTCCCTATCCTCTCCCATCTTTCCTTAGCTTCATCATTTACCCCATTCCCTCCCCTTTTTTCCCATTTTCATTCCTGTCACCCTTTTCTTTCTCTTCTCTCTCCCTCTTTCCCCCCCCTTACTGATGATGGAAGGGGACGCCTTCACGTGGTGGCACCGATTTAATCTGTCGGCTTCACTGTTAGTCATAAAAACATCCCTCAACTTCCTCCCTATCCCCTGAGAGGAGGATAGTGGACTGCAGGAGGAGCAACTTCAGCCTGCAGTGCACTGGGTTCACGTTTCTGATGATCCTGAGGTTATAACAGCCGGCAGTGCACTGGGTTTACGTTTCTGATGATCCTGAAGTTATAACAACTACTATTAGTCCCTTCCCCTTCTTTCCTTCACATTTTCATTCCCCCCTCCTCTCTCTCACATTTATCTTCCCTTCTCTCCCTTCCCTCTCCTTCTTCCCTCCATTTTCATTCCAGTTCCCTCTCCTCTCACTTCATTTTTTCTTCCTTTCTCCCTCTCCCTACCATCATTTATTCCCCTTTTTCATTCTCTTCCCTTCCTCTTCTTTCGTTACTTTTATCAGTTTGTCTTCATTCCTTTCCTCCACTTTTCCTTACCTATTCCCACAAGTCCCTTACCTCCCTTCCTACCATCTCTTCCTCTTCCCTATCTTTCTTCGTCTTCCTTTATTCCATTGTCCCTTTTTTTTTTCTTCTTTCTTCTCTTCTCGCAGTTTTCATTCCCTCTTCTCCTCGCTTTTTATCACTATTCCTTGACAATCTCTACTCTCTTTTTATTTCCCCGTCTTTGCATTGCACATTCCTCTCTCTCTCTCTCTCTCTCTCTCTCTCTCTCTCTCTCTCTCTCTCTCTCGCCACTCTTTTTATTTCTCTTCCCCATCCCTCTTTTCTTTGGTCTTTTACTTCCACTTCTTTATCCCCCGTTCTTTACTACTCTCCCCTTCAATCCTCCGTCTTTTCTTTTCTTTCAAAATGAGCAGGCGATGATAGATGATAGAACAAGCGATGATAGAAGGGCGATAAGCGATAGTACAAAAAATTGTTATATTAGTAAAGTAAAGAGTTTCCCAGTTAGTAATAAAATAAATAACAGTAAATGCCAAGGTAAAGGCATAACTACTCGTAATAATCTGAAAGTGTACTACACAAACAGCCGGAGTTTACGTAATAAAATGGATGAACTGAGGGCTTTAATTTGTACAGAGAAAATAGACATTGCCGTTATTAGTGAAACTTGGATGAATACAGACACTCGAGAATTTTTAGCAGAATATCAGATAAAAGGCTATAATATTTTTGTGTCAAACCGTCAGGGAAGAAAGGGGGGAGGGGTAGCTATTTATGTAAAGGATTCATTAAACTGTTACAATATAGCAGACATTAAAGTAAATAGGGACACAGAAAGTGTCTGGGTTGAAATTAGTAACAATAGGGAGAAATTAGTCTTAGGAGCAATTTACAGATCTCCAAAATTAAGTAGAGCTGATAGTAAATACCTCTGGGAGGAAATTAGGAAAGCATCACAGTCCAGCTTAGTAATAATTGTTGGGGACCTTAATCTGCCAAGGATAGATTGGAGAAATCAGACAGGAGATGCAGAGTCAGAGGAATTTCTAGAGGTAGTACAGGATAATTTCCTTTATCAGTATATCAGGGAGCCCACCAGAGGTAATAATATACTAGATTTGGTTTTAGCTAATAAAGAAAATATCATTAGCGATATAGAGGTTGGTGGACGACTTGGTAATAGCGATCATGAAGAAATTAAGTTCAAATTTATTTGGGATGTCTGTTCCACTGAAAATACCTCCACCGTTCCTAATTTTCGTCTAGGAGATTTCGATGGCTTAAGAGCTTATTTTCGAACGGTATTCCACAGGGAGATTAGCTATTTGAGGGAATGTCAGATTAGTGGGGATCCCCAGGTCATAGGTCAGGCGCAGGAAGCACGTGGGGACGTCCGTCAGGTGTCTGTGAGGGGGGAGGTGGTAGATAGGAATGTAGTCCAGGTGACGGAAATTAACTCAGCTACAGTACCAAGCAGACGTTCAACCAGTGAGAATTATAACGAGTTAATAAATATAATATACGGAGGCCAAGATAGATATATTCCTTCAAAACCGTTTAGAACTAACAATTCAGAACCAAGATGGTTAAACAACAGATTAAAATCTCTCATAGGCCAAAGGAAAGGAATATATAGAAAAATAAAACGTGGAGAGGAACACTTACGTAACCGGTACACAATTTTAAATAGAGAAGTAAAGAGGGAGATAAGAAAAGCAAAGAGAAGTTATGAAATTAAGGTTGCAAGTGAATCAAAAGTAAACCCCAAGGGTTTTTATCAAATGTACCGAACGAAAAATAAAGATAGGATAGGACCACTCAGAACAGAATCAGGTGACATTACCAGTGAAGATAAAGAAATGTGCTCCATCCTAAATAATTATTTCATATCAGTATTCACCAAGGAAAATCTAAGCCTGGTCCCTCAAGCAGCAAATATTTACCATGAGAATACGGAAAATATTCTTAGTAAAATAACCATTAGTAAGGAGGACGTATTGAAAGAAATTAACAAGCTAAAACCTCAAAAATCGCCAGGTCCGGACGATATATATGCAAAAATTATAAAAGAAACCAAAGAAGAATTATGTCAGCCACTTTTAACGTTATTTAATGACTCTTTAAGTTCAGGAGAAGTTCCAGAGGCGTGGAAAACCGCAAACGTAGTACCCATCTTTAAAAAGGGTGATAAATCAGCTGCGTCGAATTATCGTCCGATAAGTCTAACGTCAATAGTAGGAAAAATGTTAGAGTCAATTTTGGCAAATAAGATTAGAGAACACTTAGAAAGATTTAATCTTATAAACGAAAGTCAGCACGGATTCAGGCAAGGACGATCCTGCCTCACAAATTTGTTGTCATTCTACTCGGAGGTCTATGAGGCAGTAGATAGCGATAAAGCTTACGATGTTATTTATCTGGACTTTAGTAAAGCTTTTGATAGAGTCCCACACGAAAGGTTAGTTAGAAAGGTTCGAGCACACGGTATAGACGGCGATATCTTAAAATGGATAGAATCCTGGCTGAAAGGACGAAAGCAGAGAGTATTAATAAATGGAACTAAGTCGGACTGGGGATTAGTAACTAGCGGTGTACCACAGGGTTCAGTACTCGGTCCCTTATTATTTATCATATATATAAATGATCTAGACTTAGGAGTCAATAGCAGAATCAGCAAATTTGCCGACGATACAAAAATAGGGCGTATCATTAACTCGATTGACGATTGCCATTACTTACAAAAAGACCTCGATACATTGTCCAAATGGTCTAAAACTTGGCAAATGGAATTTAACGTTGAAAAATGTAAAGTACTTAACGTAGGGAAGACCATTGGAGATACTAAATACAGCTTAGATAACAAAGAAATTAGCAAATCGGAATGCGAGAGAGATCTAGGAGTTATGATTAGTAACGACCTTAAACCTAGGCAACAGTGCATTAATGCGAGAAATAAAGCAAATAGGGTCCTAGGATTTATTTCGAGAAGCGTGAGCAATAGATCATCTAAAGTAATACTGAAACTTTATCTAGCATTAGTAAGGCCACATTTAGACTACGCAGTACAATATTGGTGTCCTTACTATAGAATGGATATTAATTCGTTAGAAAATGTACAGAGAAGAATGACTAAAATGATACATGACGTCCGGAACCTGTCATATGAAGACAGACTGAAAAGACTAAGTCTGCATTCGCTAGAGAGGCGTAGAGTAAGGGGAGACTTAATTGAGGTTTTTAAGTGGATGAATGGTATAAATAAGGGAGATATTAGCAAGGTACTTAAAGTGAGCATACAGGATAGAACTAGAAATAATGGTTTCAAACTAGAAAAATTCCGTTTCAGAAAGGAAATCGGTAGAAATTGGTTTGGTAATAGAGTAGTAGACGAATGGAATAAGCTACCTAGTAAAGTAGTTGCTGCCTCTTCCATTGAGAGTTTCAAGCATAGGCTAGATAAGCATATGACAAATAAGGGGTGGATATAGAATAAAGAAAATATTATAACCAATACTAATTCAAAAATAAATTTTCTTTTCAGGTTACACTATGATAGTCTCTATTCTCCTTTCACACTTTCCTGTAAAATGTCCACGCCAGTTTTTCTGTACGGCGTGGTGTTCTTTCTGACTTTTTCCTGCCGGCTTCGGCTGGAGGGTTTGGAGGGCGGGGGAGAGCCTTCTTCTTTGCTATCCTTATCTCATTCTAGTAGTTCAGTTACTCTTCTAGGAGCTGCCTAGCATGGGCCAACCGGCCTACTGCAGTTGTCCTCTCTTCTTATGTTCTTATGTTCTTATGTTCTTTTTTACTTGTCCCACCCCCCTTATCTTCTTTACATTCCTACCGTCTCAGTTCCCTTCTTTTTTTCCTTCCTTTTCTCTTCCTCGTCTTCCTTCCCCTCTTTCCGCCAATCCTACACTCTTACCCCTTCCCTTTATCATTCTTTCTCAAATTCTTCCCATTCCTCTTCCCTCCCCTCTTCCCTTCCCTTCCTCTCCTCCATCCTCTTTCCTTCATCTCTAAATTCTCTTCTCTTCCTCCCTTCTCTTCCCCTCCATCCTACTTTCTTTTCTTTCTTCCCCTTCCTCTTCGTCTCTTTCCCTCCTTCCTTTTCTCTGTTTCCCTCTGTTTCCTTCTTCTCTCTCATCTCTTTCTTCCCCTTCCCTCTCTTTCCCTTCTTCCTCTTTTCTTCCCTCTCATGTCTTCTTTTCCATCTCATTCCTCCCCTTCTCTTACTTCCCTCTCTCCTCCATCCTTCTCTCCGCGTCCTCCCTTTTTACTCTCATGCATAAATGGAGACTGTCAAAGCACACACACATATACGGTACATATTTTCTTATCTTTTCAAGATTAGCAAAATATATCAAGATCTTGTTTTTCTTTGTTTTTTCGTCAGAGGAAATGTATTGCGATATGACATTAGGTTTATAATATTTCTGCATATCTGGTATATTCACTTGAGTTGCAACTTTTTTTCAGGTATTCATTTCACTACATCAACGCCTCGTATATTTCATTCTTGACACTTTCAGGTGATTTATGTATAGGAAGTCTTACATTTATTCTTGTTTCAGTTCGCTTTATTTTGCTTCTTGTACATATTTAACTACATAAGATGGTATGGTCAAAGCACACACACACACACACACACACACACACACACACACACACACACACACACACACACAAAACTATACTTCACACCATACACCTTCCAAGCCACTTCAAACCACACCATATCACATCCCAACCCCACCACACCCTACAATACTCCTTACCATTGCCCTGTCAACACCAGTCCACTTCCCCAACCTCTCCAACGCCACCCAACCACACACCAATGCTGTCGAATGTTTGTCATAACTTACTGCCAGTGGAAGCAGCATAAATAATTAATTCTTACATGCAATCCAATCACATCACCACTCAACCCCCAACCTCGCCCCAACACCCATTTTAACACACATACAGATTCTCCCACACTCCACCCTTACCACACTATCCCATCAAAAAACACCCCACATCACCCACATCTTCGACCTTTACAGTCCTCACCATATCACACCTCCCTACAACACCCCACAAGACAGAATCACATCACTACCCCACAATATCAAGTAAATTCATATTTTTCAAGCACCCCACACCACCCTTCCATCTCCCCAACCTCTCCAACCCCAGCAAATCACACCCCAACCCCAGGGCAACCCCTGAGGGCACAGCGTCTGGGGTTGGGCTGGCTGTCTGGATGTTTATTCTGAGTTACTGGCAGTGGTGTTGGCCACCCCGGGTCTCCGTGTTTATTTTAAATTACAGCCGCCCACACCACCTACACTGCCCAGCCCACCTACTGTACAAGAGGGACGCCTTCATGTGGTGGCACCGATGTGACTGGACAGATTCACTGCCCGCTTATACACGCGTCCCTCAACTCTCTCCCTTACCGCCGAAAGAAGGAAGGTAGACTGTCAATGACAAGAAACGTCAGCTGCAGTCCACCAGGTTCACGCTTCAAATTGGCCTGAGAATACAACAGCAACAACAACAACAACTACAACTATTACTACCACTACTACTACATTACTGTACTACGATTACTACTACCGTGTACTATGCGCCTCTAGGTATTTTATTTCTACACACAACTTGTGAATACCCTCTTCTATGCAGGGTGATCCATGTATTAGAGAGAGAGAGAGAGAGAGCAAAGGTAGTTGAAAGAGAAAGAGGACGCCAGGTAGGAGGAGGGTGAGGAAGAGGAAGAAAAAAATCAAGAGAGAGGGAGGGAGGGAGAGGAAAGGTAAGAAGAGAAAGGTGTGGAGGAGGAGAGAGAGAGAGAGGAGGGGAGGAGAGGAAAAGTAAGAGGGGGGAATCAAAGAAAATATGAGTAGGTGAGTGTGTAACGAAAGAGTGAGAGGGGGAAAGGAAAGGTGAGAAGGCGGAATGTGTGTGTGTGTGTGTGTGTGTGTGTGTGTGTGTGTGTGTGTGTGTGTGTGTGTGTGTGTGTGTGTGTGTGTGTGTGTGTGTGTGTGTGTGTGTGTGTGTGTGTGTGTGTGTAAACAAACTCCCAAACTTGGTGGAAAGGTTGAAGGTCGTCCCAGGAGTTGAATATTGTTTATTTAGATCACCAGGTCAAAGATCAAGGTCACATAGCAAGATGAACTTAAAAAGATCTGATTTTATTAAAACCATCCCTGAGGGAAGGGTTGAAGGTAAGACAAGGATGAATTAAGTCGACTTCATAACAAACAGTCAAAGAGCAACGCCAACGATTCGACCCTTACCACAGTTCTGATTTGATTGCAACACAACTTGGTGGAAGAGTTGAAGGTCAGGCAAGGATGGAGATATTACTGTTGATTCTGAGAACAGAAAGTCAAGGAAAAACGTCACAGAGTAAGGTCAACTGAGACAGTTTTGATCCAATTTAGACCAAACTTTGTGGAAGAGTTGAGGGTCAGGCAAGGATGGAGCAACTCAATTTTGAGAACAATCGGCCGAACGTCAGGGCCACAGAGTAAAGTTGTACAGTAATTTCGAACCTAAGATCATCTGTAGGGTAGGGGGGTTACACTCTCTAAGTGCTCCCCATATTTTTTTTTTTTTTTTTCACCGAAATCTTAACCATCGTTTAACCAGAGGAGACATGAGAACATCTTAACAGCCTCAAACAGGACTAAACCGATGTGCTTGGGCCTCAAAACACGGCTGATATAAACTAGAATTGGTAGAATGGATTTAAGCTGTCCTGAAGGGATGGCAATTGGCTTGATGGTCCGTGAATGGATCTGAGAGAGAGAGAGAGAGAGAGAGAGAGGTGGGGGGGGGTGAAGGGATATAAGACGCCACACTGTTGACTTACCAGTGTTTGTTGATGTGACGTTTGGTCTGCTATCCCTCTCACTGTTTACGTACCTGCAGAACAAGAGAACACCTTTAGTACCTGAAGAACACCAGAACATTATCAATACCTGCACTGCTCCTTAACATATTTAAAAGCCAGAAAATGAGAACACTGTTATTTATTACTGAACGCGGGAGCAACATCATAAACACCTCCCAAAATATAACAGCATCACTATAATACCTGAAGAACATGAGAAAAGACACCATTTATTCCTAAGAACATAATTACACAAGTAAATACCCCAAGTACAGTACTAAAGTAACTTACACACCACCTGTAGAATATGGAAGCATTATTAATATTATACAGACCACGACACCTGTAGGCTATATGAAGGACATACAACTAAATGAACACGAGGACCATGTTATACACACCAACCCATGCAACTTACAAGAGCAGTATACCGGTACGTTAGCATTAGCTGCTTCGGAAAAGAAAAATAGTGAGGAAGAAATTATTTTGTCCAGGAAGAACAAGAGACGAAATATTCTGTATTCTACTTCCCTCGTCCTTCCTCCAAAAATGAATAAATAAATAAATAATAATTAAATGAAATAAAATAAATCTTAGTAACGGCATACTTACTTGTAAGCTTGTCTGGAAATCTTATCAAAGGTTCACACACACACACACACACACACACACACACACACACACACACACACACACGTATTCCAAGCGAAGCACAAACACACACACAAAAACAAGCCGAAATCACTTTTTTCTCACCCAGGCTACGGTACACGATAACACGATTTCTAACTTAATTTTGGCAGTGGTGGTGGTAGTAGCAGTAGTTGTGGTGGCTGTGGCGGTAGTAGTAGTGGTGGTGGTGGTGGTGGTGGTGGTAACTGTGGTTGGGGTGGTTGTAGTTGTAATGGTAGTAGCAGTAGCTGACAGTGACACAGGTACTGGTAGTGGCAGTGTAGTGATGATGATAATGGTGACGATGAAGGTGATGATGGTAGTGTGATGGTGATGACGATGATGGTATCAGTGGTAGAAATGGTTGTGATCCACCAGCCTTATTAACCCCTTCACTGGTACACATCATTCCCACGCTGACTAAAACCGTCTGAAGGTGACAACAACAAACCACAAATAATGCCAGCGTAGTGATGAGACCCAGGATGAGAGCGTGGGATGGAAAGATATAAGAGAGGAGGGTGTGCGAGTTGGGCGGAAGGCAGCCAAATTGAAAAGGACAGGACGACATGGCGGTGATTTGTTTGTGGCCACCCCATACGGGATTAAGGTGCCTGGCTACAGACAGAGAGAGAGACAGATAGTAGTGTAGAGGATAAGGTAATGTTTATCTACCAAGCAACAGGTGTGAAAGCTTAGGTTGTGCACATGTCGATCACTTATGTACAGTCGATCAAATGGTGGTGGTTGGTGTATCATCCACTCACTTAATGTAATGCTGCTTACTTGTTGCTTTCATTTTATCATTTTTACAATATCTGTGTCCGCCTCCTCTTTTCCTATCTCTCCCATCCTTCCCGTCACTTTTTATTACTCCTCTTTACACTTTAGGTGGTCCGCACTGAGTGACAAACCTAATGGTTTCCTGTAACCCGGGAAACCATTTACAACGCTGGGTGGTAACCATATAACCGAACAGCGAGGTGACGTGGAGCCTACTATGGTGGCCATGCTAACTGCTCGGAGACGCAAATGCCGCGTCCATCCAGGAACCAAATCTTCACTCTCTTCCCCGCGCCTCGCTGTGGTGAGGCGATATCTGTTGTAAAAGTACATCGGTTCACTGCATGAAACGGCAATACAGGGACAGTTACTTGCCTGCGGTTGATGAGTCTGCTCGGCCAAATAAACAGGAGATACTCAACACCAACAACAACAACAGTCGATCAAAAAAGTATGTGTGCACACTTGGCGTGAACCAACGTGACAACACAGACGACGGCTGTTGGCAAACCCCACATGATTCCACCCCACGTTATCAAACTGTTATCACAAGGACGCCACACACACGGTGGCCGTAAATAACGCTCCAGTACAAACCCACACGGCGACATCTTGTTCCGGCCACGGCTCAGTCTGCTGCTGTGGGCGTGGGCGTGGCAGTGGGGGGAGGAAGTGAATAAAGGATGCAGGGTAGACACTGATAACGCTGAGCCGTCCCCGCAACACACGAGAAACTGACAGGCGGGTGGAGGTAGAGCGTTATATATGGACCATCCTGTATATCACTTGTCTGACACAGCCTTATCATTGCTCTTATCATGTACACATTCAGATAACCATCCTGTATATCACTTGTCTGACACAGCCTTATCATTGCTCATATCATGCGCATATTCAGATAACCATCCTGTGTTTCACTTGTCTGACACAGCCTTATCATTGCTCTTATCATGTACACATTCAGATAAGTCTTAATCACCTGGTAACATCACGTGCTGTACTGATCATTTAGCGTATCATCGTAGCAATCAAACACGATCCCTTCATTGGCAGAGTGTACACTGTTCTTCTACTGTTTATGCATGCCACTGTCTGTCTATTTATTCAGCTCAGGGAGCCACATGGCACTGAGGGTGTTAATAAAGGCTATATCGAACCATCTGCTTTGAAAATTATCTCGTAAGCTTATCAAAATTGTCAGAAAATACCAAACATACAATCTTAAGACATCATATTGAATATATTAATTTTGCTGCTGCTGCTGCTCTCTCTCTCTCTCTCTCTCTCTCTCTCTCTCTCTCTCTCTCTCTCTCTCTCTCTCTCTCTGTGCTTACTTTCCCTATAGTGAATTGGTAATGTTTTCGGTTGCATCTGTCTGCCTCTGCGTCTGCAGCCAAACTAAATGAAGACGTTACCCTGCTGACAAAGACAGCTAAAAATGTTCTTGCTGTCGTTGTCCCAGGCTCATCCGAAACGTGAGCCCGATGAACTGAGGGCTTAACCTGTCATAAAACGACTTTGTAGTTACTTGTAGAGAAGTTATATATATATTAGACTTGTGGACGAGCGGTTGTTATACTTGAGTAGCTTTGTAAGTAGATAATCATCATTCCCATTTGTCATGTAGTGACAGGATAGGTAAAGAATAGTATGGAACTATTTTTATTTGTCTTGGAAATATTAACGTCTCTCACTCACGAGTGAGTATGAGCAGAGTCCCTGTCTCCCTGTCTCGCTCTCTCTCTCTCTCTCTCTCAAGTTGCTAAGCCCTTCTCCCTGCGACCTGTCTGCTCTATGGCTAGCTTCCTTCTGAGCTCTCTTTCCTAAATTCTGGTGAAACAGGAGTCGTATCACGTGTGTTCCCTGTGATTGGAAAGTTCTAGAAGCCTGTGTGTGAGTATGTGTGTATGTGGTCAACAAGGCTTTGTTCACCGGTGAATTGCAGACAACTAACTGCATCATCTCCTTACTGGCTACTTCGTAATCTGTCGTCAGCTTTTCCTCAGTGTAACTTGCAAGATCATTTCCCATTCCCAGGCTCGCATAGAGCTGTCTATCTATCTGTTTATCTATCTATCTATTATGATTTGTAATTATAATATGGACTCATAACAAACCTGCCCTTGTGCAATCCGCAATCCTTCCTTCGGGGGATAAAGACGTAGACGGAAATTTGTATAACCAGGTAGCTGAACCACTCAATTAAATCAGTGCCACCGCATGAGGGCGTCAACTATCAATAAATCAGGAAAAAAAAAAAAAAAAAAAAAAAAGCAGATGCACTAAACAAGCACTGGGCTAACACAAACAGCTACATTTGTGTAAAACATTACCATGGGAGCAGACACCTACGGGCAGGATTGGTGGAGAGGAATGCAAACAGCAAACACGGGCACCAGCAACACCACACAGCATAGCAAACACCAGTAGTATACAGCTTATAGTTCCTTAACAGCAATGGCAATATTCCTGTATCTGTATTTGTATTATTCCACATGAGTTCCACTGTAAGACCAGACTTTATCCTCGGAAGGAGAGTGACAGCAAGAATTAACCCATCCCCATGTTGGTGAAGTACGAATGGGGACTGGGTGTCTGCAGAAAGGGTGATGCATATGACAGCTGAAGTTTTGTAATGGCTATGTGGTGTGTGAATTGTGTCAGGGGTATAACCGACACGGTGCAAACACACACAAGCACAGGAAATCAAAACAAGATTCTAAAAAGACGAAAACTTGTACATCTTTAATTTTTACTTAACACCTTCACTTTAGTTTGGGCATATCTCAATTCTGCTTTCGTCTCTCTCTCTCTCTCTCTCCCTCTCTCTCTCTCTCTCTCAGTCAAGGGCAAGTAGATGGGTCATGTATGTCTTCCAACGTGTCACATATATAACCCTCCACGACCTTACCCCAACTTACCTTAACTCTCACTCTTTCCTCCCTTTCCTTCCTTCCTCTTTCTCCATCACCTTCCTCTCTCTAAAATTCCCTTCCTTCCTTGTTTCTTTCGTCTCTCCTATCATTCCTTCCCCTCTCTCTTACTTCCCTTCCTCCCCCTCCCCAATGCTTATCTTGCTTTTCTCATCTTCTTCTTTCCTGCTTTCCGTCCTTCCTGCCTCTTTTTCCACCTGCCACTCTTCTCTTCCATCCCGGTCTTCTTCCACCTTCTCTCCTTCCTTCCCTCCGTACCTCCTTAACCCCTCCTTACCTCCCAGCCCCTCCACTACCTGAAAACCCACCAACCTACCTGCTCACATATATAGGATTGCAAGACCCCCCCCCCCTTTCCTCCTTCCCCCCCCTCCCGGCCCGCTGGTGCTTTCCTACTTATCTCTTAACCTCCCTACCTTTTCCCTCCCTCCCTTAAGTCTTTCCTTCTTTCTTTTTTTCTCCCTTCGTGAGTTCATTCTTTCCTTTATCCTTTTCTTCCATTCTTCCTCCTTCCCTACGTACCTCCCTCCCTCCCTACCTACCTACCTACCTACTTATAGTACCTCCCTCTTACCTAACTACTTACCTGCTCACATACATAATACTGGTACACCTTTCCTTTCTCCCTCCCACCTTCTTTCCCTACTTCTCTGTCACCTCCCTCCCTCCCTCCTTCTCTTCCTTCCCCCCCCCTCCTTTCCCGTCCATCTTTTCTTTCTTTGTTCCTTCTTTCCTTCCCTCCCTCGCTTCCTTCCTTCTTTTTTCTCATTTTCTTTCCATCATTGGTTTCTCTGTTCCTTCCTTCCTTCCTTTCCTCCCTCTCTCGCTTCCTTCCTTCCTTCCATCATTCATTCATCCTCTCCATCCTACCAAACTACCTACCTCAACGTACCTACTTACCTACCTATTTACGCACATATAAGACTGGGGACCTTAATTTCCTTCCTCCCTTCCATCCTACTTCCTTCTCACTTTCCTCGCTAATTTCCTTCTCTTTCCCTCCGTTTCCTCCCCCTATAAACCAACTTATCCATCTCTCTCTCTCTACTTGTGTATTTCCTTCGCTTCTACCATTTCTATTTCTCCTGCTGCTACTCTCTCTCTCTCTCTCTCACACACACACACACACACACACACACACACACATTAACACAGCACTAACAATGATAAAAAGCCGTATTTATAACATGAGAATTTACACATTTTTATTTCACCAACCTGCAGCTTAAAATATCCATATTCCTTTCTATATACGAGTATGTGAATTTCTGACTCCCATCTCACTCTCACATTACATGGGTTTTTCCTTTTTGGGCTCATTTTTTTCAATGGATTTTTTGTTTTTTTCGGAATGATAAATAGCACACAGAATACAAGCCATCAACTTTAATTCCTGCCCTTAGTGTAGTGCTGGTGGTAGGGAGGGACGCCTTCACGTGGTGGCACCGGTATGACCGAGCGACTCAACTGCCTGGTTATAAGTACAAACGTGCCTCAGCTGCCTCCCTATCCCCTGATAAGAGGATGTTGGACTGTAGCAACAGGTGGCTTAAACCTCCAGTCCACACCACACCACACCGGTGGTAGGTGCTGGCGGCCATCATCCACTCACCTGATGTAGTGAGGCCTACTTCTTCCTTTATCTTTATCCTTTTATTTCTATGTCTGAGCTCCTATCTTCCTACTTCTCCCTTTCCCTCCTGTCACTTTCATTACTCTTCTTTCCACTTCAGGTGGCTCTACACTGAGTGACAAACCTAAAGGTTTCCTGTAACCCAGGACACCATTTTCAGTGCTGGGTGGTAATCATATAACCAAATAACGGGGTGATATAGAGCTTATTATGGTGCACCTATATACTGTAACTGGGTGGAGGGGTGCAAATGCGGCGTCCATCCAGGAACCAAACCTTCACACATTTCACTGAGCCTCGCTGTGGCGAGGCGCTGTCTACCGCAAGAGAACATCGCTTCACTGCACGGGACGGTCCTGCACAGGCGGTTGCTTGGCTGCGGTTAATAGGTCTGCTCGGCCAGACGGTTTGGGATTGATCAACAACCACACCATATTAAACCACACCACACCACACTACACTACACACCACACCATACTACACACCACACTACATCGCACACCACACCACACCAACTCACCCTCTCACCCCACGCTTCACAAAGGGCAATAACTTATGGGTGCTGAAGCTCCCGCATCGAGTATTTTTGTATTTGGTTGTGCTGGAGGGGTTATTTGCCTCAGCCTTCAATAACCCTTTCAGTCCAATTACTTTTTCGTTTTATTCCATCAGTGTCCACACACTGTTGTTTGGCTTTGTAGATACTTTGTAAACACACACTGTTGTTTGGCTTTGTAGATACTTTGTAAACACACACTGTTGTTTGGCTTTGTAGATACTTTATAAACTGAAGGGGTTACATACGCCCTTTATTTGCCCATTCAGTACTACAAAACTTCTGTCAAAACTTAATAAATATAATAGTATGCAGGCTGCAAGAATAAATCCGCTTTTGTTGTTGCTTAACCCCGGTCTCTTCGGCCGACCAGACCCGTGGACCACAGGTAAGCAGCTGGTTCTGTGGGGGGCCGTCCTACAAGTACAGTACAGTATATACACCGTGTAGGGATCCGGCGCCCCCTTGTGGTACACAGCGCTTCACCAGGGTCGGACAAGGGTCCTTTCCATGGCGAGGTGCAGGGAAATATGAGGAGGTTAGGCTCCTGGGTGGACGCCACAGTTGCTTCACCCAGACTACTCAGCGCCACCAGATGTAGGCTCCTGGTCAGCGCCAGAATAAATCAGTAAAACACGTCACCGTACTGAATGGGTTAATTCCTTGAATATGAGAAGGCTTACCTAAGCTGAATAAAATAAACTGCTGTTGTTGTCATTGTTGTTGCTGTGACCCAGGTTCATCTGAACGTGAACCCGGTGGACTGCAGGATGAAGCTGCCTTTGCACTCCATCACTCTACCATCTTTTGGGATAGGCAGGGAGTTGGGAGAAACTTTTTGTAGCCGGGCAGTTCCGCCGCCTGCTTATATCGGTGCCACCAGGTGAACAGGTGAAAGCGTCCCTCTACAGCACCCAAAAGCTTAAGTAAACAGCAAGAACAAAATCCAACATCACATTATATGCAAAAGGTTTACAGATATTTTTTTCGGCACACTTCCACAAATATCAAAATATCCTAAGCTGAAGGTTATTATCTCCTTCCCCCTTCACCCCCATCCATCCAGTGCCGTCAGATAGGATTGGTTCACTCCGGCCCATAAATAATTTAGTAACTCCTATGTAATATTTTTGGTCTGAGTATGGCGGGGAGAGAGAGAGAGAGAGAGAGAGAGAGTGTGTGTGTGTGTGTGTGTGTTTACCTGAGGGAGTCCCAAAGGCTGTTACCTTGAGATATGTGAGTGTCCACCACCACCACCACACCCATACTCCTACCTCCCTGGTCCCCCTTCGCCCCTTAGTTTCACCCCTTTCCCCTCCTCATCCCCACTCCTTACACACCTCACCCCCTCCTTTTCCATCCTCTCATACCCCCCTCCATTATTATCTCCTTCCCCCTTCACCTCCACCTCTCACCTCTTCTTCCTTCCAACTTTTACCATCTTACTTTTTGGTTCCCCTTCCTCACCTCCTCCCACCGCTTCACCTCCCATCCTCACCCCCTTCCCCCTCACTCCCTTCTTATCCATTTCCTCCCCTCATATCCTCTTCCCCTCTCCTATCACCTCACCTACTCCCTTCATTTCCTCTTTCCTCACCTTCACTCCTCAGCCTTCCTCTTCCCCCCCTCCCTTTCCTTCCCTCTCTCTTCCTGTCCACCTCTTCCTTTTACCATGTTATTTTCAAGCCTTTTTTACCACCACTATCCTTTTAACTCCTTGCCTATCCACTTGGTACTATCCCTGCTACACTGTTCACTCCAGGCCTCATCCAACCCACTATCAACTATTTCAAGACAGCAAACACTTAAAATACGGGTTAATCGCCACTTGGATTAACACTCTCGGGCTCCTACACTCGCTCTCAGATGAATAAAACCGTCTGGTGTTAACTGCAATAAAATACTAGAGTTGTGGTCACCATGAGGGGGTTAATGGCAACAGTATTAACACCGTGGCTCCTATAACCCACTCTGGCCTGCATTAAATCGTCTGGTGTTATCTGCAATACAACACTAGACTTGTGCCCACCATGAGACGGCTGACTGGACCTCTGCACAAGCCAGGTAAAAAAGTATCACTTGATTTAAAACAGTAACTTATATCAGTTAAATAAATTCCTATCACGATCTAAATCATTGTCAACCCATAAAAATGTACCGGTACATAAAAAGGAAAAAAATGATCGTCATAGCAGCCTTGATTATGTCAGAAAAAAGGCCATTTGAAGCCTGTTCATTTTTGTAATACACATATAAGTTTCCGGATCATTAAGTACACAGCAGCGTACGAACTGGAAAATAATGGGGATAAAAGATCACTAAAAAGGACCCAATAAGAATACATGAAACAACGAGGCAGTAAAAATCTGATAATCAAATAATCCCTTTAATACGGTGACGTGATGCTGGAGAGGAACGCCTTCACGTGGTGGCACCGATATAACCAGGCGGCTCCACTGCCTGGTTGCACAAACGTCTCAGTAAATTCCCTCTCCCCCACAAGAAAGATGGTGGGATGTAGGAGGAGGGAACTTCAACCTGCAGTCCACCGGGTTCACGTTACACATGAATCTGGGACTACTACCACTATACTACTACTATACCACTACTGTACTACTACTACTACTACCGGTACTACTACTACTACTATTCTTGCTACAACCAGACGATGTTATTAAGCTGAACAGAGACTAGAGACTTTTGGAACTGCATGAGAAGTTAGTAATAGCCTTCATTACACACTACACTACAGTGCTTGGGATTTCTTCCCAAGATGAATACAATTGTGTGATGGTACCAAGACTGAACTACTAAGTACCGAGAGAGACTATTTTATCAACCTCTAGATAACCTTTTAGAACTGTAGGACTTAGATAATGCCTCGAGTCCTACACTAACAGGGAATTCTTCTGTGCTGAATACAGTCGTGTGACAGAAGTAAGAATAAACTACAAGGATACATCAACGGAGTGAAGAGGCAGAATACAGAGCGGTGTACTAATTAGAAAATAATGGAAATAAGAAATACACAAGTGACCCATTAAATAACAGATGAAACGACGAGGCAGTAAACCTCTCCTACCAATTAAGATTAAGCTGCCACTCCTGACGGTTTTATTGGATGATTTTTACATCTTGTTTTAAATATTCACTGATGGTGGAAGGTGGGTCGCCCATCATCCACTCACTTGATGTAGTGCTGCCTGTTGTCTATCATTCTTTTTCTGCCTTTCCTCCTCTCTTCCTATTTCTCCCATTCTTCTTGTCATTTTTATTGCTCTTTTCACTTCTGGTGGCTGTACACTGAGTGACAAATGGTTTCCTGTAACTCAAAAAATCATTTATATCGTTGGGTGGTAACCATATAGCCAAACAAAGGGGTGATGTTAAGCCCAGTATCTTGCCCTGTTAACTGGGTGGAGAGACGCAAAAGTGGCGTCCACCTAGGAATCAAACCTCCACACTAATCCTCGCGCCCCACTGTGGCGAGGAGCTGTCAGCCGCATGGAACATGGGTCCACTACACGGGACGACCCTGCAGGGGTGGTTGCTAGGTCTACTTGATCAGACAGACACGGGCAGCACAACAACAACAACAACCTATCCACTGATACCCCTCAGCACGACCATGATTGCTGCCTCCAGACGATTCTATTCAGATTAATAGAACCCCCTTGATGTGGAGGATGAGAAAAAACGTGATGAAGAAAACATGAAGAATCATTATAAACCGAAGTAGACGCAGGCTCCCCACATCACTAGCCTTCAGTATCACAAAACCTACGTGAAATGAGGAACAAAAAGGACAAGGATAAGGAACTGAAAATGTATACAGGAAAAACAAAACGTTATATGGAGGATAATATAACAAAAGAAAAAACAAAGAAAACAAGAAGGCTTCATATTCCTGGGCTATTATATTCTCAACTCTCAAAACAAAACAATATTACTTGTCAAAGAAGTGCCATCAGCCCGTATCCCCCCGACTGGATTATGAGCGACAGTATGAAAACAGAGAGAGAGAGAGAGAGAGAGAGAGAGAGAGAGAGAGAGAGAAAAAAAAAATCTGGCGTTGCCACTCATCCCCAAGACCGAACAAAATATTTAGGTATATACTCATGAGAGAAGGTAAAGAGGAGAGAGGGAAAAGAAAATGAAGACAGGGGGGAAAAACGACAGCGGGGAAAAAAAAAAACTAATAAAAAAAGAACTCCACTCAGACCCTCCAAATTCCTGGTCTCAAAAACAAAACAAAAATTCACGTGAAAAGAAGTACAGAATAAGAAAATGGAGATAAGAAGGAAACAAATGAGAAGACCCCTATACTCCTAAATTCCCATATCCCCTACTTTCAAAACAAGTTTTATGAAAGTAGAAGATGAGAAGAAACAGATGGAGAAGAGAAAAAGACAAGACGGAGGAAAAGAATCTATCTATCTATCTATCTATTGCCTGACGCCTTAATCCCGTAAGGGGTCATAACAGGAAATAAAACCTAAAGCCTATCCTCAGACTCTCATATCCTGGACTATCGTATTTCCTATTAAAAAAAAAAAAAAAAAAAAAAAAAAAAAAAAAAAAAAAAAAAATAGTGAAAGAAATGCCATAAACCCGGAACTCCAAGGCCCGTATTCTCGTCAGTTAAGGGAGCTCCCTAACACAATTTCCAAAGCGATCTATTTTGTTTATTGATCCTTACTAACCACTTCCGTGCCATTTAAGACATTCAAGTACCATCATACACATCTATAATAATTATACAAAATGATATTAACTAGCCGCATCCAAAAATCAATCGCTAAGGAAGAGGTGCTAAGGAGCTTCCTTAAGCGGCGAGAATACGGACCCAAGACTCAGGCATGAGCCAATGAGGAAAGAAAAAAACAATGGAAGAACGGCAATACAAAAATCTAGTGAGGCTAGATTTTCATATTACAGGTTCAGACACAAATCAAAATAAAATACAAAATATCGATTCCCTTGTACCCTCCCCCCCTGTCCAAAAAAAACGGAGGAGACAAAAGAAATAGGAGATGGAGGAGACCGAAAAACGACAACCGAGGAGTGGAAAATGCAAAGGGCAGCCAGCAAACCCCCTATATTCCCTCTGCTCTCTGCTCCTCTCAACCCCAACAAACTCTGCTGGTGCAACAAGTGTGATTATGGCGCATCGGCGACACTGTATTACGAAGGAGTGAGCAGGCAAAGCGTTCCGCCCCCAAAACTCTCTTACGCCACGGAAATGACGCCTAAATTACCTACATTATAATTGCTGCCCCAAACATTTTCACACTCAAAGGATTCCATTACTACACGCGCTCTTGTGTGGGACTGTTAGTGTTGTTTGTGGTGTGGGACGGGGCTTGAGGGGGTTGTCTGTTATGTGTGCTTGTTGTTGAGTAACACTGATCGAGCAGACCCATCGACGGTAGGCAAACGACCGTCCCTGCAAGGCTGTCCCGTGATGTGAACCAATGTTCCTCTACGGAAGACAGCGAGACGTGGGAAAGAATGTGGAGGTTTTTCTTACGGACGCCGCACTTTGCTACTCTCCACCCAGTTAACAGGGGCACCATAATAGACTCCGCACCACCCCGTTATTTGGTTATATGGTTACCACCCAGCGTTCTAAATGGTGTCCTGGGTTACAGGAAATCATTAGTCTTGTCACTTAATGTAGAGCCATTCGAAATGAAAAGGAGAGTAATAAAAAGTGACAGGAAGGATGAGAGAAACAGGAGGAGGGCAGACACAGAAAAAGAATGATAGAGGTGAGGGACAGTTATGTGGTTTAGGTGGTGGTGGGTGTTTGTGGTGAAGGGGATTAAGTGTGGTGCTTGGGGACTGTTTGTGGTGGAGGGTGTGTGTTGTGACTGTGGTTGGTACAAGACTACGTGATGGCTGTTTGTGGTGTGGTTGGGGTCTGTTGTGAAGGAGGTACCGTACTGGGTGTGGTGTGTGGTGGTGCTGGGAGTTAGTAATGTGGTTGTAATGTAGATGATGATGATGATGATGATGAATGAGATGGTGTGGTGTGTGGTACGGGAGGTGATTGTAGTGGTGGTGGTTTGGTGTGTAGTGAGGAAGATGATGGGTGTGGTGTGGTGTAGTGTGTGGTGAGGGAAGGGATAGGAATGTGTGTGGTGTGGTGTGTGGTGAGGGAGGTGATGGGAGGGTTGTGGCAGGTGTCTGTGTGGTGTGGTGGTGTGCCGTGTGAGAAAGGAGAACGTTTGTGGCGTGATATAAAAGGGAGGCACTGGGTGTGGTTGTGCTATGTAGAAGATGGTGACAGTGGGGGTTAGGAAAATGGGTCTGTTTTGTGATGTAGTGTTTAGTAAGGAAAAGTACTGAGTGTGGTATGGTGTGGTATGGGTGTGGGGTGATGTGGTAAGGAATGTGGCTGTGTGTGGTGGTGGTTATGGTGTATGTTGGGGGAGATGATTGCTGTTGTGATGTGTATGGTGAGACAGGTGACTGGTGGCTGTTTGTGCTGTGGTGGTGTGGTGAGTGGGAGACGATGGTTGAGTGTCATGTGGTGTGGTGGTGGTAGTGGAGAGGAAAGAATTTAACATCTTCAGAGAAGTATTTTTTTGATGTACAGTTTCTGCCTCCAATCTATTACACTTGTTACATAGCCTATGATTTCATCATCCTTTGTGTAATTTTACCGCACAGTATGCTGCATGTTTGATCACGAGCGTGTTCTGCCTCAGTTCCCCCCTTCTACCGTTATAGTAGAGTAAGTCGACATCTCTGTTATACTTTGCGGGATTGTCATCTCTTTGTCCCCATGGCTTCATTTGCGCGTCCTCATTACAAGTTGTATCAAGCTCTCCTGGCCTCTATATAATGAGCTCAGTCTCTGCATCATTGCCACTTAGATCTGCTCCTCATTTTGTTCACATCTCTGTCCTCCCCTGTACAGATATTATTATTGTGAGTGCTCAAGAAGTCTCCAACCATCTAGCAGCTGTGTGTAATTTGAGTATAACTGTTATTGCATTTTTTCTTGTACTGTATAGCATAAGTTTAATTTGTAGGCCTAGTGAAGTTTTTGTAATTCGTGTGGGGTTCTTTGTCAGTCATTTTTGATAATAGTTTGTATCTGTAATTATTTACCTGGCATTCACTGAGTATTATCTGGTATCTCATTTTATCAGGGCTGACTTAGATAAATTTATTCTTGCTAATTTCGTGTTAATAGAGGCTATTGCAGTTAACCATATATTTGACCTGTTTATTTGCCATTACATTAGCCTTATGAGTCCTGAATGTTTTATTGTTAGTTTGAGCATTAAACTTTGACTTGTAATTTTACCTAACTCTTTGTTTTGAACCTGGAACTTTACGGGACAGTAGTGATTTTTAGTATTCTCACTTAAAGTGTACATTATCTTTCTCTGTTCCGTAACATAAATTTGGCGACCTCATATCAGGATATTCAGGATATTATCATAAGGATATTGTTTGATATTTTGTGACTGTGATATATTCATGATGGCTACTATTTCTACACTTGATGAAGCCAAAGATTTTTTGTCAAATGTGCAAACACTGTGTGATATAGAAAACAGAACAAAGAATGAACTTAAGATTGTTGCTCAACAATTGGGATTTGTTGTTCGCTCTCATCAGTCTAAAGATCAAATTGTTGCCATGATTAATGAAAGCTTGTTTAATGTAACTCCTCCAAATGAGCAAACGCAGATTGAATTAGCTAAGTTACAGCTAGCCCTGCAGGAGGCCCGTGCTAAGGAGGCTGAGTTTCACGCACAAGTTGAACTTGCTAGGATTCAGGCAGACCATGAGTATCGCATGAAACAATGTGGAACTGGATCATCAAGCTCTGATGATTTTGATGTGGCTAAAAATGTTAAACTTGTCCCTCCTTTTAATGAATCTGATTTAACAAAGTATTTTCAGTTGTTTGAGAGGGTAGCTACAGG
Source organism: Coenobita brevimanus (assembly GCF_032717465.1). Classification (NCBI taxonomy): domain Eukaryota; kingdom Metazoa; phylum Arthropoda; class Malacostraca; order Decapoda; family Coenobitidae; genus Coenobita; species Coenobita brevimanus. Next base: position 2,502,260 of record NC_137060.1, read on the forward strand.
TTTTAATTGGCCTAAGGAGTATTGGCCAGTACTCCTTCAAACTGTTCTCACCGGTAAAGCTCAAATAACTTATGCATCTTTGCCTCAGGATCAGTCTGATAATTATGATGTAGTAAAGAGCTTGATTCTTAAGGCCTATGAGCTTGTTCCTGAAGCTTATAGAGTAAAATTTAGGACAACTTACAAGCAAGATAAGCAATCCCATGTTGAGTATGCAAGAATCAAAGAAGATTTGTTAGAGCAGTGGTTAAATTCTAAGAATGTGGATTCTGATTTTGGTAAATTTAAGCAGATGATTTTGCTGGAGGATTTCAAGAGGTGTATTTATAAAGATGTAAGCCTATATCTCGATGAGAAAAGAATAGATAATTTGTCTGATGCTGCAGTTTTAGCTGATGAGTATGTTCTCACTCACAAGAGATATTCTAGAGGAAAAGGGAAAGCTGAGAGTAAGTACGTTGCCTCTACTCAGAGTACAGGTAACAGGAAAGAGAATAAAGATGATGTTTCTCAGGAAGTAAATACCAGCTCCACCTCTAGATTTCAGAAAAGTAAATGTACTTATTGTAGTAAGCTTGGTCATACTACGGAGAGATGTTTCAGGAGACAGCGTGATGTGAACAAAAAGGAGTCTTTAAATATTCAGTCAATTGGTCTAGTGTCCACTCTTGAGAGTTCCCAGAATTCTTTAACTGAGTTAACTGAACCTGCTTTGAGGGGTAACTTAAATTCTCATGATGGAGCTCCTCTTTTGAGCAGTAACGTGGGTGACACTCTCAAGAGTTCATGTGCTAATTTCCTGTCTGATGGTTTTGTCAGTCCTCTGGACAGTAATGACAGGAAATCAGTTCAAATATATCGTGATACAGGTGCTTGCCAATCCCTTATGCTGACCAGTGTTCTAGGCTCTAATGTTAATTCCTCTGATGAAACTGTAATTTTACAAGGTGTAGGGAATAATTACTTCTCTGTCCCTCTGTGCAGAGTGAATTTAGAGTCTGGTTTTGTTAATGATTCCGTTATGGTTGGGTTGGTTGAGACACTCCCAATGTCAGGTGTAACTTTCTTACTTGGAAATGATATTGGTGGAAGTCAAGTGTGTCCAGCTCCTCAGTTGTCTAGTGAGCCAGTGGCTGTGTCCCAGGATTGTGATGTCCCTGATGTGTTCCCTGCATGTGCTGTCACTAGGGCTAAGTCTAAAGTTACTGGTGATTTAGAGGATAATGATGATGATGATGTTATCCTAGCTGACACTTTTCTTGCTAATTTGGACCACTCACCAGATGAGGCAGTACCCCGTAGTGTTGATAATTTGTCTCGTCAAGAGTTGGTTGAGTTGCAGGTTGCTGACCCTGAGTTGAAAGGTCTAGCTAACTCTGCTTACAGTGAAGAAGAGTCAGCCGGTGCTTCTACTTGTTATTATGTAAAGTCAGGAGATCAGGTTTTGATTCTGCTACCAGTTCATGGGCAACCTCTTCAAGCCAAGTTTAGTGGTCCTTATTTCGTGGAGAAGAAACTCAGTGATGTCAACTATGTCATCGCCACACCAGATCGTAGAAAGAACAAGCAACTATGTCACATCAACATGCTAAAGTTATATCACAGGCGGGACGAAAATAATCCAGTCTGCACTGTAGCTGTTCCACCCGAGTCTGCAAGTGAAGCTCTCCCATGCAGTATGAGCCTGAGTGATAGTTTGGGGAAGAATCCTGATATCATGAATGATCTCCAGACTAAGCTTTCTCATCTACCTCCCAAGGAAAGGCAGGAGTTTTCGGCATTACTGCAAGAGTACCCGCAAGTGTTCCGTGCCACTCCAGGAAGAACTACTGTGTTGATGCATGATGTCGAGGTTGGAGACGCAAAGCCAATTAAACTGCCTCCTTACCGTGTGAACCCAGTGAAAGTTCCTCTCATCCAAAAGGAGCTTGGCTACCTGTTGGACCACAAGATGATTGAGCCCTGTCAGAGCGAGTGGAGTTCTCCTGTCACTCTAGTCCCTAAGCCAGGTGGGTCACAGAGGCTTTGCATCGACTACAGACGTGTTAATCAGATAACTAAAACAGACACTTACCCTCTCCCTCGTGTGGAAGATTGCATAGACAAGATCGGAAAGGCTAGGTACATAAGTAAGTTTGATTTGTTAAAGGGATACTGGCAAGTACCTATGACTGAACGTGCTAGGGAGATCTCATGTTTTGTAACACTAGGAAAGGCTTTTGCATGTTCTGTAATGCCGTATGGTATGAAGAATGCACCAGCCACATTTCAGAAGCTCATGAATGTTGTAACAGAGGGTTTGGCAGGGTGTGTTGTTTATATTGATGATGTATTAATCTTCAGTGACAACTGGAAAGATCACCTATGCCATGTCAGTAAATTTCTTGACCGTTTAGTTCATGCTAATCTTGTAGCTAATTTATCAAAGTGTGAGTTTGGTCAAGCTAAAGTTCAGTACCTTGGGTATGTAATTGGTGATGGACATGTTGCACCACCAGGAGCTAAGGTTCAGGTTATAAGTGATCTTCCCAGACCTAAAAGTAGGAAAGAGCTACAAAGATTTTTGGGAATGGTAGGTTATTACAGGAGATTTGTTCTTAACTTTTCTATTCTTGTATCACCACTTACAGACCTACTGAAAAAGGGAGTTGAATTTGTCTGGACAGATAACTGTGAATCCTCTTTCAACAAACTTAAAGCTATTCTATTAAGTCAGCCAGTGCTCGCTACTCCAAATTTTGCTAAGCCTTTTAAGATGGCTGTTGATGCAAGTGATACAGGAGCTGGGGCTGTTTTGCTGCAAGAGGATGATCAGGGTATTGAACATCCTGTATCTTATTACAGTAAGAAGTTCACTCCACCTCAAAAGAACTACTCAACTATTGAGAAAGAGCTTTTGGCCTTGATTTTGGGTTTACAGCAGTTTTCATTTTATTTGTGTTCTGGTTTTGACCCCATAGTCATTTATACCGATCATAACCCACTGAAATTCCTTAGTAAGTTTAAAGATAAAAATCAGAGATTGGCAAGATGAAGTCTACTTCTTCAGGAGTATTCATTAGACATACAACATGTCAAGGGGAAAGAAAATGTTATTGCAGATTGCTTATCTAGACTTTAGACAGATTGTTTAGAGTAATAAGAAATTTCCTTTGTAAATTTCTTTTTCTTTGTGGGGAGGTGTTACATAGCCTATGATTTCATCATCCTTTGTGTAATTTTACCGCACAGTATGCTGCATGTTTGATCACGAGCGTGTTCTGCCTCAGTTCCCCCCTTCTACCGTTATAGTAGAGTAAGTCGACATCTCTGTTATACTTTGCGGGATTGTCATCTCTTTGTCCCCATGGCTTCATTTGCGCGTCCTCATTACAAGTTGTATCAAGCTCTCCTGGCCCCTATATAATGAGCTCAGTCTCTGCATCATTGCCACTTAGATCTGCTCCTCATTTTGTTCACATCTCTGTCCTCCCCTGTACAGATATTATTATTGTGAGTGCTCAAGAAGTCTCCAACCATCTAGCAGCTGTGTGTAATTTGAGTATAACTGTTATTGCATTTTTTCTTGTACTGTATAGCATAAGTTTAATTTGTAGGCCTAGTGAAGTTTTTGTAATTCGTGTGGGGTTCTTTGTCAGTCATTTTTGATAATAGTTTGTATCTGTAATTATTTACCTGGCATTCACTGAGTATTATCTGGTATCTCATTTTATCAGGGCTGACTTAGATAAATTTATTCTTGCTAATTTCGTGTTAATAGAGGCTATTGCAGTTAACCATATATTTGACCTGTTTATTTGCCATTACATTATCCTTATGAGTCCTGAATGTTTTATTGTTAGTTTGAGCATTAAACTTTGACTTGTAATTTTACCTAACTCTTTGTTTTGAACCTGGAACTTTACGGGACAGTAGTGATTTTTAGTATTCTCACTTAAAGTGTACATTATCTTTCTCTGTTCCGTAACACACTAAACAGCTAAGGTGTCTCGTGCTGACAAGGTTAATAAAGGCTAACAATACCTAACCCTTCCAGTTCGAAAACTCTTCCCTGGGATGAATAAAAATCGTCTGGAGGCAGCATGAATACACTAAAACACGTCATTAAACTGAAGGGGTCAAAAATGATCGCATCTACAGTACAGTGCAGTAATTTTTCGTGCATCATGTACAGCCTTACCAAAAAGTACTCAGAACACCTGGATACGATGGACGTGAAAATGAACAAACCATAGCTTGTCATCTGGAAATGGTTTGTGTGCCTGACTGTAGACTAACACACCGTGAAGCCATTACACTGGTGTGTGCTGCACTAACCATTACTGACACACATACACACACCACGACAGCTACTTTGAGATTCTTCGGTCATATCTTACAAAACGAACGGCTCTTCCAGTGTTCAATTATTTTTTGGTGAGAGTGTATACATCGTAACAGCCACCAGTATACAGTAAATCAACCTCTTCGCCTCCCCAGCCGGCAAAGACAGCCGGCTCCTTCTCCCAGTCGGCTTCAGAGTGGAATTAGTGACGACAGGAGTTTAAAGCCGATTCAAGAGGCAATGGGGTGGGAGTGGAGGAGGGGGAAAACATAGGATCCATTTGTCATCCCAGGGCACCACACCTGAACCACACACCTGAACCCTGAACAAAACACCTGATACACAGACTATACTTTCAATGCAGTGGCGTATTTGCCACTTTATTCTCCCTAATTTTAGACAATGATTAAAAGATAATACACATAACAATAACGATAACATGAGGAATTTAGCATCCTGGGTCTGGGCTACTCAGTCAAGACATTCAAGGCGTTTGACTAGTTGCTCTTCCCTGAATGGCATTACGTGAACATTACACCACAACCAACCCTCGGCTATAAATCCTTATGGTCCACATTGTTAGTGCGAAGTAGCTTACTAGACCACCAGGCGTTCATTTGGTTGTATGGTTACCATCCAGCATAATATGTTGACTCAGGCATCAGAAAAAAAAAAAAAAAAGCCTGGCATTCAGTGTAGAGTCACCTAAAGGCAGCACTACATCGACTGGCTGGATGGTGATTACTCCCACCTACCACAACTCGAAGATTATTAATAAAAATAACACACACACACACACACACACACACACACACACACACACTAACAGCTTCCCACCATTCAACAGTAACAGACAAATATAGTCTCATTAATAGTGTGTGGCCAAAATGGAGGTGTTTGGGTCATTTACAATGGCTAGATTACCAGCATTAATACTTGGTGTGTGTGTGTGTGTGTGTGTGTGTGTGTGTGTGTGTGTGTGTGTGTGTGTGTGTGTGTGTGTGTGTGTGAGAGAGAGAGAGAGAGAGAGAGAGTCATAACCTTTTCGGTCAGGTTCATACATTTCAACTAGCTGTACTAATCTAGACGCAAGGTGTGGTTAATCATTAACAATATTCACATTAGGATATCTCCAGGGTAAACAACATCGCCTGATATTAGCCTGAACAGCATGTCAGTCAATACACAAGTTCCTCAGATCACAGTCTTGCTGCTGCCGTGGTGGTCGAGTAGTTAGTGTTGCTATACGTTTTTTACTCTAACTTGGCCTAAAATTGCCGCCTCTCCACCTTGAATGCTGAGTTGCAACAATACATTTACACCAGACTCCCCATGATCGAAGAAGCACTGCGGAAAAATGTAGAGTCGTACAATTTTCTTATTCTGTCACTGAGTTACATGAAATACGCTACAAAAGGACGAAAATCTGGGCCAAGTTAAGGTGACAGAACTACAGCTAGATACGAATCTGGCGACCCATCAGCGTCATGGTATGAATCCTGGTGCGGGCAGCTGGCGTCAATGTACTCAGGTGTGCAGCCACCCTTTGTGGGTTGGTGGGTAAAATAAGTACTACCATGACTAAAATCAAGGTGAGATAACTGTGGTGACCTGGATGATACAGTGGCCTTGTATCCCAGGATACTGGATAAACAATGTCCCTCACACTCAAAGGTCTAAATTACACAGTTGAGCTCAGTGGCTAAGCGCATCATGACGTCTTCTCCCACCTTACCTTTACTACCAGACGATTTTGTTAGCTTATGGAGTGACTGGAAATGTTCGTTACCCACCTGACTGCTATGCACTTTTTGCCTTAACTTGACCCAAATTTTCACGCAATTCGATGCCAAAATAAGACAGTATTAAGGCTCTACATCTTTTCGAAGCACGTGTTCTTAAGAAGCGTTGCATTCTAGTACCAACATACAGCTGCAACGTAGCATTCAAATGGGAAGATGACAAACACAGGCCAAGTTACAGTGAAAATGGTATGAGATATTTCCCAGCATAACAACATCGCCCGTTATTAGCCAAAATCAAACTCGGTCACGAACACTGTTAAAAAGTGCCAATCCAACTGGTGTAGGTAAATAAAGAATTATTAGGTGACACTGACATGCATGAGCCGGCCTGATGATGACACATATGTACCAAACAATGAGCTTCCCCCCCCCTCCCACCTCTCTCTCTCTCTCTCTCTCAGCGCACCTCGTCATCGTGCCGTCTATTGTCAGGCTACAGACCAGCCAACTCCTCTCTTTAATTGGCTCTTTCTTCTCACTTCTGTCTTATATTTTTCCCGGGGCTCCAACCGCATGTATTTTTACGTGTAAATCGGTGGGTGAGGCGGCATTGTGCAGTGGGTAATGATTTGGGCGCTGGGAGGGAGGGAGGGAAAAGGACAACAGGAGAGAAAGGAGGGAGTGAGAATGGTTGAGGGAGAGAGGATGAGAGCATATAGTGGGAAAATGAAAAGGGTGAGAGTAGGGAATGTGAGGGGGGGAGGAGGATACGAGGAGAGATGAATGAAAGGATAGTGTTGGTAAGAGAGAAGGATGGTAAGCAGAAGAAAGAAGGAAGAAGTAATAATGATGAAGGGAGTAAGAATAATGGAGCCTTGGAAGACTCTTTTCAAACCGCAGGAGTTAGATACAGCCTTCCTTAACCCCCTCACAGGAAAGAAGTATCCCATAAGCTGAATATAATTGTCTGGCAGAGGCAAGAGGTGTGGGTGGTATTTACATTCGTGTTTCCTATTCACTGCTTAAATGATGCGTCACTTTACATAAAGAAATATGTTCCCAAATTAAATAATAATACATCAGCCTGCCCACTGTACATAGTATAAATTTTCAGTTGCAATAATTTTTTATGTTTTTTTATTTTTTGTAACACAACTTTCAGTAAACCCTGAAAATGGCATAGTCTCTGTGCCGAAACATTGGTACTACAAATAAAGATGCTGTTCGTTGCTGCTCTGGTGTTTCTCTTCTTGTGCAAGATTCGGTTTCCCACCGACCAGCCTGTCTCAGAAATGATGAGTCAACTTGACACAGCGGCGAGACGTTAGTGTGACTGAGTTGTGTGACCTGTCTGTCTTGATTATTGTTTACCCAATCCTTTGTGTCTACTGTCTCAGTCTCTACTGTCTTGATTATTGTATACCCAGTCCTATGTGTCTACTGTCTCTCTTTGTCTCTGCTGTCTTGATGATTGCATACCCAATCCTTTGTGTCTACTGTCTCCTTTTTCTAGTCTCGGTGGAGTCGTGTAGAAGAGTGGTGAACATGATTAGATACTTTACTGAGGTGGTTTGGCCATGTGGAGAGGATGGAGGGCGAAAGACTGACGAAGAGAGTGTATGTGAGTGAGGTGGAGGGGGGAAGAGGGAGGGGGAGGCCGAGGATGAGATGGAGGGATGGGGTGGAGAGGTATATGAGAGAGGGGTGTGTGAGTTGGGAGCAGGGCAGTGAAATGGCGGGGGACAGGGCGACTTGGAGGCGATTTGTTTGTGGCCACCCCAAACGGGATTGAGGCGTCTGGCAATAGATAGATAGAATAGATTATTATTATTATTATTATTATTATTATGGCTAAGACGACACAATTTTATTCAGGTTGGTAGTGGTCCCTGGGTGAAAATGGTTTAACAGGCCAACTGATACTTATATACCAGGTCCCTATCCACTTCACAAAATATGCCACAACTTGAAACAACCTTAGAAAAGTGTTGCTGAACTACAGGAGTCAGATACAGCCTTCCTTCACCCCCTCACGACACGAACTTTCCCTCAAACTAAATAAAATCGTCTGGCAGATGCAATAACACACCTACAAAAGGCGTCAGGTTGGTGTTTACATTCCAGGTGCCTATCCACAGCTTAAAAGACGCGTCAACTTGCACCAGCGTCGGGAAGTTGGTGTGGGTAAGTTGTGTGACCTGCCTGTGTTGATTACACCCGACCCTTTGTGTCTACCTACACACCTCTCCTTCCCTGTCTGTCTTTCTAAACTGCCTTCATTACCTTTACCACAACTTTCTGTTCCCTTCTGTTTCTTCAGCTATCTCCTCACTCGGTCTCTTTCTACCCCTCCGTCTCCCACTTTGTCTACTTTCTGTTACCCTCTGTCTGTAAACTCTCTAACCCTATCCCCATATCTGTCCCCCTGCCATGATGATGATGTTGCTGTTGTGGCCCCAGGCTCATCTGAAACGTGGCCCCAGCACACTGATGGTTTAAGCTGCCCTTCTCCTGCAGTCCACCATCTTCCTTTCGGGAGGGAGGCAAGTAGTTGATGGACATTAATAAAACTAGGCAGTTGAGCCGCCCTATTATATCGATGCCACCACAAGAGGGTGTCCCTCTCCAGCTCCTTTCCCCCCCCCCCCTCGCCTCTGCATCGTTGGCACAACTGTGAGACTTACACCGTGAAACACAGGAAAGTAGCATAATTACAGATGGCCTGTTAACCCATACTAAGTAACACATTTCCAAAGACATGATTCTACTTAACCTCTTGAATCAGGTGACACCACAATTTACAATACTCCTGATACTTCCAGACGTCTTTATTCAACTCAGGCAGGGCCTCCCATATTGACTGGGTTTAGGCTACCTCTTACCCTCTCCTGTTTGAAAGCTGCCTCTAAGCTGCATAAAATTGTTTGGTACTAGCGAGAATAAAATATAAAAATACTGTACATCTCTGAATGGAAAAGGTTAAGAATAAGACAAGGATAGTAAATAAGAAGACAAGAAATAGCCTCCTACGTCCACAAGAATACCGCTTCTTGTTCTTACCTCTCCTCTCCACGTTCATTCTGTTCTGTTCCTCCGCCATCCCTACTCACTAGCATTCCCTTCATTAACACTCACCTGAAAAGGAGAAAAATGTTCAAATTACAAATAGTTCTTTACACAAAAAGTTTTCAATTTAAGTTATTTTATCCTCTTCCATGCTGCTAAAGCAGACAAAGTCGATACTAATAACATATGATGCAGTATAACGCCAAGCACTGTCCTCACTGAAGGGTTACGGCATTATTGCTTGGTAGAGAACTATTGCTATATCGTGTAGTACTCTGTGACCTATTGCCCTTCCTGATGCCAGTCAATGGCCCTTGGGTGGCATCCAACACTACAACCCTTGGTGGACTGTGTGCTTCTAACCAAACCAGCCACCGTGGCTACTACAAAGACATCAATAACAATAACAGATCACAGGTTGTAGTAACATAATAAATGGGAACAAAAGTGGTCCATCTAAAATATATCCCTATGACCTTGTACAAAAACACAAGTAGCCTGGTAGTCCCGTGGCTACGTGGTGAACCAGAACCCCAAGTGACCGTGGTTCAATCCCCTCCTCCGGCAGTCATTAACACGTTAAGCCAGGATACCTATTTTTATTACCGGTATATACTTGTTATCCCATTCAGTTTTACTCTGTTTACGAGAGGCTTCTTAGACTCTTTTTTTTTTTTTTTTTTTTTTTTTGGTGTCCGACTCTGGGCATAGGCTTCACAGCCTGCTATCAAGGCCCAGCAGTCCTCCTACATACCATACACCTCTACATGTCACCACTTCGGCGCTAACACCCACCGTCCATATTGAATACATGCTAGGGCTGTATCATACAGGACTGGTGTATTGGTATTAGCGGGGGTATTTTTACGACATGTCGGCGGGTCTTCTGGTAGATCAGTAAAGCCTGATTTAATGAAATTCAAATCCTTAAACTGTTCCCTGCCCCAGCCGGGATTCGAACCTGGGTCCGTTAGGACTGCAGGCCACCTCTCTACCGATTGAGCCACCGCCTCCCCCTGTTAACCTTAGATATAGCGTTACCTACAATTACCACCATCACTACAAAAGGTCTCTCCTAAACTGCATAAAATCGTCTTGTGGTAACAATAATGATGATGATGATGATAATGATCATGATGATGATGGTAATAATAATAATAATAATAATAATAATAATAGGTGGTAGGTGGAGGCACTCACCATTCACTCACTTCTTGTAGTGCTGCTTTGGATGTCTCTCCTTTCCTATCTCCCTTCCTTCCTCTTCTGTCTTTCTTTCCTTCATTCTTTCCCCTTCATTCTGCCTACGGGTGACTCTACACTGAGTGCCAAGCCAAATGGTTTCCTGTACACGAGGAACCATTTACTGCGTTGGGTGGTAATCATATAACCTAACTATGGCGCCTGGTGGTTTAGTGGGTAATTAAGGCGCTCCAATCAGATTGACTCAGTGCAGGTTTATCTCCAAAGAGTGGTTGGGATTTATTGTTCACGTAATGCCACTCAGGGATGAGTGAGGCTGGTCACTCTCATCTTGAATGTCAGGACCAACCTGCCTAGTCCCGGGCTCTTACGCTCCCCATGGGGAAATACAAGATTAGATGATGGATGGATGGATCGATGGATGGATGATGATGATGATGATGATGATGATGATGATGATAATAATAATAATAATAATAATAATAATAATAATAATAACAGTAATAACAATAATAATAATAATAATTCATTCACTCATCATCTAATCCAATGTTGCCCTCTGAGGAGCGTAGAAGCCCGGGGCTAGGCAAGTTGGTCCTGATATTTAAGATGTGCGACCAGCCTCACTCATCCCTGAGTGGCATTACAAGAGCAATAAACCCCAGCCACCCCTTGGATATAAACCTGCATTAGGTCAATCCGACTGGAGCGCCTTAATTACTCACTAAATCACCATACGCCATAATTTCGTTATATTGTTACCACCCAGCGTCGTGAATGGTTTCCTGGTGTACAGGAAACAATTTGGCTTGTCACTCAGTGTAGAGTCACTCCCTGACAGAAAGAAGAGGAAAGAATGAAGGTAAAAAAGACAGAATAGGAAGGAAGGAAAAAAGAAAGAAATTGCAGGCACCCGAGAGGAGCACCGCATCGAGCGAGTGGATGGTGATCCCATCCAGTAATAATAACAGTAAAAAAATAAGTCGCCCTCTGGCTGAAATTAATTTGTCAGGATTCGTTTCAACAATCAGATAATCGGAAACATTCACAATAGACTGTCAGAGAGAATAATAAGAGAATCTGGCCCATCAGATAACAGGACATAATGAACTGAATTCCCTTGATATCTGGACAAAACGACAAAAATCCCCTGATAATTAGACAAAAGAAAAAAAAGGTTGAGTCCCGCACTGGCAGTGATGGCTTTATGTGCGTTATTAATTACTGGTACAAATGATGCCACCTGCCTTAATTATCAGTGTTTACCTTGACGAAGAAAAGGTATGCATTGTTACGCGGGATTTAGTCGATAATTAATTACGAGCTGATATGTGATTCTCTCTCTCTCTCTCTCTCTCTCTCTCTCTCGTGGTGGCTGGTCATTTGAGTGGCATGAATCTTTATTTTCGTAAAAAAAAAAAAAAAAAAACATGCGTGATGGGGAGTCGAGTGTCTGTGTTTGGATGAACGTGACTGTTTGCAGAGAGAGAGAGAGAGAGAGAGAGAGAGAGAGAGAGAGAGAGAGAATTTCTTGTTGCTGTTTTAAAGTGTGTATCAGCCAAATCTGTTATACAGGATTTAAAGTAAGCTTTAAAAGTGTGTGTGTGTGTGTGTGTGTGTGTGTGTGTGTGTGTGTGTGTGTGTGTGTGTGTGTGTGTGTGTGTGTGTATTAAATAACGTTAATATTAGTATTCATATATCAGATACAGTGAGGGACAAAAGTTTACTCAATTTTCACCTTTTGTACTTGTCAGTTTCCTCTGCTAGCTAATATTTTCTGATCACAGACACAAAAGATTGCATAATATTTCACCTCCTGTTATTACCCTCCTCCGCTGGCTAATATTGCTAAGCTGCGGCGCCTTGGTATGTTCCTCTGCCCATAAATGGTTCACTTTAATGTGACACCTTCTGCAGTAACGTGACGGACATGCCCTAAGTGTGAAGCAGACAGTAGAATCGTTGGTCAAATTTCATTCCTAACTGTAGTAATTATAACAAGTCTACTATAACACAGCACACGATCTTATTCACCTAAGTGAGTCACAGGAGCCTGAGGTGTTAAAGTAACGCAACAATCCAATCCAAAACCACAATGACGGCGGTCAAAGCAGCCTGACAGACACCAACACCCAAAGTTTGACAACAATGCATCGGACGAGAGAGAGCTGAAAAATGCTTCGCTCTCTCTCTCTCTCTCTCTCTCTCTCTCAAAAAGAACATGGTCACTTTATCAATGATGGGTGGCAGGACAGAGGGCAGTGGGGCTGAAAAATGCCGCTCTTACATTCTTGATGCGTCTTTCAACACCACCACGGCTGCCATCTTAGTTATTTACCACACCAGGCTGCTGAACAAGTGTCTGCTTCAACCCAAACTGTCAGTTTTGATCCTACTGTATCTTCCATTTCAATTCAACATTTTTTCTTGTTTCTACTACCGGTACTACTATTGCTACTATTACTGCTACTACTACTACTGCTACTACTACTACTTCTATTGCTTCTTCTTTTTCTTCTTCCTCATGCGTTTTCCACACCAACACGGCTGCCACCTTTGTTATTCACGACCCACAGCCGTGTCCCTGGAACCTGTCATTTTTGTTCCTAACCTGTAATCTTTTCTCCTAACTCTACGCTTCTCTTCTAACTTCTTGGTGTATATCAGTGTCGAGTGTTTTTTTTTTTTTTTCAGCTTAGTTTTTCACATCCTGGTGGCCAAGGAGTTCGGCCTAACCTGTTAATTTTACCTCCTAATTCATTAATTCAACTTCTGGCTTAAACCTTTTAAGGTACACCAGCTTCCTTCTTATAAGCACTGGGTTATGAATGGTGCAAAATTCGATTTTAAAGAGACGGTTCAGGATGGTAAGTAATGATGGAAGGAGGAACTTTTAGGTATGTATGGTGTGCATGGAAAGCTGCTGGATAATATAAAGAATATCTTATACATGGCTGTTCAATAAATAAATGGATGGATTGTGAAAGAGGTTAAAAATCGAAATGTAGAGACAAAGACAGTGAGACTGGTAATGAACGGTGAAGGATGAAGTGTTTACGTATATACAGTACCGTAAGTGGTGTGAACAGAAAACTGCTAAATGATATAAAGAACAGACTACACAAAGGGGCTACTATAATGAAGGTATTGCTCTAGCGATGCCGTGTGTGTGTGTGTGTGTGTGTGTGTGTGTGTGTGTGTGTGTGTGTGTGTGTGTGTGTGTGTGTGTGTCTATCCACGGGTGGATGTTTGTTTTCTCTCTATCCGGAAGTATGTATGTGCTTATTCTTACCGTTCATAATCTTATTTTTTACAGGACTGACTTTTTACAAACGAAGCTATCTGCTGGTACCAAGACGCAATGGCTATTATCAGAAACCTATATTTCTTTAGATCTTTATCACCTCGTACTTGGGCTGTGTCCTCTTAACTTTGTGTTTGCTGGTAATATGCAGTGTTTGTTATCATTTTCTTGCCTTCCTGTTACACACCTGTACACTTATTCCAAACAGCATCGGTGCACACTTGGCGCAACACAATGTAACACACCAGCGATGGCTATTGCAAAATACCCAGTAATTCCATTCCACGCTGGTAAACCTGCCTTCATCAGGGTGTATCATATCGATTGTAAAGTTTTATAATTATATAGTATTGTTATCGTATAAATATTCAAATGACAATATACAGGATGTCCCGGGAGGAAAGGCCATAATTTTTGGAGATGTGACAATTCCAAGTAAAAGTTTGATATCAACGAGGGTGCAAATCTCCAGCATATTGGCGCTACAGTTACTGATAATCTTTGGGGTGAATTGTAAGGAAGACCATTTTCACCCATAAGGTTATCAGTAATTGTAGCGCCATAACGGTTGAGATTTGGACCCATGTTGATATAGTTTTTACTTAGATTTCACTTATCATTTCCCGAAGCTCTGCTCTTATCTCACGGCACACCAGTGTATATAAATCGTCTTTGGACATCACGGACTATACACATCATTTAGTTTATCTTCGTCTCCTTGCTGAGCGATACTTTTTGAAGCTGGTGTTCATTATCATATTTCATCTTTTTTCT
>NC_137060.1:2521675-2541675 GCF_032717465.1 Coenobita brevimanus
CTCTCTCTCTCTCTCTCTCTCCACGTCATCCACTCCTACTCCTTCAAATACGATCATTACACCATTCCAGTGAGTATTATATCAACAAATCCTTCAACAATCTCACAGCCTACAAACACGAGCTTTAAAAGGAACACCTCTATGATTATTATGAAAACATCTCTACATTCTGTGTGACTATAATCAAGCTGACCATCCATCCAGAGAAAACATAAGTAACTACCGATAGATAGATTGACAGATTGTAGAATGGAACCTATGTTACGCTGTTCACTTTAACTTGGTCAAACATTGCCCTTTATCCATCTTGAACGTTATGTGGTAACAACAGATTATCACCTGAATATGGTGCTTATCACCACGTCTTGTTAAAGAAGCAAATTAAGTACAATACGATACTAACCACAGAGAAGTGCTATGGACAGGATGTACGGCCGTATTATTGTCTTATTCTGCCACTGAGCTACGTATACAAAGCTGCACAAGAATGCAAATCTCCTCCAAGTTAAGAGGAGGAACTATTACACTCACAGTGAGTGGTTTATTTTTATGACAGTGAAGTCTTAAGGCGTAAATCATACACATACTTGCTCTGCATTAAACTGGGGAGATTTAAAGACAGAGATAGATGGATAGACAGGCGGACAGACTGACACAGTTAAAATAATACAGATAGAGTTTTTGATGGACAGGCACTCTGGACAGATACATAAACTGACATACAAATACAAACAAAAATACAGGCATAAAAGACAGGCAGACAGACATATAAATAATGTGAAATAATATCATTTTCCATACATACAGACATAAATAAATACAGATTTAAATAAACATTTACTGTAAACTAACGACGTAAAGAAATTCTCTGCTTTGTATTCGGCGAGTGTGGTTTCTTGTAATGACTCAGGGTTTAAATCAGCCCAAACTTGTGGTTCAATAAACTGTGGGTAATTTTCAGACTTCAAATTCTTTCCGAGTTGTACACAGCCAGAGCAAAACATGTTAGCAGTTGTTGGATTCGTTAACTTTGTGACAACGACTCAGCTTCGGAACTGCCCAGGGGGAATAAAAGACTAATTCCGTCCATTCCTTGTGAACTTTACAAGGGACTAGTAAATGATGTTGGGAATGACTGGAATGGTTGGGCCAATCAGCATAATAAAGTGTTTTTATGGCCACACTTGGGTGGACATCATACTGTATTGGGTCAGTTTCTTTCTACTTCCGTCTTTCTTACAAACACTTTTGATTTGGTACATTCCTTCATTTCTTCACCAATTCACTACAAACCTGGTGCTGCTGTTTCCTGGACAGTACCTACACACACCCTTTTCTCCTCTCTGAATCTTACAGGTTTATTCTTATTTGTATTTATGCATTTATTATCGTTTTGGCCATCATCATTTATATGGAAACGATGGCAATATTTATTTTCTGTTTTGTTCTTCCTCTACCCAGACGATTTCATTCGGCTTCGGGGTAGGCCTCTCATCAAAAACATTTAGTCCAACTCACCACCTATAGTAGCCGCAGCGAGAAATGAACGCTGTGGTGGGGCAGGCGGGATGACCTGGGATTCCCCCACTGTTGCCATATCCACATGTCACCGACCATAGAGGTAGGATGTCACCGACCATCGGCCACCGCTGCAGCCCCGCTCCATGATCCTTACCCTGTGTCTCTGGCTTTCTCTTTCTCTCTCGGTTTCTATATAAACTGGTGTATTTCCGAAACTAATTATGAAATTATTATGACTTTTGTTCCACACCACCACTGAGGTAAAAATCAAGGAGAGTTTTCTGTATAAAGGTTTCCCCCCCCCTCCTAAATGTGGCATATGAGCGGGGGAGTGCGGCCTTGCCGATACCTCCGCCTGACCTATAATTATACACTCGCCAGAACTGACCTGCCCTCAGACAAGGGGGGGGGGAACCTTTATACAGAAAACTCTCCTTTATTTTTACCTCAGTGGTGGTGTGGAACAAAAGTCATAATAATTTCATAATTAGTTTTGGAAATACACCAGTTTATATAGAAACCGAGAGAGAAAGAGAAAGCCAGAGACACAGGGTAAGGATTATGGAGCGGGGCTGCAGTGGTGGCCGATGGTCGGTGACATCCTACCTCTATGGTCGGTGACATGTGGATATGGCACCAGTGGGGGAATCCCCGGTCATCCCGCCTGCCCCACCACAGCGTTCATTTCTCGCTGCGGCTACTATAAAACAGTAATGTTAAAGTATTATATTCCTGCCACAGTGCAGACGATTTTGTTTACCTGCCACTGTGCAGACGATTTTGTTTAGGTCACAAGTGATCTCTCCCGTACTCTCCAAAAAATTACACTGGGAGGAACTATCACGAGTTTACATTGTTCCAGCACTGCAAAACATGAGTATATTGTTTTACGTGTTACTTTATTCCTTAAGGTCACTTCGTTGTCTAATCGGTTCCTGCGTGGAAGTAGCAATATATTACAAATCTCTCTCTCTCTCTCTCTCTGGCACACACACACACACACACACACACACACACACACACACACACACACACACACACACACACAACTAGAAGGAACTGCTGTGATTGCAGGAGTGTTGCAAGAAAATCTTTAATTCATAAGGAAACGGGAAAACGGAGGACAGCTGAGAATAAGGCGGAAGGCGGGAAGGAGTGTGTTGAGGAGGAGGTTCGCTGTTGCTGCTGCCCGACGATTTTACTCAGTGTAGGAGAGTTTCAAACTGAAGATGTTGGATACAGCCTTCACTGACACTACTAATGTCTGTTTGTTTTCAGCTGACATAAATCCCTACCCTTGCAGCTCAAGTGATGGCCAAGTGCAGTCAGACTGGTGGGTTGATTTGACTAGTAACCAAGGAGACTCATTCCTACTTCATAACTAAAGCTCAGTGAATTTCATGCAACCACGATTTAGTATTCACGTTATGGTAGTGACCCAGTTCCCTCGGATGAAAACACACCTACTATATAACAGGACCTTCGTAGGATGAATAAAATATCATGGTGGTGGAAGGAATACAATGAAAACAACGTCATCGGGCTGAAGGTGATAAGTCTACAAAAGGAAAGGGAGAACGGGGACGGCAGGAAAAAGAACAAAATCGGTATGATCGATGGAAAGAACATGGGAAGGCAGAACAGGAGACTCAGGATAGTAATCTCACGTGGCAGTGGACACATCGTAACACCTCTTCCATAGTGGTTTGTTCTGTACACTACACCTAAATATCACCTTTATATTACTGATGAAAACTTTCTCGCTATACAGACGATAAAAAATAACCTATATAGGAGAGATTGTTATGTTGTAATATGCAAAATAAATCACTGAGGATGAGGTGTTACCAGTTCTCCTATGCCCCCCGGAATACGGTCCACGGTTTCAACACTGTAAATGAACTACTAATCGCCACTATACGGCACTCAGATAAAGCTTTGTGACGCAGGAAGGATACGTTATACAATTTATCATATTATTAAGATTTCCTTATTATGCAGTGGGAGGCTGAGGTGTGTGGTCGTGGGGGGGAGGGAGAGAGGGAGGGGATGGAGGAGGAGGGGTCGGGGAGGGAGTAAAGAGGGTGAAAGACGGCGAAGGGGTTAAGATAAGGTGAGTGAGTGGGTGAGTAAGTGTGAGGAAGGTGAGTGAAACTAGTTAGTGAAGGAGATTTACTTAGTCTGGAAGGTGAATAAGGTTAAGGAACTTGGCTAAGGGTAAATGTGTGTAAGGTGGGTGAATATACTGAGTGCAACAAACACAGTATGGATGGTGAAAATGAGGGTTAGAGGGTTGAGTAAAGGTGAGGTGAGGTGAGTGAGTGTGTGAGCGAGTGAGTGGGTGCGTGAATTAAAAGGTGGGTGAATGTACTGAGTTACGGAAGCAGACAGTAAGGATGATGAATGAAACTAAGGGGCTGAGTAAGCGAAGGAGGGAGCGACGGAGGGAGTGAGAGTGTGGAGGGAGAGAGGTTGAGAGGGAGGGAGGGAGAGGGGGAGGGAGGGAATGGGGAACGAAACTATTAAGGCTGGTACACTCAACAAGGAGTGGCTGAATGAGATGAGGGTAGGGGGTGGAGGGAGGGGGAGAGGAGGAGAGGAGAGGGGACAGGAGGAAAAATGGGAAGAGTAGGGAGGAAAGGGGGAGGGGCAGGAATAAAATGAATGGAGAGGGGGAAGAAGAGAAAGGAGAGGAAGAGGGGAGAGGTTACAGACAAGTGGAGAAGGAAATAGTGCAAGGAAACAGGTAGAAAAGGGGGAAAAAGGGGAAGGGGTGAGGTGAGGGAAGGAGGAGGAGACAGGAAGGGTAAGAATGGGAGTGGGAAGGAAGAAAGGGAAGGAGAGGCAAAAGGGAATGGGGGTGGGGTAAGGGAAAGACAATAGGGAGGCAAAGGGAAAGGAGGAGTGGGAGAAGGATGTAGAGCGGTGATGGCAGGGAGTAGGGGGGAGAGGAAGGGGAATGGAGAGTGGGCAGGGACTGGGGTAGGGTTAAAGGGAAGAAAAGAGAGGGAGAAAATGGAGGGCGGGTGAGGAAGCAGTACGGGGAAGGGGGAATGGAAGACTACACTGTTACTCCATAAGTTTAGTAGTTGAGAGATTGTTGTTGTTACTGTTGCTGTTGTTGTTGCTCCAGGCTCGAGTGAACGTGATCTCAATCAACAGCAAAGATCTGGCCACTTCAGTCGGGCGCACCCAGAGATCTTTAATTCTGATGGTTTACCTGTGTTGTGAATGAGGTGTATGAAGTAACAAGTATAATTTTGAAAATAGAAGGAATTAAACAGAAGGGGTAAAAGGACACTGTGCTAACCTCTCCAGGTGGAAAAGTCTCTTCTCAGTTAATTCAATCCCATGACGGCAAGATACAATATAACACAGGTTCTCCTGCTCTCAAGGGGTTCACTCTTTAATTCTACCGTATGACCTATTTTCCTTGTTCTTTCCTCTATCTTTATATTATTTTCTTGCTTTCTTTGTTAATTTATTTACTTCCCTCTTTATTCATCAGCTTCTTGTTACTACCTTATCACAGGATTCTTTTCAGGTGTGAGATATGGCGAGGTGGAGGTGTTAGATGCAGCCATCATTAACCCCGTCACTACTGCAGCTCTGTCCTGGGCTGAATAAACCCGTGTGCTGGTGGCAAGAATAATACACAGAAATACGCTGCCAGTCTAAAGAGGCTAAACACAGAATAACACACGTCACTTAGCAATGAATGAACAGCTTGGTAAGAATGGACCAAATAACACAAGAGGTGGAACACGGCAATTGTGTGTGTGTGTGTGTGTGTGTGTGTGTGTGTGTGTGTGTGTGTGTGTGTGTGTGTGTGTGTGTGTGTGAGAGAGAGAGAGAGAGAGAGAGAGAGAGAATGGGCCAAATAACACAAGAGATGTGTGTGTGTGTGTGTGTGTGTGTGTGTGTGTGTGTGTGTGTGTGTGTGTGTGTGTGTGTGTGTGTGTGTGTGTGTGTGTGTGTGTGTGTGTGAGAGAGAGAGAGAGAGAGATACTATAAAGGGCATTAGGAGGATGTGAGATGAGGTTACACAGTAAGTTTAAACACTCACAGCTGTTTGTTCTACTCTCCCATCCTCCCTCTTTTATATATATATATATATATATATATATATATATATATATATATATATATATATATATATATATATATATATTTGTGGCAGGTGGGGGCGCTCACCATCCACTCACTCGATGTAGTGCTACTGTCGGGTGTCTGCCCTTTCCTCTCCTCCATCCTTCTTTCCTTCCATCCTCTTCTGTCTTCCTCTCCTTCATTCTTTCCTTGTCCTTCTGCCTACGGGTAACTTTGCACTTCCTCTTCTGTCTTTCTTTCCTCTATTCTTTCCTCTTCCTTCTGCCTGTGGGTGACTCTACACTGAGTGACAAGCCAAATGGTTTCCTGTACAACAGGAAACCATGTACTACGCTGGGTGATAACCATATAACCAGATTTTGGCGCCTGTTGGTTTAGTGAGTAATTATTTCGCTGCAATCGGATTGAGCCGGTGAAGGTTTATATCCAAGGGGTGGTTGGGGTTATTGCTCATGTAATGCCATTCAGGGATGAGTGAGGCTGGTCACTCTCATCTTAAATGTCAGGACCAACTGCTTAGCCCCGGACTCCTACGCTCCTCATGGGGCAATGTAGGATTGGATGATGGATGGATGGATGGATACATATATGTGTGTGTGTGTGTGTGTGTGTGTGTGTGTGTGTGTGTGTGTGTGAGAGAGAGAGAGAGAGAGAGAGAGAGAGAGAGAGAAACATCCTAATATTGCCACATGTAGTTTCATCCTCATTACTATTATCACATTTTCTGTTTTTAGATATGGCAGCATCTGTAGGAGCGGCTCTGTCCGTCTGTCTCTCAATAATGATTTCTGGTAAGAAGTTCTTTACTCTCGCAGACTCTATTAAAGCCTCGTGTTTTATTAATGCCTCGTGTTAGGGACCTTAACCTCCCATTGCACGCTCGCTGACTGCTAAATTTATCATAGCTGCGTATCTAGGCCCTGAAGCTCCAGCAACTATCTTGTTCTTTTGTACTTGTTCCTTCTTACCACCTGCAAACGACTTTATTTATTTGTGGGGATACTTCCTGCACTGAAGAGCAGCAGTTGTAACCTCAAGCTCATTTGACTGTGAACTCGGTGGACTGTAGGCTGGAGTTGCCCTCTCCTGCAGACCACCGTCCTTCTGGGGGATAGGGAGGGAGTTAAGGAATGTTGGTAAAACCAGGCAACTCCACCACTCGGTTATATCGGTGCCGGCACATGAAGGCGTCCTTCTCCAGCACCCCTTTGGCACTGGAAGCATTACAAACACACTACACTACACTGCCCTTCTATGAAACGTGTACCCAACGCTAAAGCAGTAGGAAAAAAAAAAAAAAAAAAAAAAAAAAATCCTCGGACAAAAGGGAATAATAGAAAGCTAGAGCCGTAAAGAGTTAGGGAAGGCAAAGATACTTCCAGTGTGGGGTGGTGAGTAGGTGAGTGAGTGTGGTGTGAGCAGGAGGGACGGCAGCCTGCTGACGAGGACAGAGTGGCCACCACTTCCGGGATTAAGGCGTCTGGCTATACAAAGATAGACAGATACCGATAGATATATGGATAGATACAGCCAGCCAATCACAAACTTATGCTGATGAATCGGTTCGTTTCTATTATAGGCCTATCCTTGCTGCCACCAGACAAATCTTATTCCGGTCAGGTGATGACGGATCTAATGGAGGCTGCAGGTAACCCCTCCACTTCGACCAGTCTCTCCTTACCATTATAAATTATGCGGAGATAGCAAGAGTTCCCCTACGTGCCGCACACCTTCACATGTCACCACTTCAGCTCTCATACCCACCGACCATACTGAAAACATGCCAGAGGTGTCTCATTCAGGACTGGTCCACTGATATGAGTGGGAGTGTCTTTATATAATGTCGGTGGGTCTAGTAGAAGGTAATGTCTGTTTTAACGAAATTCAAATACCGAACGGTTCCCTACTCCAGCCTGGGATCGAACTCTCGTCATTTCAGACAACATACAGCACCTTTAACCACTCGGCCACCCATACCGCTCGAAAGACGTCTCCTGAACTGAAATACGTTCCTGGAGGGAAAAAAAAAATTCTCCTGAGGGAGTTAAAGTGGCCGAGATTAGACGGTCAAAAAGACTTACGATGGCTTTCTCGTAACGTAGATATGGATTTTTTTTTTTTCTTCAGGATGACAAGAGATATTGAAATATTTTACTCTTTCCATTCCTTGGTTGTCCTGCTGAGAAAAAGTCTGAGTCGTGGGAAAGAACTGACTGTAAGTTATCCGTGAATTTGGCCCGTCCTTAGAATATATGACACTGCCAAGGAGAGGCGCTATGAAGGGTTCCTTAAAGCTGACTGACTCGTGTGGTGGCAGCAGGACTAAATCAGCAAGGTAGAGTTGGATTATCAGCACCGTGAAGTGACCCCTATACGTGAATGTGACACGTATAATGCAAATTATCACCAAGCATGTAAGTCATTCCTGGGAAACATGAAAAGTGATACATGCAGATGAGTCTTACTTCTCTCAGGCTCCTATGACTCACAATGCTGAATGACATCGTCTGGCGTTGACTGGAGTACGATAGTAAATTAACTCTGGCTATGAAAAGGTAGAAGTAATTCCCGTATTCTATTCATAGTAGCCTGCGCAGACTTAATGTCACCACTAAATCTAAACCAAGTGGGTGACATCTAGTACCGTTAAAGTGATGGTAGGTAAAGAGTGGCCGACTGTGATAAAGCAAAGTAGTCCCTAGGCATAATTAAATACGAAAGCTTTATTAGCACATGAATACTATCTTCTTTTTCATCATTCATCTTTCACCGTCCCATCAGGAGCGTAAGGGCCCGGGGACAGGCTACTCAGTCAAGTTATCGAAGACAATAATGACCAGTTTTCACTCCTCAGTGGCATTATGTGAGCAATAAACCCCAACCAACCCTTGGATTTAAACCACTGACGGGCCTCGCCTGGTTGGAGCGCCTTAGCCCACTATAATATTAGGCCTGCATTTTCGGTTAGCTATATGGTTAATCTTGAATACGAGTATGGTACACTGTTTCCTGGGTTACATGAAACCATTTGGCCTGTCTCTCAGTGCAGTGTCACCTGAGAGTAGTACTACATCGAATGAATGGACGGTGGGGGTACAAAATACCATTAAGCAAGAAAGTGTCATCCAGAACGGTGGAAGTGACATAAGAACTCAGTGTGCTAACGTCAGCTGCTGAGTCACACGAGTCCATCCACACACAATTAATTACCAAAGGACAACACTGGCATAAATTCTGGCGTCGGACAAAATTTCATTAGTGAGTGGAAAAGCTGACACAGCCACGGACTTACTGCTTACATTCATACATAGCGAGTCCTCTAATTAAATTCCTCACAGCGTAAAGAAAAAAAGAATTGTTTGCCTACAGCCAAAATTAACCTTCACAGAAGCTGACTTCTTTGGAACAAGTATAAAAGAAAATAAATCAATAAAAGGCTCTCCTTCAAAAGCCGCTTGATGGAGTAAGATACTGTAGTAGTGTGAGGGAGAAGACATTATATTCTTGCTACCTCCAGGCGAATATACTCGTACTCAAACAGGAAGGTTTTAATCTACTGAAGAGTTTAATGAAATACTGAAAACTGGGGCCCCGAGCTGTCGACGCAAGTGCAGTTTGGTATGTCTCCCCCATGCCTTGCACGTGGACCCAACATAAACCTCCACGACCCTGCTAACCAAATCAATTCATCATCCCTTCATACTGCATCACTGACAAAAGTTTGGTTGGAATTCATCACGGAGTTCAGGAGATATTATGCCTACATGGATAAATTAAGCTGACCCCATATGACCTTGATCTTTGATCCCTTGACCTTGCTGACCTAATCAATTCGTCGTAACGTCATACTGTATCACTGACAAAAATTTGGTCAAAATCCATTGAGGGGTTCAGGAGATGTCGCACCCACAGTGATAAAAACCAAGTCCATCCCATATAACGACCTTTGACCCATCACCCTAGCTGACCTAAACAGTTCATTACCTCCCTATCCTGCATCACTGACGAAAGTCTGGTGGAAATCCGTCAATGGGTTTAGGAGATAACGTCCCCACGAAAGTGTTACGGATGCACAGACCCAGGCATGCACTGATATGCAGACCAATCACTTGAATGACTCCTCCATCACAGGTGAGTGAAGGCATAATGAAGGTTGTATCTAACCCCTGCTGTTTGAAGAGTCCCACCTCAGCTGTATAAGTCTTATGAACAGCACTTCATTACTGTGTGCAACAATAATATTCTTCACAGTTCTTTTCTTCGAGACACATTATTTGAGTAAGATATGAGGGAGGGGAGGGAGAGAATGGTCATAATCTTTTCATGACAGTAATGTCTTTTTATGCCTCCACCCGCCTATGATGGAGGAGTTACTAAGTGATTGATTTGTTGGTGCGTGGGTGCGTGCATGTGTGGGTGCATGTGCCAGTAACACTTGTAGGCGCGATACCTCCTGAACCCATCAACAGATTTCCACCACACTTTTGTCAGTGATGCAGTATGGGGAGTTGATGAACTGATTAGGTCAGTTAGGTCAAGGGGTCAAAGGTCAAGGTCATATGGAGTCAACTTTATCCTTGTGGGCAGGGTATCTCCTGAACCTCTTGACAGATTTCGACCAAACTTTTATCAGTGATACAGTATGAAGGGATGATGAACTGATTGGGTCAGATGAGCCAAGGGGTCAAAAGCCAATGTCATATAGGGTCGATTTCGTTTATCCTCAGTCCCATTTCAACCCACAATGAACCCTGTCATGGAGGCTGTATGGATAGTCCGGGCACAAGGCTTGGTGGAGGCATACCGAGTGAAGCTTTGCGTCGACAGCTTGGGGCCTGAGTTCTTGGTGTTTCATTAATTTCTATTTCCTGTCTATTACAACAACGTCCATTACATCTTCGGTCATCCTTTCCCTTTATTATTGTTAATATGCCTCTGCCCACCTATGGTAGTGGAGGCATTCAGTGGTTGGTCCGACCACCCTTCTGTGTATGCGTCTTTAACACTATTGTAGGCGTGATATCTCCAGAATCCATTGACGTATTTCCCGCATACTTTTGTCAGTGATGCAGTAGGCGGAAATGTTTAGGTCAGCTAAGTCAAGGGGTCAAAGGTCAAGGCCATATGGGACCGACTTTGTCCTTGCGGGAGCGATATCTCCTGAACCCATTCACAGATTTCAACCAAACTTTTGTCAGTGATACAGCATGCAGGGACGAGGAATTGATTAGATCAGCACGGCCGTGGGGGTTGTATGTTGAGTCCATGCACATGGCTTGGCGGAGGCATACCGAGCAACACTTTGCATCGACAGCTCAGGGCCTGAGTGTTACCCACGCACGGACCTACCCATGGACGACCAATCATCCTCCATCATAGGTGGGTGGAGGCATAATAAACAACTAATCGGACTTCAGGAGTGTGCAGACTGTGTAGTTAGCAATTATATGAGACTTGTTTACATAATTCATGACATTATAAGATTCTCTCTCTCTCTCTCTCCACTACTGACCGTATTCCTGTTGTCGTAAGACTTCGTAGCTCCTCTTCCTTTGCTATCCAGACGATTTTATTTAGCGGAGTGAGTCATATGAGCCAAGTGTTAATATCGAGACAGTTTCCATCATTAACAACAATCACTCTATCTATATATATCTATCTGCCTATATTCCGACGACAAACCTGGAAGGGGAGGTCACAAAAAAATCGCCTCCATGGCACCCTGTCCTACACATTAGGTTGCCCTCTCTCCAACTCAACCCACGCTCATATAACACTCCACACCATCTCTCCATCTCATCCTCAGCCTCCTCCTTCCCCTTCACCTCCTCCACCTCGCTCACATATTTTTCTTCAGCCCTTTGATGTATTGTTTTTTTAATTCATGCAGCCTCAATTATTTCTATTTAGCTTTGGACAGACTAATTGGATGAGTTAGATACAGCCTTTATTAACTGTTTTACAGCTAGATATCCTTCCCTGGATGACTAAAATTATATGGAAATGGAAAGAATAAAGTGAAAAACGTGTCACCGGATTGAAGGGGCTAATTTCACCACAATATTCGTCTCTGCCTCTTGCACACCATCACTTGGAAGGTCATTTACCTATAGTGAATTTAAACTCTTCAATCCCATCAGGTATTTTTGCA
Organism: Coenobita brevimanus; assembly: GCF_032717465.1. Lineage (NCBI taxonomy): Eukaryota > Metazoa > Arthropoda > Malacostraca > Decapoda > Coenobitidae > Coenobita > Coenobita brevimanus. The sequence continues at coordinate 2,533,458 of NC_137060.1, forward strand.
CGCCATTCCTGCAGTAACGAGAGTATTCCCGTTGCACAGAGACATCGCAGTGCATAAATACTTAAAACTCCTGCACACTTTTCAATTTTGTGCCATTAAATCTTGGGCAACAATTCGTCTCTGTGCATAATTTCAAACACCATTATTCTCGTCTGCATTTGCCTACACTGAGATTTATCTTTGGTTTTTCACATCTACTAACAATTCCATTTACCAGATTCTACACCACGTTCTCGCTGACTTGCAAGAGTTCTTAACACCTCTTCCTTAGCGATTTGTTTTCCTCGTTCCGCTTTTACATTCTCTTCCCATGTTAATGATTCAAACTATTCCCTTATAAAATGGACACAGTATAAATAATATAAAAGAAAATATTAACTCCTCCACACCTACAGATATAGCCAACAGGTACACATGCATACACATACCTAGGCTGACAGGTATAAGAGTAGACATACATATACATACCCAGGTGGACAAGCAGACAGACAGGTAACCAGAAACAGTTAACCAAACATACAAATATATATAATCAAGTTTACTGCCTTATAATGCTAAGAAAATTACACTGGTGTCTGAATGCATTATAAGGTGACACCAAAAGCAAAGCAGCAGTTAAATGACCATCCGTGTCAGCCGATAATGAAGTCACACACACACACACACACACACACACACACACACCACACTGACCGTCACCGACCTGGTGTCGTAAAGTCTGCTGCACTAGTAAGACTGGAAAAATATCTTAACAAGTATATACATAACTATTTTTTCCACTTCTATGTTGACCTAAAATTGTCATATCTCTTAAAGAATGCTCAGTTACAATACCAGATTACGACCCAACTACGATGCTATGGAAAGGTGGCAGGGCCGTGGTACTATCTATTCCTGCCGTTGTGTTATAAGCTTCAAAAGGATAAGGCTCTGGTCCAGGTTAATGTACAACTACTACCCACTGAACCCTTCTGCTACGAAATACCTAGTTTGTAATGCTTATAACTTAACAGACGATTTTCCTGTGCTTAAGGGAAAGTTAAGACAATAAACCAGTTAAAAGCTAACCTTTGCCACAAAAAGTTATAAAAACTACAACGTATTATATTCCAGCTTCCAACAGACGATATTATACGACTAACAAACTCACCTCGTCTATCGCAAATAGTCTATTATGAATGAGACAATTCTGACAGACACGGAATTAGTGTCGAAAACTCCAGCTGCACCAAACGATAAAAGCAGCAATTAGTGGCCTGTGAGAAGCCAACATTTTCTTCCAATCAGGTCTGGATCAAAGTAACATTTCCACTGAACCGGATCAGAACCACCTGCAGCAGCCTTCCCAATTTGCACTCTTTGTACCAGAATGTTTTTAATTTGTGCGGATCAAAGATACCTGTGCTCTGTTCCCTTTAATTATGTGTAGAACTGTCATCAATTCACCTTGACTGCTGAGCTATAACAAAAGATTTACCCTGGAATATGGTACTAGTCACAACGAAGTGTTGTAGGAAGGATGCAGGGTTGTACTTGGTCTTATTCTGACACTGTGCAAGGGGAACTGGGCTGCAAATGGACAAAAAGCCCTTCCAAGTTAAAGTGAATGAACTATATGCTTCATGGGGATTACTTACCTCGCTGTTACTAATTCTAACATTATTACTGTCATCATTATCATCACCATCATGATCATTATTATCATCACCATCATCATCATCATCATCGCCATAGTAACCATCATTATCATCAAATGATCATCATCATCATCACCATCACTATCATCATCATCACCATCATCATTATCATTATCACCGTCGTCATCACATCATCACCACCACCACAGTCATCATCACCATCATCATCATCATAGGCTATCCCTTTCATTACGTTGGCGTCCTATATTCCTTCTTATTACCTACATACGATTTCATTCAGCTTAGGAGAGCCGTCCATCATGAAGGAGATCACGAGGGTTGTATCTAACCTCCCTCGTATGAAAAGTCACACCTAAGCTGAGTCTAGTTATCTGAAGGTGGTAAGAAGATAAAATACAGACGTACTCGGGGTGAAAGGGTTAAATTCAGTGCCTTAACAATACCCAGAAACTCAATACACGATATTCTGCAATTATTACCACTTCCGTCACCTTCATCTTTATCATCGCTTGTACAATACCGGTACTGATGACACTACTGTGAGTGAAGTGACAGCTGATACTGAGAGAGAGAGAGAGAGAGAGAGAGGAATGTAACTGCATGTGTGTGTGTGTGTGTGTGTGTGTGTGTGTGTGTGTGGCCGTACACAGCAACTTGTGAACTGTTTGAGTTTGAAATTGAAGTTTGTCTAGTGTCGACCACACAGCTTGTGTGGGACTCAATGGTGATTGTCCACCGTATCCCTACATACATACATACATTCATTCATACATCCAAGCATACATACCGTACATATATCCATACACACGCACACATGCATACGCATACACGAACATGCACTTATATACCAGTATACAAGCGCACAACGACAAACACTAACATCATCATCATCATCATCATCAGCCGTTTGAGTATCCACTGCAGGACCGGCCTATCCCGACCGAAGTCGGGACGATACAGGCAATGTATCTCTACCAAGTGGCTTAGGCTGTCTGGTAGAGATTGTACTGTATGTAGAGTGAGAAGTGCTTGTAAGTGTAACTGTAGTGTTAGAGTGGCTTTGGATGTGTGTGTAGTCTGTGAACCAAGTGTAATCGGCCCGCGCAAGCCGACTGGGTGCAAGCATACTTTATAGTAAGCGACACTGGTTGAACCACAGCACCCCTTGTGTCCGCCAATGCAGTACGTGGCCGGGTGAACATTCCCAAAGTTCATTACCCTGGCGGAATGCAAACCCTGGTTCACCCGTGTACGAAAACCACACACTACCACTGTACCACAGAGGCTCCAAACACTAACATACATGTGCATGAACACATACCGATTAAAAATACATATAACACACACACACACACACACATATACACATACAAACCACCACTCCCACACACAGCTAATTACAGGCACAGAGGCACAGAATTCGCGTACAAAATTTAGTATATATAGTACTGCTATTACCCACATCCTTTATGCAATATTCACAACACTACATTTTCATGAGTAAAAGTGGTTTCATTGCAAATTTACCGCTTCAGTACGATGCTACCTTTCTGTAGTTTATACATGTTGATGCCAGACGATTATATTGAACTCCCGTGGTTGTTCTTGTTGATGTAGTGGGTTATTCCGATCCGTCTGGCCGACCAGACCCATCAAACACTGGCAAGCAACCGCCCCTGCAGGCCTGTCCCAAGCAGTTAATCAATGTTCCTCTCCGGAAGACAGCGCCTCGCCACAGGGAGGTGCGTGGAAAGGTGCGGAGATTTGGTTTCTGGATGGACGCCGCATTTGCGACTCCATTCAGTTAACAGGGAAACCATAGTATGCTCTACATCACTCCAGTATTTGGTTATATGGTTACCACTCAACACTGTAAATAGTTTCCTGGGTTACAAGAAACCTTTAGGCTTGTCACCCAGTGCTGAGTGCTGAACCATTTGAAGTGGAAATAAGAGTAATAAAAAGTCTATCTATCTATCTATCTATAGCCCGACGCCCTAATCCCGCAAAGGGTGGCCGCAGACAAAACGCCTCCAAGTCACTCTGTCACCCACCATTTGACTCCCCTCCCCCCAACTCACCCCCCCCCTCCCTCATATACCTCTCAACTCCATCCCTCCACCTCATCCTCGGTCTACCCCTCCCTCTCCCTCCCTCCACCTCACCTACATACACCCTCTTAGTCAGTCTTTCATTCTCCATTCTCTCCACATGTCCAAACCACCTCAGTGTATTTCTCCTAATCTTTTCAACCACATCCACATCTACCCCACAACGTTCCTTCACTTCTTCATTCGTCAACCTGTCCCTCCACGTCACTCCACATGCTCCTCTCAAGTAACTCATTTCCACTGCTCTCACTCTTGACTTGTTCCCCTCTTGCAAGGTCCACGCCTCGCTTCCATACGTCAGGGTAGGGATCACAATACCATCATGCAGTGACTTCTTAACTTCCATACTCACCTCCCTATTTCTCATCACTGCTTTCAGTGTACCAACAACCTTTCTTCCCTGCTGTACCCTTTCACGTACTTCATCCCCCAGAGTTCCATCCTTACTCATCACACTACCCAAGTACTTGAATGCACTCACATAAATGATAAAAAGGTGAATGAAAAAGTAGGCAGCATTACATCAAGTGAGTGGATGATGGCCGCCACCAACTACCACCATGGCCTCTCGTGGTGAAGGGGTAAGACACAGTCTTTATTAACTCCTTCAGTACAAGGACGCATTTTTTAAGGGTTTATTCTTGCTACAATCAAACAATTTTATTCACCTTAAGGACCTTCCGTTGTCAAAGGGACAAGGAATAAATGACAATTTTTAATGCTATTCTCGCTACGACCAGACCACCTGGGCTCCGGGGATGAGATATACAGTATTGTATTCAGTAAGGCTGAAGTGACCAGCTGCTTTTCCCTGAGTGGCATAATATTAGCAATGAACCTCAACCCCCCCCCCCTAGCCTATACACTGTATATACACTGTATATGGCTAGTGAGGGAGTGATCGCCCTCTACCTACACAGATCAAAAGCCCTCGGGAGCAGGGGGGTGGTTGCTTTCTCAGGCAGAGGAACTCCTTGGGAGTGAAATGGCTGGGAAGCATGCCGGCACGTGACTGGCTACAGCATAGCTGGGTCTTTCGGGTGTGGGCAATCAGGCAAGTTAGCTGCCTACTGCGACTGCAACACAATGGCGAGGTGTTCAGGAAGTTAGCCAAAGAAACCTTGATGGACTCTGAAAGAACAATAATGGCCCCCAGTCCCGTGCAGCCCTTAAATGGGCAGGGGGTGCTAAGAATCTCACGGTTGCCTCAATTACAATCTAATTCCTTTGTTAATGCAAAAAATACAATTAAAATTGGTAACTGGAATGTGAGAACGCTAAATCATGACGGTAAAATCGATGAGTTAGTGAAGGTTTTTCAAAATTACGGACTTGATATTTGTGCTCTGACAGAAACTAGATTAACTGGAGTCGATATGTTGGATTTGGAGGATGGTATACGTTTATTGATATCTGGCCGACAGGACGGAATGCATTATCAGGGAGTAGGATTGTTGCTGGGTTGTAAGGCAAATAAGGCTTTATGTGAGTGGGATCCTATAGATAAGCGATTGTTATATGCACGGTTTAAATCAAATCATGGCAACATCAGTCTGTTTGTGTGTTATGCACCTACTAATGATGCACTCGATGAAAGGAAAGACACATTTTATGAAAAGTTGCAAGAAGGAGTAGGAAGGGTACCTAGACATGATGTTTTGATCTGCGTTGGAGACTTTAATGCAGTAATGGGCTGTTCAAATGAGGGATTTGAGGCATGTATGGGTAAGATGGGAGTTGGTAGTAGGATGAGTGAAAACGGAGTGAGGTTTGGAAGCTTCTGTCTAGCAAATGACTTAGTCATCGGGGGCACACTCTTTCAGCATTGCAATATACACAAGACAACTTGGGTGTCGCCGTGTGGAAAATATAAAAATCAGATTGATCACATCGCTATCAGTAGGAGGCATAGAAGTTCTCTGCTAGATGTTCATGTTAAACGGGGAGCGGATATTGGTAGTGACCATCAACCCAGCATTGCAAAAATAAGGTTTAAACTTAAATATCAGAAGAAGGAAAAATCTGGTGTTGGTAGATACGATATTGCTAAGCTTAGAAGGGAAGGAGAAGAAAAGGAGGAATTCAGATTAGAATGCAGAAATAGGTTTTTGGTGTTGGAAACGTTGGAAGAGGGGGAGAGAAGTGTAGATGAGATGTGGGAGGATGTGAGCAAAGTTTTGCATGAGACTGCTGAATGTACGATTGGAAGGAGACATAGATTCAGGAGAAAGAAATGGATATCAGAGGAAACGTGGGATATGATAAAAAAGAGAGGTGAGGCTAAATTGAGGAGTGAGATGCAATGCGTTGATGAACGAGAGATTGAATTAGCAAGAGCTGCGTACTGGAGTTTGAATTCAGAAGTAAGAAGGTTAGCTAGGAGAGATAAAAGAAGATGTGTGGATGAAAAGGTTGCAGAGACTGAAATCTTAATAAACAAAAATGATGGACAGAGTCAAAGAATAGCATATGAATCGATTAGAGAACTGAGTGGTAATGCAGGTAAACGCAAGGAAATACCAGTTAGAGACAGGGAAGGAAATTTATTGACCAAAGATGGAGATATTAAAAATAGATGGAAAGAGCATTTTGAGACAGTTCTTAATAGACCAATACCACCAGAAGAGGATATACAGTCTGCTCAGGAAGATTTAAATATAGAAACAGGAGAGCTGAGGCTTGCAGAAGTGGAGAAAGCAGTAAAACAGTTAAAGAATAATAAGGCACCAGGGGAGGATGGTTTATTTCCGGAAATGTTTAAAGTGGAGGGGGATAGATTAATAATGATCTTGACCAAGCTATTCAATAAGATATGGGTGACGGGGTTACTACCATCAGTTTGGAAGAATGGTGTAATTGTTAAAGTTCCGAAGAAGGGAGACCTGAGTGAATGTGGTAATTGGAGGGGAATCTCTTTGTCACCGATAGCTTTGAAAGTTTTCAGTAGAGTGTTGTTAAATAGGTTGGAGCCGGTGGTTGAGGGTATTCTGAGGGATGAACAGGCTGGTTTTAGAAAGGGACGTGGTTGCAATGATCAGATCTTTATAGTTAGGCATTTGATGCAGCAAGTTAATGAAATGAGAGTACCGTTAAGTCTTTTGTTTTGTTGATTTTGAAAAGGCTTTTGATAGTGTTTCGAGAGAGACTATGGGGAAGATCATGAGACATTATGGAATACCAGAGGAGTTTGTGAGCGTCATTATGAACATGCATGAGGACACATTTTGTAAAGTGATGGTTGATGGTTGTCTGAGTGATTCGTTTGAAGTCAAGTCCGGAGTAATTCAAGGTGGTGTTCTATCGCCTTTACTATTTATATTGGTCATTGATTACATTATGAAACGCGTTGGAACAGAAACCGGTGCAGGTATACTTTGGGGAGAGAACAGGAAACTTTTTGGATTTAGATTATGCAGATGATATAGTTTTGATTTGTGATGGGCCAGAAGAGATGCAGAGAGTGTTGGACTGTTTGGTGAGTGAAGGTCGCAAGGTGGGTTTGGTTATTAATTGTGGAAAAACTGAAATAATCAATATGAATATGGAAAATGCGCAGGAATGTGTAATTGGAGGTATGGTTGTAAAGCAAGTTGATAGGTTCAAATATTTAGGTACTTATTTAGCCAAGGATGGTTCTTTGAACTTTGAATTCGAGGAAAGGTTAAAGAAGGCTAATCAGGCAATGGGAATGCTTAAAAATATTTGGAATAATAACAATTTTTCTGTGCATACAAAAATCAAACTTTATAAGGTAATGGTTAGGAGTATCTTAATTTATGGACACGAGTCTTGGTACAGCACAGTGACTATGGAAAATAAATTCTTGGTGTTTGAAAATAAAGCACTTAGAAGAATATTAGGAGTTAAGTGGTGGGAAAGGATACCAAATAGTAGAATTAGAGAAATAACGGGAGTGCAGCCGGTCGATGAATATGTTAGGTTCTCACGATGGAAATGGCTAGGACATGTGTATAGGAGACAGGGAGTAGTACGAGGTACACCAGGGTGGGTGGCACTTGGTAGGAGAGGTAGAGGAAGGCCAAAAGAGACGTGGGTGAGGACAATGAGACGGGAAGCTGGAGATGAGTGTTGGGGAGATCTTGAGGAGTTAGCACAAGATAGGATGTGGTGGTGTGAGTTCATCGAGGCCCTATGCATCCCCGAGGGTGCCACAGGAAATGATTGATTGATTGATTGATTGAACCTCAACCACCCCTCGGATGTAATATGCTCCGGATGGAGTGTCTTAACCCACTACACCACCAGACACATTTGGTTTGACTACCACGAAGTGTAGTAGACTCTTTTCTGGATTATTACGTGAAACAATAACTAAATAAGAGGTGCTGGGCAGCCCCCAACCCATTACAATACAAACCAGGAGATATTACACCACACTATACTACCATTGCTTTAGCCTGACCTAATACTCTCACCTCTCCATCTTGA
>NC_137060.1:2544175-2569175 GCF_032717465.1 Coenobita brevimanus
ACACAGTCAAACAAAAATCGCAACTATATACTGTCACACACACACACACACACACACACACACACACACACACACTACTCAACCAGCAAGTATGACGAATGACTAAATATATCTGGTTGGCTGCAACTCTCTTAACTATGCCACCACCTCTATGCATACACAACGACACATCACAGTGCACCAGGACAGAGTGAACAGACAGCATGCTGTTTAGAATGAACAGTGTGGGTGGTGAGAGTGTAGGTTGATTAGAGTGAACAGAGACTGCATGATAATCACCGTATAACGTGTATGATGATTAGAGTGAAGCCTACATCCTAAGCATGATGAACAGAGTGTATGTTTACACAGTGAGGGATGATCTGTGAATAGTTACAGTGAATAGCCAGAGTGCAGGCTAATCAGAGCGTACAGTCTTAATAATAACTCTCTCTCTCTCTCTCTCTCTCTCTTACAGACACACACACAGAGAAGCAAACAGCCTACTTACAAAATCATACTAGATTCTAGACAGACAAACAATTATAACAAGCATTTACACTCACTAGTCCTACAAAAACCATGACAGGCCTTGAGAAAAATACGATGGAACTAATTAACAGCCTACCATCCTTACACTTGTTAATCCAATGATGTATTTTATTGTTCTGTTCTTGCTACCTACAACAGATTTCATTCAGCTTACGGGACACTTTTCTCACTGAAGGGGTTCCATACAGCCTTCACTAACTCCTTTACTACAAGAATACCGTAGTACCAAAGCTAAACAAAACCGTCTGAAGATAGCAAAAATGAAAAAGACCTCATCATAGTGAAGGGATTAAACCAAGAAAAGGGATTCGTAACAAACAACTCAATTCACCATCAAACAATCGTACAGCAACCATTCACACCCAGTATGGTTCATGCATCTTAACTAAGAAGAGGTTTTCTTCCGTCTGCAGCTATCTTCACGTAGTTCAGTGGCAAAGTAAAACCATACTACATCTCAGCATCCTTCCTATAAAACTTCTTCGTGAACAGCGTCATATTCCAGTGTTCATCTCTTATTACAGCTCAGTATTCAAGATGAAGAGATTGGAATTTTACGCCTAGTTAAAATGAACGGAGCGAAGTTCTACGGTACAAAAACCAAGACGGGGCCCAGACAGAAAAATGTTGGCAGTAATTAAGGCCTTCCCTCGCTGGCAAGTCAACATGGAGTCAATATGGCTGTTGTTACCTCTCTCAGGACTCACAAAGCCAGTCTTACACATTCAGTCAACAGGTACACACGCTGCCTATACAGATTTTTTTTTTTTTTTTTTTTTTTTCGGCAAGAAAATTTAGGTAGAAAATTAAGATGAAACTGGTATTTTACTTTGCTTGTTATGCAAGTCTGTGCAAACGTTGATTTAAGAGCTGCACTTGAGGAGCAGTGTTAGTAATTAGCCTACGTGAAAAGGTGGTTTTTGGTTGTACTAAATAAGCATACATATATACAGATTTATATATACATATACCGTATTAATACATATATACAATAGGTGATTACCTCATAATTCTCTCTCTCTCTTTCTCTCTCTCAATTATAGTTATGGAATACGTAAACACACACACACACACACACACACACACACACACACACACACACACACACACTTTCCCTCAACATCTGTTCCACATACACCTCACCGCCACTTCTCTTTCCCTTCCTCCTTCCCTCAAGCACTTTAGTTTAGTCACTTTAACTTGGTCCAGATTTTCGTCCTTTTACAGCTTATTTTCCGTTGCTCAGTGGCGGAATAAGACACTGCTATGGCCCTGCATTCTTTTCGTTGCACTCCTTCGTGACTAGCGCTATATTCTAGTGATAATCTCTTTCTGTAATCCAACACTGAGGATGGAGATGGTACTTTTAGGTCTAGTTAAAGTAAATAGAGTATAGTCTCAACAAAGCATTGTGTTTTTGCCACTAAGCTACGTGAAACATGCTACAAAGGGACGAAAATCCGGCCAAGTTAAAGTAAAAAGCATAAGAACAGTGAAAGTGTTAATGAGCCTGAGAGTGTTAATGATGCCAGGGAAGTAATTAGCGATGTAAGGATGTATACGGTGTATATTACTACAATTAGGCAACCCCACCTTCAGATTACAATTATTTGTCATAATAACTGCCGTCCTTACAGACTGCTCTCTCTCTCTCTCTCTCTCTCTCTCTCTCTCTCTCTCTCTCTCTCTCTCTCTCTTTCCCATTCATATCTCTGACATTCTTCATCACTTCTGTCTTTCCTTCATTTCCTCTCTCATGGCTTTACCTGGTATTAATCTGGGTACGGCCAGACGATATTACTCTTCCCACGCACCGTGTGGGAAGTCCTTGCCTTCTGTAGGAAGTCCTTACTTTTTGTTACACTTGGCTCAGTATTACAAATTAAAGTTCTTTCACTACAGTCTGTTTGTTTTCACCTGAGGGAACTGGTCCACTGCTACAGCTTGAATAAAAGTTGTGTTTGCCTGACATTTGACGAGCCTTAGTTATGCGGTACGAATGAATCTTCTTCGTCACTAGTTAAATCAACCCAACAGTCCGACTCGGCAATTAACTGAGCAACAGTGACAGAAGTTGTCCCATCTCTGTTTACTGCAGAGTCTATCCCTCAACCAACCTATAATCTGATAACCTACCACATTAACCAAACACCCCTTCCCCCCACCCATCCTCCACTGTCCACTCACCAAGTACATTACAGGTAACCCCACCACCACTCCCCCAACCATTACAGGTAACCCCACCACCACTCCCCCAACCATTACAGGTAACCCCACCACCACTCCCCCAACCATTACAGGTAACCCCACCACCACTCCCCCAACCATTACAGGTAACCCCACCATCACTCCCCCAACCATTACAGGTAACCCCACCACCACTCCCCCAACCATTACAGGTAACCCCACCACCACTCCCTCAACCATTACAGGTAACTCCACCACCACTCCCACCAACCATTACAGGTAACCCCACCACCACTCCCCCAACCATTACAGGTAACCACACCACCACTCCCCCAACCATTACACCCCACACTGTTTACTACTTTCTCCCGGAAGCTGCACCATTAACTCCTGTAGGTCGATGACGTCTATATTTGACTCCTGCTGTCACCACACGACTGTATTCAGCCGGGGAAGGACCATCCTACAGTAAAAAGGAGTTACCCTCACACCCTGAGGTGTTTCCCAGTGGCGAGTCAAACCGTCTGGCGTTACCCACAATACAAGAGATGTGTAACAGGTTCTCAGCACAAACAACTCGGCAGGTTTGCCAGTGGCGACAGAATTGTTTGGCGTCAGTCACAGCAAAACAGATAAGTCTTCCCCCTAAATTTAAGAGTTGTATATAGGCTTGTACACTGGTCAGGGAAGAACACTGGATTTATCTTCCCTGTTGTATACCAGCAGAGTATACTCATTTCATATTAACCCGGCACACGTTTTCGTCTTTTTGCAACTTGTTTCACGTAGCTCAATGCATAAAAACACAATGCTATGGCTTTACAGTCTTTCCAGAGCACTTCCTAATGACTTGTATCATACTGTACTTTAGCGTTATTCAAATCATACAACTCAGCATTCAAAACTGAGAGATGGCAATTTAAGGTAAAGGTAAAGTGAAAACAGTATATTATAAAGCGTGTACCAAACAACCCAATAATGAATCATCTTGCCTTGATTAAAGCTGCTTGAGGATTAAACTGTTTACGGTGCTGCCAGAGTACGTTTGATTTCCTGTGGCCTTAGCAAGAGGCTGTCTGGCACTTCTCCCTCCAATGCAGGAGTTGACAGATACCCTCAGTCATTTATCTAGGCAACAGGTCAACTCTGCTACTGTCTTCCTCAGTCTGTATAGCCTTCTGCCAATGACACACAGTTTTTTATACGCAATGTGTCCAAGCATCTCGAAATGAACGTATCTGACTTTGGATCTCTTTTGTTCACCTTTCCCTAAAAAGAGGAGTTTTATTGCAGACTGCCAGCTTTTGGTTCTTTCTTCTTTGCATTAAAAGCATAGATTCTGCCAACTACACCTTCACACTCTCCTGTATCATCACCATGACCATCATCATCATCATCAACTACATCACTGCCATTATCATCACCACCATCATCACACTGATATTAACATAGTGTCTGTCAAAAGAGCTGGTGTAATAAATCCAATTGCCTTAATTAGTGCGGGTGAAGGGTTAATTTGTTTACGGTGCTGCTGGATTAGAGGCCCAGGTTTGATCCCCGGGAGGCTGTGTTAATGCGGGATACAGCAGCTTCAACCCCCCCTCCCCCCCCTCTCTCTCAGGTAAACACACACAGTAAGGCCACACTAAAAGCACTTCACATCCACAGTCCAGGTGTGTGTGTCTCTCACGTCTCCATGATTTGTATTTTTGCCTAACATCCCCAGGGGCCGACCTAGAACCGTTGATCGTTACTGATTAATTGATTTCCTGAGTCGCTTACTAAGGGACCGACTTGGAATTAGTCCTTTCAACCCCCCTTAAAGCCTCCAAGAAAGTTGCAGGGGTCTTCTTAGAATCGCCCTTGATGATCCACGTTTACGGTCTTCTGCAGGAACCTTCCTAGACCCCTCTTTTTACTTTTTTTTTTCTTTGAGGGAGGGGGAGAGTTAACAACTCCGCGACAGGCGGGTAGAGTTCTCATAGAGTTTTACCAGCTTTTTCTAATTCGTTTGTGTTGTCTCTGGTTATTATAAGCTTATACTAGCTCTTTCTTATAGGGTATGGCAGCAAACAGCTTGGCTGTTCTAATTATTCTTGTTATCACCTGTCGACATCATTTAGCTTCGGGGAAACCTTTCACAGTACCCTTCACTGTGAGTATATGGTGCTAGCGATGAGCGCCTTCATGTGGTGGCACCGACATAACCAGACAACTCTGATGTATGATTAATAAAAACTTCCCTCATTTCTTATCACCTCTGAAAGGCTGGCTGAACTATATGATGAGGGCAACTTCAGTCTGCAGACCACGGGGTTCACGTTTCAGATGAACCTGAAGCAACTGCTGCTGCTACTACTACCACTAGAACATCATCATCAACAACAACAACAACTACAACTATTACTACTACCACGATACGTCATATTTTAGTACAGTCTTATTACCTCCAGATGGTTTTATTCCCCACACAGGCCGGGGTCGTCATTTTTGGTGTTATTCTTGCCACCACCTAATGATTTCCTTCAGCTTTGTGCAGACCTGTTAACCGTACAACGTGTCTGGCTTCATTCCTGCTGCCCCTCACGATTTTATTTACCTCTAGGAAGTCTTTCACAGTAAGCCCATCCCAGCACTGCCATGATGTAATGAAATAGCGATAAAGACAGCGACAGACAGACAGGCAGACAAACGGATGGACAGAGAGAGAGAGAGAGAGAGAGAGAGAGAGAGAAAGAAAAAAAAAATTATATATGACAAGAGCTATTATATAGTTAAACAAATATAATAAATTTATGTACGTAGAAGTGGTTGCACATATGTGAGTATGTGTACGTATAGCTGTGCCTGGGGATATGGTAGTGAGTACTCATATGCAAGTGTGTGTGTGTGTGTGTGTGTGTGTGTGTGTGTGTGTGTGTGTGTGTGTGTGTGTGTGTGTGTGTGTGTGTGTGTGTGTGTGTGTGTGTGTGTGTGTGTGTGTGTGTGTGTGTGTGTGTGTGTGCGTGCGTGTGTGTGTGCGCGCGCGCGCGCAGGGATGCTGAAGGTTTGACTGTCTGGTACTATTAAAAGAACGCAACACAAAGGCGTAAGTCTATTGTGCTTTTGTATGAGCACCACTATTGATACGGGCGCCTCTCTCTCTCTCTGTATCCAATAAGAGTGTATACCGGTATGTGTATGTAGGCGACACACCTCCAAACAGACTGCCACACCCGACTGAGTATGAAGTACAATAGTTAGTGTGCATGTTTGCTTTGTGTGTTTTTAATTGTTATCCTTTATGGCGATCACAATATCCCTTTGTATCACTCTCAGTGTTAACACTTACTTAACGAATGGCTAACACCAAAACAGACAACAGTTACTACAAAAGACAAACGTTAGAACAATTGCAGTAACACTAAAAGAGGAACACCATATTAGTTACAACAAAAAATAAACGTACTAACAGTTGTAGTTACAACAAAAGAGAAACACCACAAAAATAGTGAATGTCCATGTAACTCAAAACGGTGTCTAACTCCTTCTCTAGCAGCGGACTCTCATGGGGTGAATGTGAAGGTGGTTATGCTGAAACTCTTATCCGGTATCAAGGCAAGGACCAAATGCTGACGGATATTTAAGGTACGCCTTTAGTTCTTAGGTGTAATCAGCCGTGTCATTCCACATTACAGAGTGCAGTAGTAACGATACAGAGGGGCCTGGAACGTTCCTTTTTCGTTACGAGGTCTAGAAATTATGAGGGAATATTTCTGGGTCTTCCTTTAACCTTTAAACCTAGAGTTCAGGAAGTGTTTGACGCTACCATCTTCAGCTTTTTTCATCTATTTACTAAGAAGAAACTCGTGTACAGTAATCCTACTAACTACCGGGAGCTTTTATCAGTCTTATAAAAGATCTCCAAAAACAGCTTTAGTATAAGACGTTTTATATTTAATGCCAGCTGCAGTCGATTCTGTTCTTTTACGGAGGAACCCTACTTATCATCTCAATCCTAATGATCATCGTCATTCCAACCATCATCATCATCATCATCACTATTCTAGCCTTTGTAGTAATCATCATCATACAAGCTTATTTCATCATCATCATCATCACCATCATCATCATCCCAACCCTATTCACCATTACCATCATCATTTTTTGAATCCTATCATAATCCTCAACACTGCCAACATCATATTACACCAGACCCAACATACTCTCACCATCATTATTACAACTCTGTTCATAAGAGCTAATTCACACTAAGATCATAATCAGCAATCGTCGTCAACATCATCATCACCACCACCACCACCACGACGAGCATCATCATCACCATCACCATCTCAACTCCAGAAACAAAAAGAGGAAATCACAGAAACGGAAATGCAATAAAATTACCGCCAAAGTTGCTGGTAAGGCAGGAGTACACTTAGGGTGGTGTGTCCTGTGGTGTTGTTCTGGTGTCCCTTTACTGAACACATACCTGCAAGACATAAAAGCAACGTTTATACCTGAACAACATGTAAATAATACTTTAAGAACATGAACACTATTAATCAGCTGGTAGTCAGGACAACTATAACACCATATTCATGCTAACGCCGGTGATTTAGTCAGGTGAGGGAGTCAAAGGAGTCTGTTAATACCTGAAGAAAAACACAACAAATTTATTACTGCAAGAAGAAGCAAACCTAATTATTAGTGTTGTTGTTGTTGCTATGACTGTACGCTCATCTCGACGTGAACCCAGTGGACTGCAGGATGAATTTGTCCTTATCCTGCACTACACCATCCCCTGGTGTCCTTCTGTACCACACACACACACACACACACACACACACACACACACAGTTAGTAAATTCATGCTACTCTATCACACTCACAGCTTAATCTGCTGACTCACTCACGCAATCAACTCAAGTTACACACTCTTACAAACCTAATTATCTCGCAGGCAACTCTCAACTCCAGCTTTATTCACTCAGTTCTACCGCACACTACTCACTCGCTCACTCACTCACACTCAACACACATGAAGTTATCTCAATTCACTTGTTCATTGTCCATGCACTCTCTCACACTTACCGTACCCACTCATTCACTCACTCTGTTACTCTCAGACAACTCGCATTTCACTAAACTTGTAGTCAGTCCCTTTCTCACCTCACTCTCACACAACCAACTAATCACACTCAACCATCTCAAAACTCATTAACTCATCTTACAACTCAATCCCTCGCTTTATCACAGTCACTCACTCACTCTCTCACTTTCACTCATTTGAAACTCACACACTTGCCTCATTCCCTCACTTTCACTCACTCCCACTCTCTCATACCTTACAAAGTCACTTCACTTATTCATTCCCTCATTTACTTACTTGCTCACTTACCCAAGCAGATCAGGTCATATCCTCTACCGTCCTGGGAAAAATACCACTCATAAAGTGGACCTGCAATCATGCGTGATTCAAGCTGGAAAATAAAAGACAAAAATACAAACAATACTGACTCAACTGCGTTCACGTCAATGGCGTCTGTTATTCCTTCAGTACCATGACGCGTTATATGTATTGTTCTTGCTGGCTTCAGACAACAGTATTCAGCTGAGGAGAGTTTTTCATATGGAAGGTTTAGACACAGCCTTCATTAACCCATTAGGCTGTGTGCTGGAGAAGAACGCCTTCATGAGGTGGCACTGATATTGCCGGGCAGATCCGCCGTCCAGGTGTAGCCTACAGCTTTACCTCGGCTCCCTCCCTGTCCCCCCAAAAAGGTGATGGTGCACTTCCGGAGAAGGGCAACTTCTGTCTGTAGTCAGCCGAGTTCATGCTTCACGTGAACCTGGGGCAACAAGAACAACAACAATAACAAGAAAAAGAAAAAGAACAAAAAAAACAGGAACAAGAACAAGAACAACAAAACAACAGGAACAAGAACAAGAACAAAACAACAGCAACAATTACTACTACTACTACTACTACCACTACTACTACTACTACTACCACCACCACCACCATCAGGGTGTTCTCCAGAGTCACAGTTGTCTGGATATAGCTGTAAGATAACCAAAATTGCCATGGCGGTGACAGTGTTAATACTTCCTTCTTGCTGCCACAGGACAATTTTACTATACTCCTTTCACCTTAACTTGACCCAGATGTTCGTCCCTAAATAGCTTATTTCCCGTTGCTAAGTGGCACAAAACGACAATGCTACGGCCTTACATCTTTTCCACAGCACTTCCTCGTGACTAATATCGTTTTCTAGCATTATCAGTTGTTATAACTCAGCATTCAAGACTGGGAGATGGCAATTTCAAGTCAAGTAACAGTAACAAAAGTATAGCTAGTCTCTCACTCGTATTTCCTCGTATCTTATCTCTCCACTTCGTTCCCAGTCTCCCTCTTCTCCTCCGAACTACCTCACTATCTCACACTCTCCTAGTCAGTCTCTCACCACCCTCGCCCATACCACCTTATCTCTCCACCTCGTTCTCGGTATCCCTCTCTTTTTCCCCTAACCACATTACTCTCATAAACTCTCCTAGTCAGTCTCGAAATCTAACTCAGATACTTTCTAACCTTATATAATCTCATTCGCAATCTGTCTCCTCTCAACCACTCTTCTAGTCAGTCTCTCACCTATATACTCTCGCATCTTATCTCACCACCACATTCTCGGCCTCCTCCTCCTCCCTCTACCCCAACCACCTAACTTTCATACACTCCTAGTCAGTCTCTCACTCATCGCCCTCCCTTACATACTCTCGCACCTTATCTCTCAACCTCGTTCTCAGTCTCCCTCTTCTTCTCCTCACAAACGCTTCTCTCACATACACTCTCCTAGTCAGTCTCTCATCCTCCCTCACATAATCTCGCACCTTTTCTCTTCACATCGTCCTCGGTCTCTCTCTTTCTCCCTTCAACTCTCCTAGTCAGTCTCTCACTTGTATGATCTTACAATATACCTCCACCTCGTTCTCGGTCTCCATCTCTTTCTCCTCTCAACCACTCTCCTAGTCAGTCTCGCACTCATACTCTCTCATACTATCGCTCGTTCATTTAAGCCTTTCAAGTTGGACTATTACGTAACACACCGAAACATCCTCTTCACAAACAACAAACACCAGATTAGGTGATAAATCCTTGCCAAACACGTGTGTGTGTGTGTGTGTGTGTGTGTGTGTGTGTGTGTGTGTGTGATATATTACCGTGTCAGATGTGTTGGCAAGACTTGTTTGTAAGACAGAAGGTTTATGTGCGTATAAACTCATGAATACAGACGACTGGATATTTTATTGCTCTCTCTCTCTCTCTCTCTCTCTCTCTCTCTCCACAAATAATTGGTGTCTGAATATGTGAGAGTACGTGGAGAGAAAATCAGAAGTGAGTGCAATGAAAAGCTAAGGGATATACAAGATAGACAGCTGGACATCTATAGCGGTCCATTATAAGGTCCACTGTAGAACCACACTTTATTCTGGAAGGGAGATCAGCAGCCATAAGTGACCCATCTCCATGATGGCGAAGTAGGAATGAGGAAAGGGTGTTTGTACTGACCAGAGTAACCAGCAGGGTCTGACGGTGGTAAAATAAAGCCTGCATTGGTGAATATAATTATGAGCGATGGCAGAGAGTGAATGGGAGTGCTTTACCCTGTTTTTGGAAGCCACACTTCTATATGTAATGGTGGAGAGGGACGCCTTCACGCGGTGGCACCGATATAACCAAGCTGCTCTGCTCCTTGGTTAAACAACCGTCCCTCAACATTCTCCCTATCCCCGAGGAAGACAGTAAACTGCAGAAAGACATTTTAAGCCTGCAATTCACTGGGTGCATGTTTCAAATAGAACCTAGAGTTTCTACTACTACTACGAGTACCACTACTACTACTACAACTACTACCACTACCACCACCAGATCTCTACATTTAATATCAACAAACATGTCTAAAACGACAGATAAGACGGTGTGCAGTATTAAACAAAATCACACCTAGAATTCACCTCACACTGTTACCTCTCACGCCTGTATAATTTGCAGTTACACCTCACACTACCACCTCTCACACTTGTATAATTCACAGTCACACCTCACACTACCACCCCTCACACTTGTATATTCACAGCCACACCTCACACTACCACCCCTCACACTTGTATAATTCACAGGCACACACCACACTACCACCTCTCACACTTGTATAATTCAGTCACATATCAAACTAGCACACCTCTCACTTCCATAATTCAGAGTCGCGCTTCACACTGCCACGCCTCACACTACCACACCACACTGCCACGCCTGCCTAACACGATCAAACTACACATTGTCATACCACACATTACCATCTCTCACACTACCACACTTCACATTCACACCACACGCTGTCATGCCACACCTCACACCGCCACATATTCCATCTGGTAACGCACCAATACTCCTCTACCACACTGTATGAGAATATAACAACAGTACTGTGTATATGTGGGTGAGCTTGTACAGTGGCACGTGTTTGGTATCTGATAAGTATGTGTTACTGTGTTCAAACGTGTGTGTGTGTGTGTGTGTGTGTGTGTGTGTGTGTGTGTGTGTGTGTGTGTGTGTGTGTGTGTGTGTGTGTGTGTGTGTGTGTGTGTGTGTGTGTGTGTGTGTGTGTGTGTGTGTGTGTGTGTGTGTGTGTGTGTGTGTGTGTGTGTGTGTGTGTGTGTGTGCAGCACGAAGGCAGTGGATGAGTGCGTGTGTCTATGCGTGCAAAACCAAACACACCACAGTTTTCCAGTTCATCAATCTCACTCTACCGATCTTCCATCCTCGACTACAAGCGTAACTCATTTATATTAAATTTACAACTACAAATTCGCATCATAATTAATTTCGGCTTTACTACAAAAATCCCCCAAAAGAGCCATTCTGTCCAGGAATAAACCTGGCCAACGCATCACTTGAAATTATTAATCAAAACTCAAAACTAACTGCAACTTTTTACACCGACACAGTTTATATACAGGCATTAGAGTGCTGGTGACGCCACTTCAGTATGGCGGCAGATGGTGAAATATTTGGTACATAATGGCGTTTTTGTTACTGTTATTATGAGGATATTAACACTATGAGTTATGCTGCATGGTACTCGTATATGCTGTACTTATGGTGTATACAACCAACAGTGGTTCATTACCATAAACCTTCGTATATCTATCTACCTATCTAACTGTCTATGTAGACAGACAGATATATATATATATATATATATATATATATATATATATATATATATATATATATATATATATATATATACCAGACTCAACCTCACCCCCGCCTCCCCGGCCATTCACCCTTCCCCCACTCCCCCCACTGACCCCTGGCCAGTCGTCAACACACCACTCCAGCTCATTAACAGGGTCGTGGCAGGATTATGGCAATGGTGCAGGTATGGCAGGCGGCGGCAGCCCTAATGGCAGGGCACAAAGGTCCTGTACACACTTCACGCTGCAGTTTTATTACCATTTGTTTTTGTTTTTCATAAAGGGGAAAGACAGGGTGACATGAAGGCGCTTTATTTGCGGCCACCTCATCCGGGATTATGGCATCTGGATATAGATAAATAGATACACACAAACCGAGAGAGAGAGAGAGAGAGAAACTGGAAAGACCAAGACAAACGAAACAGAATTACAAGCATATAAGAAAAACAACACAAAAAGGCAACAAATTGAGAAAGAACACGAAACAGAAGAACGACAAACATCATCACCGTGACCTTTATTTAACCTAAAGGTGGAACAAATAAAAAAGACAGAGGAAAAAGAAGAAATATAATAATAATAAAAAAGAAACTGACTCAGTGACCTTCGCTAACAGCCCTCGCTCAATAATAGTTATCAATAATGATAATAATAATATTAATAAACAGATAAAAATAAAGCTAACTCCCTGTCACAGAATCACGGCAAGTCAATCGATCTGAGAGAATGCACACACACACACACACACACACACACACACACACACACAGAGGAAGGGTCAGCAGGAAATTACGCAGCTGACAGTAAAATGATCCGTTCTAAAAATGTGTTAATTAAAGCTTTGGTAGGAACTCTGATGGCTCCAGTGTGTGGTGGTGGCGGCAATTAATCCACTAACACCATTATCCACCTCATCCACCTGTCACTCCACCTCACCCACTTCTAGCATTAACCTTGATCAGATGTTCCAACCATTTTATTCAACTCTCTATACCTTACCCTGTCATTACATCATATGTTAGGCTTTGTACTCCACCTCTTGTAACCTACGCCAATTAATCTCCTACCAGCATCTTCCACATTTCTATTCCACCTGACACTCCACCCTATTCACATCATCATACCTGACCTATGCTTGTCAAGTCATCCACCGCAATTACATAAACACATCTGACCTCATTCTACTTTTAGGCTATGCGACACTCTGGCTCTATATTTTACAACACAGAGTCAATACCCTTGCTGCATCCACATCTCGTCCTCCACCTAATTCACCTCCATTCCTAATATCCATCTTGACTTGATGGCTACTTGATCTAATGTTCTTTACACGTACAGAGTCAGGCCATCTGCTGCATCCACATCTCCTCCACCTCATCCACGTCCACTTCCATTATCCACCCTGATCAGATTACTGTTTGATCTGATTCTCTTTATTCCTCCACCTCAACTACTCCTACTTCTAATATTCACCTTGATTAGATGACTACCTGATATGATTCTATCTACATTTAAAATAAGTTCAGCTTATCAATCTCATGTCATTTAATCCCCTACCAGCATCCACCACCCCTCCACCTGCCACTCCACCTGTGATTCACCTTGATTACATGACTATTTCGTTTGATTCTCTCTCCATCTGTAACAGGCTGAGCTAATTAATGTCTTTTAATCCTGAAGCAGCATCCACCACTCTTCCACCTCATCCACTTGACCTAATCCACTTCCAATATCCACTCTGATTAGGTGACTGTGATCTCATACTCTCACCTTCAACAATGTAACCTTAAACTGGATCATGTCTGTCAAAGCCATGACAGTTTATCTAACAGCAACATTCACCATCACTCCACCTTATCCACTTGACCTAATTATTTCAGGTAGGTTTATGTAGGTCACTATTTGACTCTCTCTCTCTCTCTCTCTCTCTCTCTCTCTCTCTCTCTCTCTCTCTCTCTCATTTGGCAAGGCTACCGGTATATGACAGATTAAGCCAATGTCAGCCAAGATACTTATCTATGTTCATCCCCCCCTCTGTCTAACATTACTATCTGTTTGTGCGCGTATCCGTCTATATATTTGTATATGTATCTGCTCTGGCTCAATCTTTCCTCACCTCAAGGACTGCTGTCCTTTCATCAATCTATATCTGTACCTGTCTCTTGCTCCACTTGCTTTTAATTCGTCTGTGTTTTTAGTTCCATATCTATTTATATACAGGACTATATATATATATATATATATATATATATATATATATATATATATATATATATATATATATATATACACTCTTCGTACATTTATACCGCAATTATTATCAAGCTGGGATTGAAAGAACATTAAAATGTAGCATTTGTACGTAAATATTTACCAAAGAATACTGCACTTATAGGTAGTTATGTAGTTAACTAGTATCTTACCACAATAACTGTGTTGTATGACATTTAGTACACTTAATTATAGAGAACGGCGAGTGTAAACGCCTTTTATGTGTGGCCAAGTGATGTAATGCAATATAATAGCTGTTAGAGAGTGTCAGGTTGCCAGTTTAGTCTGCACAACTGAAGAATGCACTGATCAGATGCTTAGACAATCAACACAAGTCATTGTAGGTCACGCCTCACATTCCTGTGAGAGCGAGGAGAGATCTGAACTGGCCACACTGAACTAGATATGAATACATAATTATTTTATAATCGCTAATATTATATAGCTGTGCTCCACAGGTATTTGTTAGCAACTACATTTTAACTGCAAACTTATTTATAAATTTACATTTTTACGGTACCTATAGCGTCTTAGTGAACTGTGATTCCAAGTTATTTGTGCATCATTTCATTCTTCCGCGGTTGCATGTCTTGGTTAATGAAACTCAGTGGCCGACATACTCGCACATACATGCATCTATTTCTGTGACTGGTTCTAGATCAACAGTTTTAACTATAGCATATCTCAATATGTATCGATTAGTTTTATTACCGACAGCTGTCATTACGAATTTCATCATCAAATAAAGATGCAAACAGACTTGCACAGATCCTCATATAGCCAAAACCAAAACCACCACCACAGTAGCATCTCTCAAAATACCCCATTCCCAGAGGGACACGAGTGCACCCAGCCAGACTACAATGTGTCCATCACCCTTCCCTGCTTCAGTACCAACACAAAATACAACTCACAAACAATGCACTATGCCCACGCTGTAATGCATCCCCCCACACCACATGCTCACCACATGCACCACACTACACACAATCCAGCAACATAATCTCAAGAAATCATCTCTGGAAGCACCCGGCTGAAGTGGTCAATTCCTGCAGTCCACCAAGTTCAAGTCAAGATGAACCTGAGTCCACAAATAATATGAACAACAACAACAATTACTACTACTACTGTAACATTCACAGCATTATACCAGTACATATCCTGCACGCCCTGCAAATGCACACATTCATCTGGCAATGTGTGAGCAACAATACATGGTTCTATCTGCAATTATCATCACCAGGATATGTTTCTGCATTATGAATTGCCCATTAGGCAAACTAAATTACTTATCAGCTCCCTAACTGCACTCAAACCACCCGACTAACACTGGTATGTACAGTACAGGGCAATCGGCATCAACATTACTGCCAGCCAATCAACTTTTACTTGTCCTGTTCTTGCAAACGCCATACGACTTTACTCCTTTTCACCATTCAGTCTGATGACGTTTAATTTATTCAGATTAGGAGACCAACTGAGGACAGGCTTCGTATCATCTCTGCAAAATCGAAGATTGTTTTCACATACTCTCTCTCTCTCTCTCTCTCTTCTCTCCATCACCCCTCTTCCCCATCTCCATCTCTCTCCAACCCATCCCCTCCTCTCCCCTAACCTCTCCAGTCCACAGTCACAACAAACAACAAAATTCACTCCTATGGTTTTTTTTTCACTGGGCCACGAGTGATTTTCCCCACTCCTCTCCTTCCCTTCCCCCCCTTCCTATCCTCTTCACCTCCCCACCCCTTTCCCTTCCCTTCCCACCCCTCCCACCACCCTTCTCTTTCCTTTTATCTCTTTCCTACACCTACCAAAATATCCCTACACCCCTCCCTCTTCCCTTCCCCACCCCCTTCTAACAACCACACTCCCTTCCCTCCGCTACCCCTCCGCTCCCCCCCTCTCTGCAATCCCTCCACATGACTGAAAATAAAATTTCTGGTGGAAAAATGGAGCTAAATGGGTCAAAAATCGGGATAATGTATGAAATCAGAATTGACAAAACAAGGCTGGCCACTCAGAGCGCCATGAAAGAACAGAAAAGGTGAATTTTGTAGCGGTGGTGATTGTGTACTGGAGAGAGAGAGAGAGAGAGAGAGAGAGAGAATTTGAATGAAGGTCTAATAATGAAAGACATAAAAATCTTTCTTCTTCTTCTATGATGAACAGCAAGGTGTGTGTAATCTTACCTTCCTTCAGCTGTCCTGTCCACAACACTCACCTGTCAAGCAAAAAGAGACAGTTAAAAAATATTGGGGTTTTGTTGACATATACAATTCCAGTTGGCATAACAAAAACATTAATATATGGGAAAATTAAATGACATCGTTCAGAGCAAGTCCTTTTTATAAAGTAGTGTGTTTCTGTGCACTGTTTGAGCGTAAAACAGTAATGATCGTGAAGGAATGTATGGTTCCTACAACACCAATACCTCGGGACTAACGTGTGAGAGGGTGTAACTAATTTTGTGTGTGATCACGATGTACTGAGACTATCTTCCCAGAACCATGAAAAGTATTACTGAACAAACATACAAAGCATACCTACCTGCCTACCTACCTATGTATCTATCTATCTATCTATCTATCTACAGTATATGACTAACAACCTGAAAACTCAATGTCAGTAATAAGCCTTAAGGAGTAAACAAAAGAGAGAGTAAGAGAGAACTGAGTCAGCCTAAGGAGCGTCAACACATTCTCAGAAGGGGGTCATTGAAAGACCAACGAGTGGACGGCAGGGGATCACCGAGTACCACAATGGACAGCTGGAGGCGATACAGGTGAACCAATGGACAAAAGTACTGGAGGATGGAGGGACAAGAGTTTTAAGTTTGTCCAGGCGAATGGAACAATTAAAGCACAACAGGACAGAAAGGAAAAATAAGGGATGTTATGATGCGCACACACACACACACACACACACACACACACACACACACACACACACACACACACACACACACACACACACACACACACACACACACACACACAAAACACAACTAGCCGTTCTGTTATTACAAGAGTCAAAATGCGTGCAAGTTTTAGGTGTGCCAGTGAGAGATGTCGTAGTGTGTGGTGTGGCAGCATGAAGTGTGGCAGTTTGACATGCAACAGTGTGAAGCATGACAGTATGATTTGTTCCTTAGAGACGTAAAGAAGCTCAAAATGTAGTAGTGTGTGGTATGTCAGTTTGTGGTGTGGTGCGGTCAGTGTGGGGTGTGTGTGATGTGGCAGTGTAAAGAGTGGCAGTGTGATGTATGACAGTGCGATTTGTGCCTGAGTGATGTAAAGACGCTGAAAGTGTGGTGTAAGATATACAGTACCTGTTTGGAGTCTGGTCAGTGTGAGGAGTGTGTGACGTGGCAGTGTAAAGCGTGGTAGTGTAATGTATGGTTATGTGAGATATGAAAGTGTCAAAAAAATGCTACGTCTACATTGCATCCTGCGCTGAAATATAAATAAAAAGTAGAATATGACGCTAGTCACCAAGAAGTACCACTGAAAGGATGTAGAACTGTAGTAGTATCTTAGTCTGGCTCTGAATTACAAGAAATAAGCAGCAACAGGATGAAAATCTAGACAAAATTAAGGTGAACAGGGTATATGTTTAGGGGATAAATTTCGTTAAGACAGGAGTGTTGAAGTGCATATTACTCCCTTCAGTATGATGTTAGGGAGAGACGCCTTCACGTGATGGCATCAATATAACCGGCCAGCTCATCTGCCTGGTTATACAAACGTCCCTCCAATACTTCCCTATCCCCGAAAGAAGTTTGGTGAACTGCAAGTGAAGGGCAGCTGAAGCCTGTAGTACACTGGGTTCACTTTTCAGATGAGCCTGGGGTTACGACTACTACTACTACTACTACTACTGCTGCTGCTGCTGCCGCTACTACTACTACTACTACTACTAATACTGCTACAACTACAGGATGATACTTTTTATTCAATCTTGCCACCGCCAGACTTCCTGTGAGAATATACCTTTATCTCCCCTACTGATGGTGGTGTTCGCCTCCAAGATGAGGTAGTCATCTGACTGTGTTTCCCCCAGAGGGTAAACACAGTTCACATGACACAGGCTGGGTCATGTACGGTAAGCAGGTAATTTTTTGACAATTTCTAGAGTGTGTGTGTGTGTGTGTGTGTGTGTGTGTGTGTGTGTGTGTGTGTGTGTGTGTGTTTCTCCAAAGGTTACACAGTGTTCAAATGACAGAGCAGGGCAAGTCCATTATTCATTTTTATATGCGTGTGTGTATAAATGTGGGGGCGGCGTGCTAAACTAAACTACTGTTATGTTTGTATATGTTGACCCATCAGGCAAAATGGCAGCATAATTTTCGAGGCGTCTCCCAAGAGTTTCCTACAAATTGCCATCACTCCTTTACCGTCACCAGCCTCACCCCTCCCACACATTGGCCTTACATTATTCTCTGTGGCCGTGAGATTTGTGTGACCCATTTTATAAAGCACTGCAAATCTGACCCAATTTTCCCTTTTTATATTCACACACTGCATTCACACCGGCAAATATACAGCAGCTGTCTTTTTGGAACCTTGTATATATTGTATGCCAGCTAGCTTAAACATTACCGTAATATTCTACAAATCAGTTTTTTTCCTTTACACACACACACACACACACACACACACACACACACACACACACACACACACCATTAAATACAGCAACATCTTTTATATTTTAGGAACAATAAACTGTAATAGGGAAACATCAGATAATTTTATTCCACTCAAATTAAGGAACCTTCAGATATGTGTCCAATATTCCCTTGTAACATAACCACAGTTCTGATTTTGGATCCCGTCCATTGATGATGATGACAATGATGATGATGATAACAAAACTAACAACAACATAATAATTATGATAATAATAACACCGGAAGCTAACGTGCTTAAGTATGTGTTTTCCTATTTCTGTTTTTGGACGACGACGAAGACGACGATGTTGATTAGGAGGTGGAGGAGATGATAATTGTTCTCAGGCATTTGCTTTTTCCTTCCTCCCCCACCTCTCTCCGTGGGGGGTAGGGCTGGAAAAAGTGTGCCATTAATGATTTATAACAGGACAGTAAATCAAATATTGTTAATGTCATAAGCGTTATAAATGTCATACATTTGTAAAGCTACAAATACTAAAGTATATCCCATAAAAATGTACCATTACATAAAGTTGTGTGTCATGTATCCAGCATAAATGTCAGTTAAAGATAAACAATATCATGTGCACTGAACTGGCTTTAATAAGACCAAACGATCACTGCAATCTGACAGGAAGATATTCAGCAATTACCGTACTACATTCTGAAGGCTGCTGCTGCTGCAAACATAAAACGAAACCAAATATTACTCCAGGGTTTATAAGCAATAAGTAAATTAATACATATAGCTAATCTTGCAAATCTGTCGATTTACTGTAACTTCCCACTCATTTTTAAACTAAAACTATAAAATACCGTAATATTAACCGCTGATATTCCTGAACATTTAAAAAGCAGGAAACAAATATTAAATCTGTGGTACTGCAATTTGTTCCTCGTTCCTGATACATGTCTGAATTATTTCATTAAAGAAAGCCATTTTCTCCTAATACGTGCACAATTATAAATGCTAAGTTATGTTTTGGTGTTACAACAAATTTCCATACTTCATTAAATATAATTAATACATATTTTTATTGGAAATTTTTAGAAAATAAATGAGGAAATAAATAAACTGCTTGTGTAATTATGCATTAAAACATTATGACAGGATCAATGCATCAAAAATTGCTGATTTATAATGTTTAACTTAACATTTGAAACATATGACTTAAATCATGACAACCCTGAAACTGTGTGTGTGTGTGTGTGTGTGTGTGTGTGTGTGTGTGTGTGTGTGTGTGTGTGTGTGTGTGTGTGTGTGTGTGTGTGTGTGTGTGTGTGTGTGTGTGTGTGTGTGTGTATTTCACATCAATCACAACTAATTAGCAAAACATTGGGTTAAAAATCTCCCATAAACGTTTTTATATATTACTAATCAACTCCCCAGACACATTAGCCATTTTTCATCCATTAATCCGTTTATCGGTGTCAAGAGCGAAATTACCTGTCACTGCAATTACCATAGTGTTGTTTATATTTCCCTCTCTGGATGATGGTACAAATGGAAAGCAGAGGCTGGTGTTAGGTCTGCTGGTAAACGCGGATATCTCTATAATAAATAATAATAATAATAATAAAAACAATCATCATCATCATCATCATCACCATCATCATCACCGTCGTCGTCATATTCATCATCTAGAAACAAAACAATGGGAAAATACAAATGCAGGAGAAAATCAATATGATCCAAACCATCAGAATTATTATTAACAAGAAGTAATGCTAGAAAGGTATAAATACAGAACCATCATTATCAACATTTTCAACTTGTTTCCTCGATCCAGAAACAGAAAAAAGACAGAAATGTAGGGCAATCATCATCATCATCATAACCATGATCATTATCATAACCATCATCATCATCATCATTATCTTAACCATCACCACCATCATCATCATCATCATCATCAACATGCATGAGCAGAAAATATACAAAAGCAGAAAGAAAAACCGGTCAAGGTAATGGCGACCAAATAACCTTCACATACTGCTGACCCTACTCACTAACGACCTCCTTCCCACTCAGTCGCCACCAGCAACAACACGCTGAACGTAAATAAAAAACACACACGCCACAATCAACATGGCTGCTCACTCTCTCTCTCTCTCTCTCCCTCCCTCTCTCTCTCTCTCTCTCCTAACACTGCATACTGTGAGGTTTTAGCCTCGACCAATGGACATACATAACTTCAGTGATTGTATATTTCTTTTTCTATTGGCTGTATACTTGTCAATCCATTTATCTACTGCCTATCTATCCGTCTATCTATTTGTGTCGGTCTATCTGTTTGACTATCTTTCTACCTATCTGTCAGTCTGTGTCTGGCTGTCTGCTTGTCTGTCTACCTATCTATTTATCTATCCATTCATCTACCAACCTATCTACTGAACTAATCCCACATCCTGTGAGGGGTGGTCTCAACAAAAGCAGTACCGGTATATAGCTCCAGGCACCTCCATCCCTACTCAGTAACAACCCCGACACACACTCACTGGTCGGCAGCAACAACACTCACGTAGTATTATCCCTACTCAGTAACAACCCCCACACACTCACTGGCCGGCTGCAACAACACTCACGTAGTATTATCCCTACTCAGTAACAACCCCCACACACTCACTGGCCGGCAGCAACAACACTCAGAAAATATCAAATAAAACACGCACCGTCATCAACAAGGATGCCGCAAAAGTCTGTGAGTATTTTTGTCCCCACTCAGAAACGACCCGTAAGAGGGAGAAACAACACTCAGGATAGATCAGAAAATAACACTCTCTCTCTCTCTCTCTCTCTCTCTCTCTCTCTCTCTCTCCTGACGCTGCATCCTGAGCGTGGTGACAGTGACATAACGTCCTCTAGGCGTCGCTATTCTCATTCAGTACTGACCTTTCACACACACACACACACACACACACACAAATAATACAGTTCTCGGTAATTACTGGGCTGTGACTAATTAACAACATGACTGGTTATGAAAGCAAGTTAAAAATCGTAAAGCCTGTTTACCCATCAACATATAGTATATCTAAAGCTGTCTACCTACCTAGCCATCAAATCTATTTCTATGCCTGTGTTTATCTGTCTGTAAGTCTATCTATTTATCTATTTGCTTAACACCGCACCCTGTGAGGGGTCGGCTCTGACAGAAGGACATCTATACACATCCGTCCCTCCTCAGTGACGACATATCCCACAATACAACACCTTCATCCAGGTTGTCCTCTATCAAAAGACTGACATCATTTCAAATAACAAAAATCTAAGAGAGAGAGAGAGAGAGAGAGGATCCGATACTGAGCAACCGAACCCCCCCCCCCCACACACACATTACGAGACGAGTGGATGCTGATAACTTAAACCAAACAATGAAAACTCGCCATACATGGGTGAATATACATGAAGCTCCATTTGTGTAGTGCTGCACCTGTTTGTGACATGACAGGTGAAGGAGTGGCTGTACTGTGATGAATTACCTACATAACGACAATGACTTTTTGTCTGGTGGATGAAGCCGGAAATTCAGCTAGCTTAAATGATGAATGAATGCATAGACGGTTGATATCAATTGGCACGCTGGCCATACAGTGCGTTTGTTTTCACCTGACAGAACTGGGTCACTGCCATACCCTAAACACTTAGTTATGGATGCATGACTTATAATGATCCTAGATATAAGATACTACTGAGTGTTCCTGGTTACCATAATACTCAAATCGATCCTCCAGTCTTACTACACTTGGCCATCAACTGCACTGAGAAGGGTTAGGAATCTACGTCAGGTTATGGCAAACGCGTTCTGCTGCGATGACGATGTTCTTCAGTGTCAGAAAAGAACACCTCTTTATTTATTTATATATTTTTTACGTCTAAGTATATGCGCAACAGATCGTCTACCTTCGTGGGCATTTTCGGTACTTTGCTGTGGTGATAGCAGTAACAGGTCGAACGTGAACCCGGTAGACTGCAGGCTGGAACTGCCCTTCTACGACAATCCACCATCAGCCCATCAGGGGGTTAGGGAAGAAGTTGAGGGACTTTGTATAACTGAGCAGGAGGGCTGTTGGACTACATCAATGCCACCGCATGAAGGCATCCCTCTCTAACACCCCTCTCGCTGTAAAAGGATCATATGCAAAACCCCAAAATTACAAAACTGTCAAGAATTACATAAAAGGTCAGGCGATAGCAAGAATAAGATATAAAAATGTCAGCCTGGTGGTTATGAGGTAAAATGAACTACCGGTAGTGCAGGACTCAGATGGTTGGTCATTTGTGTGATGTTATGTACTCTCAATAAACCTTAACAATATACTTAACCCTTCACCTCAGCCACATCATTTTAACACTTTATTCCTGATCCCAATACACCACTTTATTCACCTTAAGAAGGATGCCTAGTAGTGAAGGAATTACCAAGCTTTATCTTACCACTCCACTCGCTGTCTCCTGTAACTACCATCCTCCCACCCTTCCTCTCTCAGCCATCAAACCTCGTCCCCTTCGCCTTAATATACCTAGCAAATTTATCTTTTAGACGACCAAGATCAATCACTTTCCCCACTTTTCCACCTTACCCCCCTCCTCTCTCTCTCTCTCTCTCTCTCTCTCTCTCCTAAAAAGTAAATAATCATGTCGTAGTAATTAACATACTCGTAGGCATATAAAAAGAAAAAAAACAGACCTGTGGCTAATGATGCATCTAACTCTGTCCGTACGGTATATATATTATTTAATGAGAGAGAGAGAGAGAGAGAGAGAGAGAGAGTTGAATACAGAAATAGCAGTACTGTACAGTTATTTACCTCCATATATTTACGGTGAAATCAAAGTATAACATTATTCAGCATGTACCTGGTATTTTGTCAAAGCTGTTTTCACACAATATTTCTCTATTTTAAAAGTGATTTGTCTAAATATTCGAATATTAACAATGTCGATATTTTCAACACTCTTGTAGCCTAAATTTGCAAGTGGACATTTCAGAATATTCCCTACACACATTCCTCCTCCTGCCTCTATTAATATTCAACATTCGTCACATACTTTATTGGCCTAAGTCTATATGCAACTTAACCTAACCAAATAAAACCAAACTTGGCTTTACTAAACCCAACAAGACATAACCAAACCAAACCAAGCCAACCCTACCACAGCCATATCTAACCTAACTCTACATCTTAGCCTAACATAGTATCCACACCAAACACAACAGATCACACCTATCCTAACCCAATCCAACCGCACCCAACCCAGCCTAACTTAACTAATCAAACAACCAGACTAAAGCTAACCAAACCAAATTACATCCAACTTAACCTAATCTAACATCATCCAACCCAACCTAACTTACCCAAACAGAACCAGACTAAACCAACCAAATCAAATTACATACAACCTAGCCTAATCTAACTTAACCTAACCTAACCTACCCAAACAGAACCAGACTAAACCTTGCCAAACTTAATTACACTCAACCTAACCTAATCTAACCTCACCCACCCCAACCTAAACTTGGCTAAGCCAACCAACCCAAACCTAATTAAATCCTAACTCGCTTACAGTTCACAAATTTCTACTTCCTCCCACAACCTTCCTTCTAACTCCAGCCTAACTTAACCTAATCTAACCCTAACCCTAACAGCTAATCCAAATCCACACTCAGCTACAGTTCAGGAATTTGCGGGGCCAACCCCAGTCCTTCTTTCAACCCGGTATCAACATGCAACACTGGTCACACTTCATTGGCCTACGTTTGTTTGCAACTGACCAGATATTCCAGTGCAAACTTCCTGCATGCAGGCTGAACCCCGGGGATAGCAGAGCAATGCAAGAATATAGTACGGTTTTATGAGAATTGTTCATCATCATCATCATCATCCTGGTCCTTTCGGATGATGATAAATGACTCTCTCTCTCTCTCTCTCTCTCTCTCTCTCTCTCTCTCTCTCTCTCTCTCTCTCTCTCTCATTATGAAAGCCACAGTGCCTCACTGCTTTGACGAACCATCCATTAATAACAACACATAATTACTGACAACGCCATAGTCATTCTTCGTTCTTATTGATGTATCATCCCTCCCACTTTCTTTA
>NC_137060.1:2574175-2638061 GCF_032717465.1 Coenobita brevimanus
AGCACACACACACACACGTTCCTGTGTGTCTTGTTTTCGCGTTGAGGCTTTATTACTAAGCGTATCTGAAATCACCGCACCGTAAAGAAAATATGAAGTAGAATCTTGTGTAACATTAATACTCGTGTCATAATACAGAAATATATAATAGTCAGACATTGTTCTTGTCGTGACATCAGGCTCATCTGACGTGAACCTGGTGAACTTCACACTGAAGTTACCCGTTTCCTTCAGTCCACCATCTTTCTTTCGGTGGACATGAAGGGAGCTTAGGTTCATCTGTATAATAGGGCAGAAGTTTGGACCAGCTATATCCGTGCCACCACGTGAAGTGGACCCTCTCCAGCACCTGTCACACTCCACAAAGACCCATAATCTTATGGTATAGAATAATAATGCTTCAGCACAATTTACGCTGATTTTTTATTTTTGCTGCTCTGTTCATGTGTTTATTTACAAGTGACTCCTGTACCTTTTACACTTTAACTTGGCCTAGAGTTACCATCTCCCCATCTTGAATGCTAAGTTGTTACAAAGGATGAACACTAGAATATATAAGAGTAACAACAGAACATGATGTTAGTAACGAAGAAGTGCTGTGGAATGGATACAGAGCCGTAGTATCTGCCATCTACCTACGTGAAATAAGCTGCAAAAGGATGACAATTAGGGCCAAGTTAAGGTGAAAAAAAATACAGATTCCTCTCTACGTAACAAAATCGTCTGGCGTTATCCCAGATTAGCTCTTACGATCACTACTATGCTCTTTTCACCTTAACTTGGACCATAATTCCGTCATTTTCCAAATAATTTCACGTAGCCCAGTAAAAAATAAAAACTACGGCTGTACATTCTTCCCATGGCATTTCTTCGTGACTGGCATTATATTCTAGTGTTAAACTACAACTACTCTTACAACTCAACATTCAAGACGATGTCCATTTTAGGCCAAGTTAGAGTAAACGGGGTATGACAATAATCTGCTGCAGTACGAGTATATATTTCTCCAGTATAATAACACCTCTACTGTAATGACGTAGTTATATAATTAATCTTTCCCATCTCTAGAAAATTTTATTTAACGCAGGAGAGACTGTAGTGACGAGTCAAAAACAGTGTCCATTAAATTATTTACTGCTGTACTAGGGCGTTTTCCGAAGTTAGCAAAAAAATGTCTGGAAATATGAATAATAAAATATAAACTACATCTCGTGCTCTAAGCTGTTAACCTCTTCAGTCCAGTGAGCAAGCTACCAATGGACGATTATGTTTAGCTTGGAAGAGTCCCTTGGTTGTTAATGAGTTTATGAAGGCTGTATACAATTCTTCCAGTTCAAAAAGTCTCGTCAAAACTGATTACGACCGTCCTAGGCTGCAAGAACAATATTTAAAACTACAACACTGCAGTGGTGTTAGTATCAGCTTGACCAATGCATTATATCAGCAATGTTCTGCAATATTATTTATTTCCTAAAATAAAGAACTTCACGACGATGACATTTTTTTAATTCTTGGGATCTTCAGACGGGTTAATTCACACAAGAGCATCCGAACTCAATATCAAACCCTATTACATCAAATGTTTCTCCAAAGATTAACAAGATCGTGTGCAGGCAACAGGAATAAACCAGTAAAACACGCCATCAGATTGTTGTGCGACGTAGATTAAGCATGCAAAAAACATTACTAACTCATATTATTGAAATATCAGCGTGACTTAATATTATATTGGTCAATGCATTATATCAACAAGGATTTGCAGCATCACACTTTTACCTGCTTGCCTTTGGGTGGAGAGGAAAGTCCCTTGCAACACCTACACATTCACGGCCTGACTGCCACTGTGAACATGCATTACACCACCACTGACCCTTGTGGTCAAGGAAATACTGTGGTTATGTGGGACTAGCCTCAGCACCCTACACGAGAGAGAGAGAGAGAGAGAGAGAGAGAGAGAGAGAGAGAGAGCGAGAGTGTGTCAGGCTGAATTACATGGCTACAATACGTTGCTTTGAAGATGACAGTGTTGATAACAGACTGTATGCACGGACACCCAAACCAATGACGGATAGATAGATACATACAGATAGACAGACAGATATAGTAAGATACAAGCAGACAGATGGATAGATAGGACAGATAGATGGATGGATGGATGCATGGATAGACAGACAGACAGGCAGACACAATCTGACAGACCGACACACAGATAGAGAGGGAGCAGGTAGATAAAAAAAAAAAATGTGTTCTTGTGAAGACGGTAGTTGCGATGCAATGCAAGGACACCTGAGCCATGAGCGTCAAAGTATAGATTTACCCTTGACCAAAATATTTCTGTACACACACACACACACACACACACACACACACACACACACACACACACACACACACAAGAAGAGTTATTCATGACATAAGTGACTACTACTATACTTCCCTCATTTTAACTTGGTGGATTTTTTTCCCTTTGCAGCTTATTTCCCGCAGCTCAGTGGCAGAATAAGACAATACTACGGTTCATCCTTTCCGTAACACTTCCTCGTGACAAATATATATTCCAATGTTGATCTCTGATTGCAACTCAACATTCACGATTGCAAGATGGCAGTTTTACGCTTAGCTTATGTGAACAGAATACAGACGGAGATTTTAGTCCTTTTGCAACTTACTTAGTGGTAGGTGGTGGCGACCATCATCCACTCACTTGATGCAGTGCTGCCTACTTCTTCCTTAGCCTTTATCATTCTTTTTCTGTGCCTGCCCTCCTCTCTTCCTATTTCTCCCATCTTTCCTGTCACTTCTTATTGCTTTTCTTTCCATTACAGGTGGCTTTACATTGAGTAACAAGCCAAATGGTTTCCTGTAAGCCAAGAAACCATTTACAGTGCTGGGTGGTAACCATATAACCAAACCATAAGTGCTCCCTAAGTGTCAACAAGTGGGTTGGTGAAGGGTTAGTGCCCCTCCCTGTAAAACAAATAACTCAAGAGTCAAATGGCCACCCCTTACGGGATTATGGCGTCCGGCAATAGATAGATAGATAGATAGCAACTTACTTCCTGTAGCTCAATGGCAGAAAGTCTATACTATGATTCATTATCCATCCTATAGCACTTCTTCATGACTAGCACCATTAACTTGTGTTGATCGCTACCAATAGCACAGAATCAAGTTGGATGGACGGTCATTTTACGTCCAGTTAAAGTGAACAGAGTACAGAAGATTATATATTAGTTTAGCCGGAAATGTTGCTGCGAGATAATGAAGGCAATATCTAACCCACCCTGTTGGGAAAATCTATCACAAGAATATTTCAATATACTGTAGTACTGATACAACCAGAACACAACGCATATCACATGGATTTCAATTACCGTGGATAAATTTTACTTTAGGGGTAAACTGAGTAAGCAATGATATGGTAATAGCAGTAGGGAAATAGAAAAAGTTATCTAAATCCCTTGCTTCCCTTTCATGCTTCCTTTCATTACCTAGTTTTTTCCTCTCTGCCTCGTTCACCTCTAATCCAGTTATCTTTTTTTTATTTTATTTTATTTTTTTTACCTCGCTCACCTTCATCTTCTTCCCTTCCTCCTCCTTGTCAAGAGTCCATTCTTCTTTCCTCTTCTTATATCTTCCTCCTCCCCCTTATCTATCTATCTATCTATCATCATCCCCATCATTCTGCTAGTCCGTTTTCTCCTTCACTCTCGTCCTCCTGCTCCTCTTCTCTACCTTCTCTATCATTCCCCTCTCTCTTCCCACTTCCTCCTCCATCATCATCATCATCATCATCATCATCTCTGTTACTCTCCTCCTCCTCCTACTCCTTATATTTCATTATCATCATCATCATCATCATCATCATTATCATCTCCATTACTTTCCTCCTCCCCCACTTTCTCCATCACCCTCCTCCCTCTCCCTCCTCCTCCCTTTTCTCTTTCCTCTCCCAGTAACGGCCTACATATAAACTGCTGACTAATTTTTCCTTGTCAATACTGTATACTGCTCTCATTCTCTCCAACTTTCACTCCTCTCTTTACGATAATTCCTTTCCACCTCTCTCCCCCTCTCTCTCTCTTTGTTCTATTTCTCCCATTAGAAATTCAATATTATATTTTTCTCCACATGTGTACACACACGCACACACCTTAGTGCGCGTCCACAAGTGTGCTGAAACAAGTGCTAGCAACATTTAAGCAACATAATAACGAACAAGCTGCAGCCATGCTCCGAACGGCAGCGTCCACATCATGTTGGCAACATCATGATGAATTCACAGCTGCCTCGCACGGACACATTTATCACATCGCCTCTGCTGCCAGTAGATCTGACCCTGCACTGAAACATGTTTGCATACATCTGTCCAAATACTGCTGCATACATGTATTAAAACACACTGTCGGCTGTGTTGTCAACACCTGTTCGAGGATACGTGTGGACGCGACCCTACACCAACCGTACCCTGACCGTTAACCTTGCCCTCAGGGTATCCCGGTTTGGGTTATACGCACCAACTCTCTCTCTCTCTCTCTCTCTCTCTCGAGGGACGGAGAAAGTGTGTTGGTGACAGCCTGATGAGGATGTGCAAGGTCACGTTCCTTATTACAATGTTAAGTGATGAGTGAGAACGAATGAATGAACTAGACAGGAAGAATGAGAAATATAACAAAGCTGTTTTAACGTCAACTTCATCATCATTGTCAACGTGATCGTCTTCCTTATCATCACCACCTTTATCTTGATAGAGAAAGAAACAGAGCTGTATCAGTGATGTCTCTATCATCATCATCATTATTATTATCATCATCATCGTATCATCATCATCATCATTATCATCATCATCACCGTCTTGAATTTGGAAAAAATTCAGGAGAGCTTTATCTGTGGTCTTAAAATTATCACCATCAACCCTATTCATCACTGTCATCATTAATTTCTACCTATTCCTTATCATCATGTGCTGTCTTGCTTGAATAAGATCATACGAGGATATAGTTGATAGGCTCCTGGGCTGCTCAAGTTGGAGAGTGTGCCTAGACTATCAGACAGAGAAAGGACAACAAAGAAGAAGGCTCTTCCTGCCTTACTAATCCTGGCGAGAAATGTGAGATCAGCGAGAAGTAATGTCATGCAAAAGAAAATATATATATTTCTTTATAACAAAGAACGAAAGATGAACGATATACATTATATTATAATATCACTGTCATCGTGACCATCATCATCTTCACGATCATTAATCATCTTCGTATCTACTTACCAGTATTTTCAAAGAGGCTAGCTGAACTCACTGTGTAGATCTTTTTTTTACACCTTCTTGCTGGAAAGCAGAAGAAACTTAATTCACTCACACTGCCTATGGTGTTGCATATAATGATTTACATCAAAGCAATTTTGAGCCACCCACAACCAGACCCCGTTGATCACTGCGGTATACCCCGGTCGCTCCACTTCTTGCTTACCGTATTATAAATCACTGACAGAGAGTCATTTCATCACATCCACTTCCTTCTAAATTGCTTATTGCCTACCGGTACACGCTTCCCATCCTTCTGGACGGTGGTGGGGAGGTTCCCTTACACGGTGCCACTGATATAGTCACGGAGCTCAACTGCCTGGTCATACAAACGTCCCTCAACTCCCTCTCTACTGTACCCCCGAAAGGAGGATAGTGGACTGCAGAAGGGCAACTTCAGCCTGCAGTGCACTGGGTTCGTCTAATCCTACAGTATTTTACTTTCCCGTATTTATTTTTCGACTGCCACCGGCATTTCTAAAACATCACCATCACCATACCCCATATTTCACATTTATAAATGCAGAGGGCAAGCTCCACAAAGAGTAAAACGATAACAAACAAGCAGAGGGATGTACAGTATTTTCAGATAAGTCAGTCAACAGGCCAAACATAAATTACTACAACATCTGAGCTTCTGATTTTCTGTATATCGTATACTATATTAACACCTTCAAGCCGATGATGTATTTCCTTTCAATACGGGCTACCACCAGACACTTACACTCAATCACCGACAGACTTTTCACAGTAAGACGATTAATGAAGATCAAATTAAACTCCTCCAATTCGAATGGATTCCCCCGAACTGATTAAAAGCGTCTGATGGTAAAAAAATTAATATATAAAATACGCCATGGTAGTCAATGGATTGATCTTATTATATTCGCGTTTTGGTCGCAAACATAAGTCTGATATCACTTAGGCCAGTCTTCTGGCACTGAAGGCGTGACTACAGAAGCAACACCCAATCCTTCTAAGTAAGTTTACTCTAAAAGCGAATAATAAGGGAAACACAAAACAGTTCACTATACTGCATGGAACAGTATCCGTAAAATTTATGTGCATACGGTGTGTGGCGTGTAGGAAGAGTGGGCATGGAGATATGGAGAAGGTATTTGTGCCCAAGTGGCAACAAGTGAAGGTGTGTGGCGTGTAGGAAGAGTATGGAGATATGGAGGGTATATGTGCCCAAGCGATGACATGTGAAGGTGTATGGCGTGTAGGAGAACTTTGGGTCTCTCCACAAGCGATGGCACAGAGGGAAATTGGATGAAACACACTAATGTGCCTTTGTTCTAATCTGACAAAAGATCCCTGACCCATTTCCAGTTTAGCTGATGGCCAAGTGTAGTCAGATGGGTGGGTAAATTTGATTTGTAACCAAGGAGACTTATTCTTACTTCACAGCTAAGACACTGAGTTTCATGAAGTACTACTTAGTATTCCAGCTGTGATAGTTGCCCAGTTCCATTAGGTGAAAACAAACTGGATATACTGTGGGGTCGTTAAGGGAAAAGGGGAACGAGCAAATATAGTGTTGTTTAAAGAACCTTGTACAGTCGATAGGCATAAAATCTAAGCCTTCTCCTTCACTGGCCACCTCGAGTTTATCCTAAAAGTGAAGGCAGCGGAAGACATGGAAAATAAATCACTGTACTGAGGGACACAGTGTCAGTAGAGTAACATGTACCGCGGGTTGTCTCGTCTGTCATCTCTCTCTCTCTCTCTCTCTCTCTCTCTCTCTCTCTCTCTCTCTCAGCTGTGACGTCACCGCTTCCACAAACACTGGTCATCCTCCAGCCACACCACTCAGCAAATACAGGCCAGTGTTATACGCCACAATCAGGCTGGTCCATAATATATAACGCTACTATCCTCCAGCCACACCACCATCCTC
The DNA here is from genome assembly GCF_032717465.1 of Coenobita brevimanus. Classification (NCBI taxonomy): domain Eukaryota; kingdom Metazoa; phylum Arthropoda; class Malacostraca; order Decapoda; family Coenobitidae; genus Coenobita; species Coenobita brevimanus. The sequence continues at coordinate 2,581,378 of NC_137060.1, forward strand.
CTCCAGCCACACCACCGTCCATCGTCCAGCCACACCACCGTCCATCGTCCAGCCACACCACCGTCCATCCTCCAGCCACACCACCGTCCATCCTCCAGCCACACCACCGTCCATCCTCCAGCCACACCACCGTCCATCCTCCAGCCACACCACTCAGCACATACAGGCCAGTGCTATACGCCACAATCAGGCTGGTCCATATATAACGCTACTCACATTCCGTCGGCCGATTTATCCTGTGCTGCGGGGATGGCTCGTTTATTCATTTACTGCATCATTTATTCATTTCCTACTCCAACGGTCACACCCACGCCCACACCAGCAGACTAAGCCGTCCCCACAATGCATAAAATACCACCAGGTGATGTTCTAGTGCAGCGCAATTTACGGAACACCCTGTATATCAGTATTTCTCTGACCTAAATTTGATCTGTGTACACTACATGCCAATACGGGGGTTGCCAGGGAGCACCAATTAACCTTCCTTGTTTTTCATTACTCTGACCTTTGATCTTTCTCGGCTAAAATTTAATCATTTATTTTCCAGATGGTTCTCAAAATTTGGTGTAGTTCCATCTAACACTTTTCCATAATATTACATACATACATACATATACATTCATACATACAGTACATACATACAGACAGACAGAGACATACAGATAAACAGACAGTTATTAAAGGTTATATCCACCCCTTGCAGTTCAAAAAGTCTCTACTGAGCTGAATAATTTAGTCAGCGGATAGAGCAACAAAAATGCATAAAACTAGAACTGAGTGCCTTGCCACAGTTGAAATAGTTTCCCTCGCCATTGTTTTGTTGAAATGAAAACGTAAACAAAAGTGAAACGCCAATCGCCCCAGGCACCACGTTGCCATCTGTACCCATGCTGGGTTATGAGAGAGAGAGAGAGAGAGAGAGAGAGAGAGAGGGCGGAGGACGGACTGGAGGAGACGACTAGGACAGAAGGAGATAGTAAAAGGAGTTAGGAAGGTTGAAGGACAGAGAAGGCGAGAAGCAGGAGATGGAGGGGAGTGTGGTGGAATTAATGGTGGGAGAGAGGAAAGGGGGGGAGGGGGGAACGAGAGAGGAAGTGGAGACATGAGGAGTGGAGGATGGGATGCAGAGAAGAGGGAGTGAAGAGGGTGGGAGGGAAAGGGGAGAGGAAATAAAAAGGTGGAAGAAAAGGATGTGGGAAGTGGAGAGAAGAGGAAGGAAGAGAGGAAGAGGAGGGAGGGATAGAAGGTGAAAAGGAGAGTGGGAGGAGAGAAGAGGAAGAGGAGAGTGCGAGGGAAGAAGAGGATGAGGAGGGATGGAGAGGAGGAAAGGAGGAGGAGGAGGGACAGAAGGAGGGGGAGAGGGCAAGAGGAAGAGGAGGGGAAGGAAAGAGGGAGGAGGGGAGGAAGAGGAGCAGCGAGAGGAACAGGAATGACAGGACAAGTTTGTAAAGAGACAGAAGGTGAAGGAGTGGGTGGGAGTGGAGGGTCAGTGTACTATATACCAGCCTCACCTGCTGGTGCACCTCCACCACCACACCAATTATAACACATCAGGCATTACCAGCCTTGTTGCCGGGGTGTCACCCATCAAACACCTACACACATTCACTCACATCACCTATTTATTATTACACCCGCACTCTCGATGGCAGTGTGTGTGTGTGTGTGTGTGTGTGTGTGTGTGTGTGTGTGTGTGTGTGTGTGTTTCAGAGAGAGAGAGGGGGGGGAGGGGTGACAGACAGATATTTAGAGAGATAACGAGGCAAACATATTCAGGGAAATACATCCAAACAAACAGGAGTATATGTATACAGAGAGAGGGTGGTTAAGGGGCTGGCATAGTGAAGGTGGTACTTCATTATAACCAGGTCAAAAATAAGGTGGTTGTAGAGGGACAGGTAGACCTACTTAATTATGCTGGCATCGCCACGTGTTGCCAGGTGCTGCGTGTGGAAAGGAAATAATTTAATTTTAAGTACTAGGCCGACTTTTCTTCTATTATTCTTACTACTTCCGAATGAGGTTATTCAGCTACGATCTGAGTAGATTATAACACTCTTCATTAACGTCTCCAGAAGAGAACCGGCTTCTTCGGCTGAATAAATCGTGTGGACACATCACGAACAGAATTAATTATGCTGAAATCATTTTTTACATTTCGTTCTTGCTGTTGCATGACGACTTTCTCAGCTTAGGAGAAATTTTTAAAACTGTCTAGGTTATATTCAGCCCTCATTAACCCCTTTAATACATATACTACATTTGCAAAAATTCGTCTGGTGGAAACAAAAATAAAATGACGTTCTCGGTCTGAAAGTTAAACCGCTTCACTACGACGCCTTTCTATTTAATTTTCACAATTTCCTGACGTTTCCTGACGACCTCATTCAGCTTAAGAAAGAACCCTGGTGGTGAAGGATTAACCTGGGCTACATCGAACCCCTTCCAGTACTAATAGTTGTCCGAAACTCAATAAAATAGTTTAATAGTAGCAAAAATACAGTGAGAAAGACGTCCTCGTACTGAATAATTAAGCTCAGATCTCCCGGTGTTGCCAAAGACGCGTGTATAGGGTGGAAATGTTTGTTTTCTACTAACTCACACACACACACACACACACACACACACACACACACACACACACAAAGGAAGCAGGGAGGGTCAATGATGTGGTGGGCTTGGGAGATTCCCTATAAACTGCTTGCTTAACTCTTACGGTGAGAACCACTCACCATTTATTCCTGTTCAGGCCACACGAGGGCCTTGATAAGAAACAGAGGCTTGAGTGTTGCAGCTGCACGAGGCTTACATGAGGGAGTGTTAGTGCCAACTTTAACATATGGATGTGAGCCTATGGTGTGGCATGAAAATGAAAAGTCAGGAGTGAAAGCAGTGGAGATGGAACTGCTGAGGAATGTATGTAGAGTACAGTGGGTGGATAGGATACGAAATAATGTGATTCGTGAAATGTGTGGAGTGAGGAAGTCGGTGGACACCAGAATCGAAGAGAGTGTACTGAGATGCTATGGTCATGTAGAATGAATAACAACAGAAAGGTGAAAAAGGTATATCTGAGCGAATTTTGAATGAGGGATGACGCGAGGTAGGCCAAGGAGAAGGTGGAGAGATATAGTGGATGAGTGTGGGAAGAAGAGAGGTTTGGAAGTCGGTGAGGCTAGGGAACTGACAAGAGATCGAGCTGGCTGGATGAATGTTGGGAACTGCATGATCAGGGATTCTGGCACCCCTTTGTATCGTGGCAGAGTCCGGATTGACTCAATCGGATATGTTTATGTGAAGCTACAGAACGTGGTGAATGTTTTTTGGCGTATCCGATAGAGCCAGGATTCCGGGGGCTTGAATGATGAGTGAATGGAAGCGTGGCCCATTGGATTGGGAAAATTTGATCTGTCTGGACATTGCTATTCCTCACCCTGCCCGTGGATGGGAAAGGAGGTCCGCATGATAATGATGATGATGATGAACACCACACTTCACTCAACTATAAGTGAGTCATACCAACCCGAGTTATATCATCTGTTTCTGAATTTTTTTTTTTTTTTCTTGGGGATTACATAGGCTATTCATCCAGGGGCTTCCTTTTAGCAGGAACTTTTATGACGGTACAGCTCTCCAATCGATGATGGACGTGGTAAGTTTGGGTGTCCGTTATCCACTCACCTGATGCAGTGCGACCTACACGTAACCCTACACTGAGTGACAAATCAAACTTACTGCGGTCCAGGAAACCATTCACTAAGCTGGGTGGTAACCGTATAATTAAACTGATGCCTGATGTCTAGTGGGTTGAGACGCTCCAACCATATGTGTCCCATATGGGCTACATTCGAGGAATGGATGGGATTTATTGCCACCACAATGCCACTCAGGTTCGGGTGACTAGTTCATCTTGCCTTAAATAACTGCACCAAGTAGCTTAGCCTAGGGTCCCTGGGCTCCTGATACTTGATTTCTCCTGACGGGACAATAACGAACTGGATGACAAATTCTGTACTGTATTTTTGTTCTGGAGGCAGTAACTACATCACAACACGCCAGTAACAGAATTACCAGACACCGGGTACTGATTAGTTCCCTACAGTAGGTTACAGGGTAATATCAAATTCTCATTGTTTACTGTCTGAGTAAAAAAAATCCATGGTATTTATTTTCTGATTACTCAACACTAAATCAGACAGTGAAGGTTTGCACATAATATCAGTTCATTCCGCTGTAAGTGGCAGCATAAAAGACCTAAAGTTTTGGCCTTAAAGCTGCACTGACGCTGGCCCACAGGAACCATGTCCCTGCCGTGAAAGACTGGCAATGAGTAATAATGTAAGGGACTGGGTGTTCTATTATTGGTCGTATTTATTATTATTATTTTTTTTTTAATTGTTACTGCCACCTTTCCCTAGTTCTTCCCACCTCAGACCACACAGTCCCAATTCACTCCAACGCCAAACAACCCTACCACAACCTCACACAGCCTCACACTGTCCTACCACAACCTCATCTAAACCCAACAAACTCTCCTCAACCCTATCACAACTTTAAATAACTTTACACAGCCCCACCACACACTCATCTCAATCCCTCATAACCTTACCTCAACCCAAAAGGGACACCTCAACCTTTTCCTTTCCCTCATTTCTATACCACTATCACAACCTCACATAGCCTCACACTGCCATCACAACACCAGTTCAACCCCACACAATCTCATACCAACCAAACACCAACACCACAACCTTACCCTTTTCCACACTCCATACCTCTCACCACCTCAAACCACAGAGTCAAATCCAAGCCAACACCATTCAAAAATGCCTTAACCCTAAACAACCCCAAATAACCCCAACTGAACCTCACACAACCCCACTCCCACCACTGCTGGCACCCAAAGGACTCAGGTTGGGTCAGTCCCCAGCGAGGTAAAATTCTGAGTCTGTGCTTGCAACAGAACCCCACAGTGCTTCATACCCAACCCCACCCCACCTTAACCTCACATAACCTCACCTTAACAAAGCCACCTCAAACCACGCAACCCCAACCCAATTCTGTGTATGTGTTTGCAGACGGTGTTTTCGTGTCAGTCTTTATGTATGCATGTGTATGTGTCACCTTTTTGCTCCCCAAACGACGTGAAATAAGTTGGAATATGAAAAACGAGACTGAGGATGTGAGTACTTTTTGTGTAGGATGTGTCTGTAGATGGTATGTAGGTGTGTCTGCAGATGGTACTCTCGTGTCAACACCTATCTGTGTGCGTATGTCACTCTTCTGGCCTTAAACTTCCCAAGATACTTTAAAAAGCTGAGATGTGTACATAAAGACTGTATATAGGTTATGTGTGTAGATGTGTGCACTGATGGTGTGTACTATACGTATGTCTGTAGTTGGTGCACGGGCTTCGTGTCTGTATTTATGTGTGCGTGCATGTGTCACCTTTCAGATCCCCACGCGACGAGAAAAAAGCGCTTAAAAAAAAGTTGTATGACGTGTGTGTTGGTGACTCCCCCTAAGACAGTGCAGTTCAGCTCAGGACGGCACGGCTTTCACACAATTTATATTTGGCGTTGACAGGAGAAGGGGACACAGACACGCAACCAGTTGTTGAAGACTTTACCCGGATCACCTCTTATTTTAGTATATTCCTGCTGTTTCTATACGATTATATTCAGCTTAAATCAGCCCCGCACTGGTGACAATATTAAGGAAGGCTACGTAACCCGTCCAGTTGGTATGTGTGTGTTCAAAGTTGAGTCAAACGTGTGGCAGCTGCTAAAACAACATCAATGACACGTCTGGCCACTCATGCCTTCACAAAGAGAGGTCATCCCTAAAGTACTATAGAATATAATACCGATAGTTTAGTTGTAGCAGGAATACAATACAAATGGCAGCCTAGTAACCCCTTTACTATGATGACCTATTCTGTTTTATTCTTGTTACTCTTAGTCTATTTTATTTACCTTACCCTTCAATAATCCCTTCAGTACAAGACACATTCACCAAGTCCAGTACAACTGTCTGAAGGCAGCAAGAATGTACTATGTAACATGTCATCGGACTGAAGAGATTAAAGCCATAATGACATAATAAATTCATTTACTGAACGCAATATTCTGGGGACAGCAAGACCAAAGCACGAGGTGATCAGTGAAGTGAAGTGCTGAGCTATTGGTGTACACGTGATTATTACAAGAGGGTCAGAAGGCCACGTTACCAGTGAATACAAAGCATCTATAGTAGCTTTGTATTCACTGGACCAAAATACCACAGCATTTTGACCTCAGCTGCTGGTCAGGTGTAGTCACACTGGAGGATAAATTGGACTCCTAACCAAGAAGACTCATACCTGCCTCATAATTAAGGTTGGCCGAATTTCACGCCACCACGACTGAAGTATTCCAATTGTACGAGTGACCCAGTTCCATCCAGTGAAAACAAACCGGCTATACCTTGTTTTATTCTGGGTACACACGTACGCACCATTATATTCAGCTAAGTGAACACCTGCCACAGTAAAAAGGTTAATGCCATTACTACCACAGGTGCCGCTGACCAGGAGCCTATACGTGGTGCCACTGTGTACCCTGGGTGCGGCCAAGCACCTGCAGCGTCCACCCGGGAACCAAACCACCTCACATTTACCTGCATCTCGCCGTGGGAAGGGCCCTGGTCCAATCCATGTGAGGAGTTGTCTGCCACAAGGATATGCCGGATCCCTACACGGTGTATGTGTAGTGTACCTCTAGGACGACCCCACAAAACCAGTTGCTTACTTGTGGTCGACGGGTATGCACGGCCACACAGGTCAAGGCTAAGCTACTATTACTACTATGAGTGTTCAAAAATGAAAGAAGTGGCAGCAGATCATGATGCAGGTGCAGCCAATTTCCAGTGCAACCAATCCCTGCAATAAATCCAATCCCCCAGTGCACCCAGTGCATCCAATGCAATAAATGCAGCCAATGCACCCAGTAAAACCACTTCAGCCAACGCACCCAAGAAAAGAAATGCTCTCACTGGACCCATTTCCTGCAACATTTTCACTGCATCCACTGCCATCGCCGCCAGGTCCATGCCGCCCTTGTCCTCCTGCCACGATGACGCGATGACGGTGAAGACTGAGCACCTGGAGGAGGGGAAGAAGGTGGCGGAGGAGGAAGGCGGGATGGGCGTGGGGGGCTGCACCACTGGCTCCTCCACCGCGCCCTTCCACACCTCACTGCTGTTCTTCTCTCCTTCAGGGACACTCCTCTTCTCCTTAGGCCGCCTCCTCCTCCTTCTCCACCTCTGTAGGGTCCTTACGTTTTCGGGGACAATATTTCTCACTGCAATTATCATCATTTTTTCTCATTTTAAAAAATCTTTCTATGGTATGTAAACACTTTTATGGTCTCGTCTTCCTTCCCAGCCCGCGGAAAATTAGATGGTGAAATGCGGGAAACGTTTCAGCCAGCAGCCCACCGAGTTCACGGTTAGATAAGACTGGGGTTGCAATAACTACTGCTACACCAGACGGTAGGTAGGTAGGTAAGAAGGTAGATGGATGGGTGGGTAGGTATGTCGGAGTCGGGAAAAAAAAAAAAAAAAAAAAAAGTACGTAGGCTGGTTGGTTGGTTGGTAGGTAGGTAGGTAGGTAGGTAGGTAGGTAGGTAGGTAGGTGGGTGGGTAAGAGACTGCGCAGGATGGATGGATGGATGGATGGAAGGTGGATCATAGTTTTGTTGCAATCCCAGTCGTAATGCAAAGATAGGTAGGTAGGCAGGCAGGCAGGTAACAATGCATACGTAGGGAGGCAGGCATGCAGAGGTATGAAGGTGGGTAGGCAGTGGGTAGACAGATCGGTAGGGAACCAATAAGGTAAGGAGATAGGATGTTGGTTAAGTAGGTAGGTAGGAAAGCAGGTCGGTAAGCAGGTAGGTAGGCAGAGAGACGTAGGTAGATATTTATACAGGTTTTTAATCGTGTTTATCAGCCTAAACTATACTCATCTCTCTCTCTCTCTCTCTCTCAATGCAGGTGGGGAAAGCGGCTTAAATCATAATGAGCAGCTGAAGAGGAGAAAAGAGCATGTCGGGTTTGAAAGAAGAAAGAGAGAGAGAGAGAGAGTGTGTGTGTGTGTGTGTGTGTGTGTGTGTGTGTGTGTGTGTGTGACGGCAGGGCGTCTCCTAAGCCAATAAATGTTTATACTTTATTCTTGTTAGTTTGCCACAATTATATTCAGCTCAGGAGACACTTCCACAACTGATGGCGTTATATACACCTGTCAAGAACTCCTGCAATACAAGAAAGCTTTCTGAACTTGAAGAGAATACTCATGATTAAAATTATCATTATTTACTAAGTTTACTTATTTATTATTTATTACTTTTATAATTTTATTTCCTCTGTGTAAAAGAATTATGATCTTTAAAAATACTTAGCACATATTATAACTATGCCTATAATACATATATTAGTAAGTATATTCATACATACTAACCAATTCTTTTGGTTTAATTATGAAACTGGTCAAATACAGATTTATATAGAACTAAAGTTTGTTCACTCTAACTAGGCGTAAAACTGCCTCCTCTCCATCTTGAATGCCGAGCTGAAAGAAATGGTTAACACCAAAAACCGGTGCTGGTCACAATGACATGGTGTGAAAATAATGCAGCGCCGCAAAATTATTCTGCCACTGGGCTGCGGGAAACAGGCTGCAAAAGGACGAAAATCTCCAACTAGTTATGGTGAATAAACTATAATCTACGATGACCCTATTTAAGAAGGAAGACGATTTGCTGCACCTTGATACAACTAATTTTGTACTGATGCTTTTGTATTTACTAACCACTTAACGATATCAGTTACTGTCCTATATTCCTGTAACTGAACTGTGGAGTGCAAAATATACCAGCCTTGAAACGAGGCATAACTTATTAGCTGATTTCCGCACGAAAATGAAAAATGAGAGAAATGGAAATGGGAAAAAAGGAGAGGAGGAAAGACGAGAGGAATAAAGGGTAAAGAATACGGAGGAGGGTAAGATTACCTAGGACAGAAGAGTCCAGGGCCAGCTGAAGTAAGACTGTGAGTTGTATAGTGAGTTAAACCAGAGTCAAACTGGGCAGAAAACAACACATGTCACCCGTTTTTGTGAGACCAATGGCCAACAGTCGGTGGTATTCAGCTTGCTACGAGGTTTACTGCTGAGGACTCAAATGAAGTAAATACCATTGTTTTTTTAAACTGTGAATAAACTATTGCACTAAAAGCACTGGGTAAGTATAATTAAAAACAGTTCGCAAAAACGGTTAACATGTTTGCCATTTTTCTCCTATCTATCTATTTGCCATTTTTGCCCAGTGTAAATCCATCCCCAGGGGGTTAGGCAATACTACGCTTTATGGACAACAACTGAAAGGAGAGAAGGTAAGGGTAACTAGGGCAGAAAAGCACAGAACCAGATGAAGTAAGAATGTAAGGCATAAGGTGAGTTAGGGAGTTGGAACGACCTCCCCAAGGCCTCCTGCCACTATAGGTAATACAGCAGAGAGGAAAGGACAGTACAAGAAAAAAGATAACAATACATGAGAGGACAGGGGTGGGTTAAGGCTATCTAGGGTAGAAAAACACAGAATCACACTAAATAAGAAAGTGACCGAGGGCAGGTAAGAGCGACCCCCTCTGAAGCCTCCAGTAACCATAAATCCCAGCCCTTGACCTCTTTGGAGTTATGGCGTCCGGCCAGGGCAGGGCAGCGCCTCCAGTGACTATACAGTAAACTGTTGGCCTTGACCCGTTAGGAGTGATGGAGTCCGGACTGCCAGTGGGAGGGACACGGAAGCTGGCTGTGGTGGCGCTATAATGGCGGGGAAACTGCCTGGCTGGCTGAGGAGGAGAAAGTATCCCTCTCCAGCGAGTAATATTCAGAAATGGTGGGCCTCAGGGTGTTACCTTGACGGCTGGATGAATGTAAAATAACCGTATAGTATGGTGATATGTATGTTATACTATTCTTGGTATACTGAAACGATTTCCTTCTGTGTAGGGAGAGACTTTTCATTGTGAAGAGGATAAATGAGACCCGTATCAGACACTGAACTAAATTCTCTCCTACGCTGAAGAAAGATCGTCTAGTGGTAGCAGGAAAAAAAGGTAAGCCGTCATGCAAATAGTTGTGTTAATGGGCAATGGCAGTGTTGTTGAATACGTGGGAGAGAAAGCGTAGACTGGCATGATGAGACAGGAAGTACAGTCAGCTACAAACCTAAGTTCCCCTCCTCTGCCTCTCTTCCACTGTTGGATTCACAGGTGCCTGGATGTGATGTAACAGACTAAGGTGCATATTATCATCCATCTGTGGGTGATAATATACATTTATGTCCATTACGTCTCATTAAAGCTGCTATGAATCCATCGTGAGAGAATCAGGAAAGGTGAATGAACTTTTGCAGTTAACTGTACGTATTAGGAAGTAAGGAAGTACTGCAACATCAGCTCGTCTCTGGTACATTCCCTAGGGGTCAACCACACACTTTCCCCTCCATGACCCTGTTTCCTGTATGGACAAATTTTTCCCCAACAAACCTATTTTATCCCCGTTGATATATTCCTTCCATACACTACTGTATATTCCCCATACACCTCCTCCCCCATGCACCTATTTTATCCCCATGGGCAGACACGTATTCCCCACACAGTCCTATTTTCTTTAACAGACCCATTTCTCACACGGACCTATTTTCTTCCACAGACCCATTTCTCACACGGACCTATTTTTACCCAGTGAACCTAAATTCTCACATGACCCCATTTCCTCCACGGATACATTTTACCCCATATGGGGTTTACCTATTGCCTCTTGCACCTGTCTTCCCCCATATGGGGCTTACCTATTGCCTCTTGCACCTGTCTTCCCCCATATGGGGCTTACCTATTGCCTCTTGCACCTGTCTTCCCCCATATGGGGCTTACCTATTGCCTCTTGCACCTGTCTTCTCCCATATGGGGCTTACCTATTGCCTCTTGCACCTGTCTTCCCCCATATGAACATAAGAACATAAGAAGAGAGGATAACTGCAGTGGGCCGGTTGGCCCATGCTAGGCAGCTCCTAGAAGAGTAACTGAACTACTAGAATGAGATAAGGATAGCAAAGAAGAAGGCTCTCCCCCGCCCTCCAAACCCTCCAGCCGAAGCCGGCAGGAAAAAGTCAGAAAGAACACCACGCCGTATAGAAAAACTGGCGTGGACATTTTACAGGAAAGTGTGAAAGGAGAATAGAGACTATCATCATGGGGCTTACCTATTGCCTCTTGCACCTGTCTTCCCCCATATGGGGCTTACCTATTGCCTCTTGCACCTGTCTTCCCCCATATGGGCCTTACCTACTGACTCTTGCACCTGTCTTCCCCTATACGGTGGACTTATTCGTACTTATTTCCAGCGGCCGCTTGCACTCCAAAGGGGACCAATTCCCTCTCATGGAAGAACTTACCAGTCCCCTGATGGATCTATTTCACCTCCATGAAATGAGTTACCTATTTCCCCTATGCATCTACTTTCCCCATGGACCTACTTCCCCCCCACCCACACCCACCCACCCACCCAGTGCAGCGTCTCAGCAGCAGCAGGATGGCACAATAAGTTTCCACACACAGACATACGAAGGTACACCAACTTACAGCTTAGCGAGCAATAAGTAACAGAAGCGATACACTCGTGAGTCAGGTAGTTTCTGATCATCCTTCACCCCTGCCACGGACTGGAGGGAAATCATAACCAAACTAAGACCTGTGGCCACAAAGACATCGCCTCCATGTCATCCTGTTCTCCATCATATGGCTGTCCTTCCTCCAACTCACATCTCCTCCACTTACATTCCTCCCCCTCCACCTCACCCATATACACTCTCTTAGTCAGTCATTCATTCTTCATCCTCCACACTTCGACATACCTTCTCAGGGCACTTCTGATACCAAAACATGCACGTCAACACAACGCCTCTTTATTTCATCAGATTGTTTGTTTCTCTGAGTAACTCCATTTGCTGCTCTCAAATAACTCACTTCCACACCTCTTAACTTGTGCCCTTCCAACAGTGTCAAAGATTCATTTCCATACATTAGAATATGGATGACAATACTCACCTGTACATTAATCTGCAGTATATATTGAGTATTGTCTATTATTGTGCAGGTGAATATTACAACAAATTTACAGAAATATACTGGTAACGGAGAGGTATCAAGGAGCCTCCTAAATCCATGGGACCACTTCCTAAAAAAAATCACCTTTGCATGTACTGGATGGGGGGTGGGCGGCCCCTGAGTGGCACTAACCCCTCTCACCTTGACACTAAGACGAGTAGGAACATGGTGAGCAGTGAGGGGAGAGGTAAGGGGAAGGTGAGGGAGAGAGGAGGGGTTAGGTAGGGCTGAAGGAGGCAAAGGAGAGGTAGAGGGAAGGAAAAGATACTGAGGAAGGAAAGGACATAGGGGAGAAGAGATAAGGTCGAGGAAAGGAAAGGAAAGGAAAGCATGGAGGGATGGAATTAGGAAAGGGATGGGAATGAGATGGGTGGAGAGAAGGAAAGGGAGTAAAGGGGTGGGGTATGGAAGGGACTTTATGTTAGGTTGAGGGGAGAGGAAAGGAAGACAGGTCACAAGAGGAGAGGGATGAGAGGAAGGGATGATGTGTTGTGGTAGGGGAGGGAAAAGAGGAAAGGGGAGGGAAGAGGACGGGAAAAAAAAAAGAGGATGAAGTGAAGTGAGGGAATGGGGAGAGGCAAAGGTTAGGTACAGTAGGGGAGGGAACAGAAGGGAGGAAAAAGGGAGAGAGTGACGAAAGGAAACGTAGAGGAAGGGAGAAGAAGAGAGAAGAAGGAGAAGGAGAGGAAACTGAAGGGAAAATGTGGGCAAGGAGAAGATTCAATGAACGTACAAGAGGAAAGATAAAAAGAAGAGAAGAGAGGAGAGAGGAGGGGATGAAATGGGTGGAGGAGGAGAAGAAATGGGAGGAGTGGAGGGGTAGGGAAGGGTTAGGTATAGAAGTGATGGGAAAAAGAGAGGAGGGTTGAGGTGAGGCACTGGAAAGGAGGCAAGTGAATGGAAGGAAGAACAATAAGGAGATAAAGTTAAGGGAAGGGAAAGGTAAAGAGATGAGGGGAGGAGGAAGAGGAGGAGGAGAGACGAGGAGAGAGGTGGGGAGGGGGGAGGCGAGAGGGGATGAAGGACCGTTTAGCAAGGAAAAGCCGAAGAGGTAAATCAGGCCTATAACACACACACATTCATGGTCTCATTCCACCAGTGTGTGTACACCATAATAAGGAGGAGGTCTAAGGGCGCCACCTAAGCCCACAAGAATATTAACATGCTATTCACATGAACAAACTATATCCTTTTCAGTTTAACCTGGTCCAGATTGTTGTCCTTTTGCAGTATATTTCACGAGGCTGAATGTCAGAATAAGATAACACTGTGGCTTTACATCCTTGTCTTAGCACTTCATCGTGACTAACGGCATATTCCAGTGTTAAAGTAGTCTTATAACTCAGTATTCCAGATGGAGAGATGGCAATTTTAAGCCAAATAAAAGTGAAAAGAATACAGGAAAATGGAGATGTCAGGGAGTCTCCTAAGACCATAAGAATACGACCCCAATGTTTCCTCCTCTCCTCCCCACTCTCCTGCTTCCCTCCCTCCCTCCTACAACCTTCACCCCTCTCACCCACACATCAGTACCACTTTCACTCCCCCCCCTCTCTCTCTCTCTTACACACACACACACACACACACACACACACACACACACACACACACACACACACACACACACACACACACACACACACACACACATTGCTGAGCCTGTCTTCATCCCACCAACTCTCAACTGTTTGTCACCTCCCTCCCTCCCGTCCTCCCAACCCCCACACCTTCCCACACGCACACAGAGAAAGAATGTTCCTACAACACTTATGGCCTTTGGTTCTTTCTTCTTTCCATTACAACACACACACACACACACACACACACACACACACACCGCTCGCTGGCTCAGTGGTAGCGTTCTCGCTTGCCATCCGGCAGACGGGAGTTCGCGCCTCGCTCAGGCTGCGAAAAGTTTCACTGACGAAGTGGGCGGTTACTGTCCCCCTTGAGCAAGGGGACGGGTGTGTGAGTGTGTGCAGGTCACAGCCTTGCCCTTGGATCGGACTAGATGAGCTCTCAGCTCCCTTCCGGGAGGGTAAAAGCTGACGATCACGACCATCAAGTGATTCTGACCGACCCGGTGAATTACACACACACACACACACAAACGCCTCCCTTTCCTCATACCGACTCTGCCCATCCAATGTCCTCTTCCCTTCTTCTTCCTCCTACCAATACTCCTCGGTGCTGGAGAGGGACGCCTTCACGTGGTGGCACCGATATAACCAGGCGACTCAACTGCCTGGCTATACAAACGTCCCTCCAATACTTTCCTATCCCCCGAAATGAGGATGGTGGATAAAAGACGGGTAACTAAAGCCTGCAGTCCACCGGGTTCACGTTTCAGATAAGCCTGGGGCCGCCACCACCACCACCACAACGACAACAAGAAACCCGCCCCATAAGACAAATATTCACCCTTCCCTCACCCACACGCTTTCCCTCTCCTCCCCTCTATCACAGAGTAAAAAACTCTCCCCCCCCTCTCTATCTATTTATGTCTGTCTGTCTGTCTGTCTGTCTGTCTCTCTCTCTCTCTCTCTCTCTCTCTCTCTCACAGACACCTTTAAAAGTCCACTTTGTACGTTCAATTCCCAACTTTTTCAAACACCATCTCCCCTCTCGACACCATCACCCTCCACAACTTTCCCCCACATCTCTCCTCCCTCCTCCGTACCACATCTCTCCTCCCTCCTCATCCCAACATCTCTTCTCCCCCCCTCTCCCCACACATCTTCTCCCTTCCCCTCCACACATCTCTCTTCCCTCCCCCTCCGCAAAGCTCTCCTCCCTCCCCCTCTCCACACCTCTCCTCCCGTCCCCCCTCCCAATACTTCTCCCTCCCCCCTTACCTCTCCCCCTTCCCCTCCCCCTGCCTTCCCTCCCCCAACAGACAAAATCCCCCGCCCCCTCTCCCTCAACAAATGAATTCGAGTTATTGCTTTTCGATAAGATGAAATTTCACACTGGATAAAGAACGACATGCGATTCACGGATGTGTGTGTGTGTGTGTGTGTGTGTGTGTGTGTGTGTGTGTGTGTGTGTGTGTGTGTGTGTGTGTGTGTGTGTGTGTGGTGAAATAGATATCGCTGTATGTATCTAACTCCTCCAGTCCCAAAAGTCTCCGCTAAGCTGAATAGAGCAGTTTGATGGTAGTAAGAATAAGCTAAAACAATAAACAGTATTAACATTATTATTGTTATTATTATTATTATTATTACTAGTAGTAGTAGTAGTAGTATGGGTAGTAGTAGTAGTTGTTGTTGTTGTTGCAACCCTTAGCTCATCTGGGCGTGAACCCAGTGGATTGCAGGCTGAAGGTGCCCTTCTTGTGCAGTCCACCATCCTACATTCAGGGGATAGGGAGAGGAGTGAGGGACGTCTGTATAACAGGGCAGCTCCACCGCCCGGCCATATCGGTGCCGCCACATGAAGGCGTACCTCTCCAGCACCTACCATCGGAGTGAAGAGGTTAAATGGCAGCAGGGAGGCAAGCTTCATATTACTGATGGTAATGTGTGAAGCAATAACGACGATGGAACGTGTGTGACCTACATGTACCGTTGTTGCCTTCACTGTAATGTGACATGCAGGCTGATGATATCTGATAACTATACAACGAGTCAGGCCTCACCATAACGTTGCTGGCTGCGTTATGCAATGTGGCATGCAGGCTGATGATATCTAATAACTATACTACGAGTCAGGCCTCACCATAACGTTGCTGGCTGCGTTATGCAATGTGGCATGCAGACTAATCCTAATTAATAACCACACAACGCTTCTGGCATATCTAATAATTATCGCTGGTGACTCTCCTCTTCCACGTGGGGTGTTGGCTCATCACGTCTAGCAATCACAGGTGTTCCAGGCACCATCGTATAAAATGAGGCTTAGCTACACCTTTGGGGTCTCATTTTAGCCTGGGCACTATCATGGCACTTTAAAGTTCATTCTCACAATCTCCACACTATTTTATTCAGTTTTGGCGAGACTTTTTGACCTGAGCAGATTAGACACAGCTGCATTAGTCTCTTAACCAGATGTCTTCCCTAAGCTGAGTATAATCGTCTGGAGATGAAGGAATGAAAAATTAAAACGCCTCCGTTGACAGAGTGACCTGCGTCGCGCCATGAAGCCATCAAAGCGGAGGGAGGGGAGGAGTGTAAGGAAATAACCGTGGTGAGCAGAGGAATGGATGGGATGGACTGGAATATTGGTGGGCGATGGAGCTGGGGTAGGAAAGTATACCCTGTGAAAATTGGTGTTGTAGGGTTAGTGGCTTGAGTGTAGTGCAGATGTATTTCAAAATAACGTTCAAGAGTAAAAGTTTTAGACAGATGGGTAAGGGAATAAGCGTGTGGGACAACACAACAGATGAGCTGGAAATGAGAGGGAGGGTGTGGAGGGGCCATGAAAGTATACCCTGTGAAAATGGCTGCTGTGGAATTACTGGTCTGAGTGCAGTGATGGTGTATTTCAAATTTTTCTCTAACAACAACACTAAGATAAGCTCGCATTCTACCATATCCGTTGTTTACTCATACATATACATTAACTTCATTCTTTGTTTTTTCTGGATGTCTACAGTTCTGCCTAATCCATCCGTGACTAG
This sequence comes from Coenobita brevimanus, assembly GCF_032717465.1. Classification (NCBI taxonomy): domain Eukaryota; kingdom Metazoa; phylum Arthropoda; class Malacostraca; order Decapoda; family Coenobitidae; genus Coenobita; species Coenobita brevimanus. The sequence goes on from NC_137060.1 coordinate 2,598,200, forward strand.
TCCGTACTGCGATTCAGGCAACAATACGTCACCGTTTGGAAGAGGTTTACATCTCCTCTCTCCTCCCTTGATAATCTACGCCAAGGATCGGATAGAGCACGTATTAAAAATCTCTCGTTGGCATTTTTAGGAAGTGACGCCTAGGTTCCCAGAGATGCAGGGAAACTAGAATCGTCTGACCTTAACACCTCTTTCCCTTAAAAACATATTTTGTGACAAAGATCAGATCTCTCTCTCTCTCTCTCTCTCTCAGGTGTAAGCAAAAGAAAGAAAAAAAAAAGCCGTCCATGAATCATACATTCTTCGTGATTTTTTTTTCCCTGCCTTCTTCTCATCAGCCTACCTGTAATATAGCTACACTCTTCATGGATATTTGTGTGTGTGTGTGTGTGTGTGTGTGTGTGTGTGTGTGTGTGTGTGAGAGAGAGAGAGAGAGAGAGAGAGAGAGAGAGAATTTTCTTTCTGTGCGACATGTTTGGATGGCTAAACATCATTTGGGTGGTGCTTTATCTTCATTTATCTGCTAAGGTTATGAAGGTTACTCCCCCCTTCTCTCTCTCTCTCTCTCTCTCTCTCTCTCTCTCTCTCTCTCTCTCTCTCATTATCAACAATTGGACAAAACCAGGCCCTTGCCAACACCAGGTGGGGTAGGGCATGATCTAACCCACCAATATACCCTGTACCGTATTACCTTTGCTTGGCAGGGATGGAGCACCTGGCCACGGCGGCAGTTCCTAATATTGCCTGTGATTAACACTTGGCTCCTGTGATTTATATGACTTAACTATAGCACATGGATGGCCTAGTATTAAATTATACGGATTCCTAGTAATGCTTGGGATCAACAAACTATACCAACACAAGACAATAATATTTTCTACTCTAACTTGGCCTAAAACTGCCATCTCTCCATCTTGAATACCGAGATGTAGGAATGAACAAACACTAGAATATGACGCTAGTCACAAAGAAGTGCTATGGAAAGGATACAGTGCCGCAGTTTTGTTGTTTTCTGTCACTGGGGCGAGTGAAATAATAAAAAAATAAATAAATAAAAATATGGGCTGTTAGAGTGAAAGAATTATAATCATAGCCAATGTCCCACGGTTGTCTATCTATTTTTATATCTACTACCAAACACCTTAATCTCATAAGAGGTGGTCACAAGCAAATCGCCTCCATATCGCCCTGTCCTTTGCCATTTGGCTCCAACTCACACACCCCTCTCTCATGTATTTCTCCACTCCATCCCTCTATCTCCTCCTTGATGAGCTCCCTTCTCTCCCCGTACAATCACTCACACATACTCTTCTACTCAGTCTCTCATCCACCATCCACTCCACATGACCAAACCATCTCAAGGTATTTTTCTCTATAGGCTATTTTCAATCACATCCACATTGCAAAAAAAGCTTAAGTTGCCCCACATCTCTCTAGCCCAACATACTGTCTCTCCTGACAACTCATGTTTTGGTAAATAATTAGGAACCGGTGTTTAAGATGGCGTTTCAAAGTGCCATCATCTCTCTCTCTCTCTCTCTCTCTCTCTCTCTCTCTCTCTCTCTCTCGTGCGTGTGTGAATAGCCTAATGAAGTCTATCTACACCTCAAGCTTGATAATACAAGGTGGCCCGTAAATAGCGCTCCTCCAGAGCATCGCCTGGCCGTATTTTATGTGATACTGGGAAGGTTCAGTCTGCTGGTGTGGGCGTAGGAAGTGAGTACAATGATGTAAAATCCTCTCATCGTGCTGACCGAGCCGTCCCCAACCAGTGGAGTGTAAGAGAAACGTTATATATGGACCATCTTGTATTATTCTATGCTGAGCTGAAGAACAACGTCTGGGGGTGACGAAAACAAAGTAAAAATACAGTACACTGGCTACACACACACACACAATGCGAACTGACCCACGTCACCATAACACAGGGTCTTTCAGTAGGTATATATTTACTCAGGCATCAAATGTAATTAAATATCAACAGGTGTATCACATGGCAGTGTCATTAGCCGATATAAAGAGTTCACACGGCCTAATTAACCTGCAATTAGCACACAACTATTACGTTAATGACTATATCTGACTAAGCATCAAAGGGTAGCAAATTCACGTGCACTTGCAAGGCTTCACAACATGCCTTCCTTATCACTTGATCAGTTCCCTCTGGTGCCTCCTTATACGAAAAGCACGGAAAGATAATGCACTCCATCCTGCACGTCCTTCCTGGTAAAGCAAATCACGTTTACGCCAGGGAACTGAGCGTACGTTTTTTCCGTAAATCAAGGCCACGTAAAACACGCCTTAAACGTGCATAGTAGACCTGCCCGCCCATGTTAGATGTAAGCAAGCCGTCCACTACAATACATACATGTACATACACACATACATATGATACATGAATACATACGTGCAGTAGATCAAAAAAAACAATCGGAGCACATTATGCACGAAACGATGACACATCAATCGATGACTTGTAAAATGCCCGATGGTTTTAACTAACGTTGGTAAACTTGTTTTTGATGAGGATGCCTATGTGGCTTGCCTGCGACATTACCGTGTGGGTACTGTATATATATGCATATTCAGATGATAAGACATTAAACTTGAAGGGACTTCGTAACCTGTATTGGACTTCTGAGATAAAATTGGACCCTTCCTACGTGATACTTTTTTGATGGACTGTACACACCTACCTACCTACATATATACAGGTACAGTAATCACAGCATGACCCCCTTCACCACAAGGAACTTTTCCGGTTTATACTTGTTATCTCCAGGTGATATTATACGGATTCAAAGATACCTCTCAGACCAAGGGGATTAATGAAGGCTGTATTTGACCCCCCGTCCCGATGGAAAAGTCTCTCCTCAGCCAAATATACCGGTGTGAAGGCAACACAAACAACACAGCACCGATGGGCCATGGGAGGGAAGTGATTACAAAAAGTAAAGCACAGCCGAGGCATGTTGACGCCCAACGATAATGTACCGGTATACCGTGTGTATTAACTTTATTTTCATTTTATTTAATTTGCCACATGATCTATAACAGCGGTCCTGTCCGTTTGTCGCTAATGACCTTCAACGAGGTGATTCACGCCCGTAGACTTTAACGACTTGAGCGAAATATCACATCACACCATATCACATTAGGCTACATTAAATCACACCACACCACATCATATCAAATCACATCACATCACATCACATCACACCACACCACACAAAATCACCCATTCACACCACACCTCACAACACCAAGGGCATTAATCGAGGGATCCTGAAGCTCCCACATCTACCATTCTATTTCAGTTGTGTGTGTGTGTGTGTGTGTGTGTGTGTGTGTGTGTGTGTGTGTGTGTGTGTGTGTGTGTGTGTGTGTGTGTGTGTGTGTGTGCGTGCGTGCGTGCGCGTGTGCGCGCGCGCAAATACACATGTATGCACAGTACTCACCTTTGGGTCCACCTGTGCTACACCTTATTAACACCATCAACTCACCTGGAAGAAAAACTGAATATTAGTAAACTCGTAGCATCACCACTACTCGAAGTATTTCCGGAGTTAAATAAAATAGTTTATATGTAACAAACACCAATAACGTACAAAATACACTTCCACATACTCTCTCTCTCTCTCTCTCTCTCATCAGTCACCCTGATCTCTGACCACAAACTCCCAACTCCAACATTTCCCCCCAAAAGGGCAAGAAACACACACACACACACACACACACACACACACACACACACACACACACACAAACAGATATACGTGGACTTTAGAGACACATGGACAAACAGATGCAGTACATACAATATATATATATATATATATATATATATATATATATATATATATATATATATATATATATATATATATATATATATTGTTACATAGCCTATGATTTCATCATCCTTTGTGTAATTTTAACGCACAGTTGCTGCATGTTTCATCACGAGCGTGTTCTGCCTCAGTCCCCCCCTTCTACCGTTATAGTAGAGTAAGTCGACATTTCTGTTATTCAGTGCGGGATTGTCATCTCTTTGTCCCCATGGCTTCATTTGCGCGTCCTTATTACAAGTTGTATCAAGCTCTCCTGGCCCCTATATAATGAGCTCAGTCTCTGCATCATTGCCACTTACATCTGCTCCTCTTTTTGTTCACATCTCTGTCCTCCCCTGTACAGTTATTATTATTGTGAATTTCTCAGGAAGTCTCCAACCATCTAGCAGCTGTGTGATTTGAGTATACGTGTTGTTGCATTTTGTTCTTGTACTGTGTAGCATGAGGTTGATTCTTAGGCCTAGTGAGGTTTTTGATTAATGTTGGGTTATGTCAGTCATTTTTTATAATAGTTTGTATCTGTAATAATTTATCTGGCATTCACTGAGTATTATCTGGTATCTCATTTTATCAGGGCTGACTTAGATAAATTTACTCTTGCTAATTTCGTGTTAATACAGGCTATTGCAGTTAACCATATATTTAACCTGTTTATTTGCCATTACATTATCCTTATGAGTCCTGAATGTTTTGTTGTTACTTTGAGCATTAAACTTTAACTTGTAATTTTACCTAACTCTTTTGTTTTGAACCTGGAACTTTACGGGACAGTAGTGATTTTTAGTATTCTCACTTAAAGTGTACATTATCTTTCTCTGTTCCGTAACATAAATTTGGCGACCTCTTATCAGGATATTCAGGATATTATCATAAGGATATTGCTTGATATTTTGTGACTGTTACTTATTCATGATGTCTACTATTACTACACTTGATGAAGCCAAAGATTTTTTGTCAAATGTGCAAACAGTGTGTGATATAGAAAACAGAACAAAGAATGAACTTAAGCTTGTTGCTCAACAATTGGGAATTGCTGTTCGCTCTCATCATTCTAAAGATCAGATTGTTGACATGATTAATGAAAGCTTGTTTAATGTAACTCCTCCAAATGAGCAAACGCAGATTGAATTAGCTAAGTTACAGCTAGCCCTGCAGGAGGCTCGTGTGAAAGAAGCTGAATTTCAAGCACGTGCTAAGGAGGCTGAGTCTCAGGCTAAGGAGGCATGTGTTAAGGAGGCTGAATTTCAGGCAAATGCTCGTATTCAAGAGGCACAGGTACAGGCTCAGGCACAAATTGAACTTGCCAGGATTCAGGCAGACCATGAGTATCGCATGAAACAAGGTGGAACTGGATCATCTTGCTCTGATGATTTTGATGTGGCTAAAAATGTTAAACTTGTCCCTCCTTTTAATGAATCTGATTTAACAAAGTATTTTCAGTTGTTTGAGAGGGTAGCTACAGGTTTTAATTGGCCTAAGGAGTATTGGCCAGTACTCCTTCAAACTGTTCTCACCGGTAAAGCTCAAGTAACTTATGCATCTTTGCCTCAGGATCAGTCTGATAATTATGATGTAGTTAAGAGCTTGATTCTTAAGGCCTATGAGCTTGTTCCTGAAGCTTATAGAGTAAAATTTAGGACAACTTACAAGCAAGATAAGCAATCCCATGTTGAGTATGCAAAAATCAAAGAAGATCTGTTAGAGCAGTGGTTAAATTCTAAGAATGTGGAATCTGATTTTGGTAAATTTAAGCAGATGATTTTGCTGGAGGATTTCAAAAGGTGCATTTATAAAGATGTAAGCCTATATCTTGATGAGAAAAGGATAGATAATTTGTCTGATGCTGCAGTTTTAGCTGATGAATATGTTCTCACTCACAAGAGATATTCTAAAGAAAAAGGGAAAGCTGAGAGTAAGTACGTTGCCTCTACTCAGAGTACAGGTAACAGGAAAGAGAATAAAGATGATGTTTCTCAGGAAGTAAATACCAGCTTCACCTCTAGATTTCAGAAAAGTAAATGTACTTATTGTAGTAAGCTTGGTCATACTACGGAGAGATGTTTCAGGAGACAGCGTGATGTGAACAAAAAGGAGTCTTTAAATATTCAGTCATTTGGTCTAGTGTCCACTCTTGAGAGTTCCCAGAATTCTTTAACTGAGTTAACTGAACCTGCTTTGAGGGGTAACTTAAATTCTCATGATGGAGCTCCTCTTTTGAGCAGTAACGTGGATGACACTCTCAAGAGTTCATGTGCTAATTTCCTGTCTGATGGTTTTGTCAGTCCTCTGGACAGTAATGACAGGAAGTCAGTTCAAATATATCGTGATACAGGTGCTTGCCAATCCCTTATGCTGACCAGTGTTCTAGGCTCTAATGTTAATTCCTCTGATGAAACTGTAATCTTACAAGGTGTAGGGAATAATTACTTCTCTGTCCCTCTGTGCAGAGTGAATTTAGAGTCTGGTTTTGTTAATGGTTCCGTTATGGTTGGGTTGGTTGAGACACTCCCAATGTCAGGTGTAACTTTCTTACTTGGAAATAATATTGGTGGAAGTCAAGTGTGTCCAGCTCCTCAGTTGTCTAGTGAGCCAGTGGCTGCGTCCCAGGATTGTGATGTCCCTGATGTGTTCCCTGCATGTGCTGTCACTAGGGCTAAGTCTAAAGTTACTGGTGATTTAGAGGATAATGATGATGATGATGTTATCCTAGCTGACACTTTTCTTGCTAATTTGGACCACTCACCAGATGAGGCAGTACCCCGTAGTGTTGATAATTTGTCTCGTCAAGAGTTGGTTGAGTTGCAGGTTGCTGACCCTGAGTTGAAAGGTCTAGCTAACTCTGCTTACAGTGAAGAAGAGTCAGCCGGTGCTTCTACTTGTTATTATGTAAAGTCAGGAGTACTTATGAGGAAGTGGAGACCCCCAACAGCATCAGCCGACTGTGAATGGGAGGTTGTACATCAAGTTGTCATCCCTCGTGTTTGTAGGCAGGATATCATTAGAGTGGCTCATGATTCCAATTTGGCAGGACACCTTGGAGTGAGGAAGACTGTGGCACGCATTTTGAAACACTTCTACTGGCCAGGTATCTTCAGGGATGTTTCCTGGTATTGTAAGTCTTGTCACACCTGTCAAGTTGTGGGGAAGTGTAATCAGACCGAAAAGGTTGCACCTCTAGTTCCCATTCCTCCTTTTGAGGCGCCTTTCACCCGTGTGTTGGTGGATATTGTGGGCCCTCTTCCTAAGACTTCTTCAGGATTTTCTTGTGTTGACCATGATTGATATGGCTACTCGTTATCCTGAAGCCATTCCACTTAGAAACATCTCAGCAAAGAACGTGGTTAAGGAAATGCTAGGGTTCTTCACAAAGTTTGGTCTGCCCAAGGAGGTACAGTCAGACCGAGGAAGTAATTTCATGTCAAATGTTTTCAAGCAGTCTCTGAAAGAGTTGGGCATCACCCAGATCACGTCTTCAGCTTACCATCCCCAGACCCAAGGAGCGTTGGAGAGATATCATCAAACACTCAAATCGATGCTCAAGAAATACTGTTTGGAACATCAGAAAGATTGGGATAAAGGTCTTCCATTCGTCGTATTTGCCGCAAGAGAATCTCCAAATGAATCACTGGGCTTCTCACCTTTTGAACTACTGTTTGGCCATGAAGTAAGAGGACCCCTTAAGTTACTCAAGGAATGCTGGCTGTCGGAGGAAGATGACGTCAACCTGCTGGAGTATGTGATGAAGTTCAAAGAACGGCTGTCCACTGCTTTACAGCTGGCGAGAGAGAATTTACGAGCTGTTCAGGAGAAGATGAAGACTTGGTATGATAAGAAGTCCAGGTTACGCCACTTTCAGCCAGGAGATCAGGTTTTGATTCTACTACCAATTCATGGGCAACCTCTTCAAGCCAAGTTTAGTGGCCCTTATTTCGTGGAGAAGAAACTCAGTGATGTCAACTATGTCATCGCCACACCAGATCGTAGAAAGAGCAAGCAACTATGTCACATCAACATGCTAAAGTTATATCACAGGCGGGACGAAAATAATCCAGTCTGCACTGTAGCTATTCCACCCGAGTCTGCAAGTGAAGCTCTCCCATGCAGTATGAGCCTGAGTGATAGTTTGGGGAAGAATCCTGATATCATGAATGATCTCCAGACTAAGCTTTCTCATCTACCTCCCGAGGAAAGGCAGGAGTTTTCGGCATTACTGCAGGAGTACCCGCAAGTGTTCCGTGCCACTCCAGGAAGAACTACTGTGTTGATGCATGATGTCGAGGTTGGAGACGCAAAGCCAATTAAACTGCCTCCTTACTGTGTGAACCCAGTGAAAGTTCCTCTCATCCAGAAGGAGCTTGGCTACCTGTTGGACCACAAGATGATTGAGCCCTGTCAGAGCGAGTGGAGTTCTCCTGTCACTCTGGTCCCTAAGCCAGGTGGGTCACAGAGGCTTTGCATCGACTACAGACGTGTTAATCAGATAACTAAAACAGACACTTACCCTTTCCCTCGTGTAGAAGATTGCATAGACAAGATCGGAAAGGCTAGGTACATAAGTAAGTTTGATTTGTTAAAGGGATACTGGCAAGTACCTATGACTGAACGTGCTAGGGAGATCTCATGTTTTGTAACACTAGGAAAGGCTTTTGCATGTTCGGTAATGCCATATGGTATGAAGAATGCACCAGCCACATTTCAGAAGCTCATGAATGTTGTAACAGAGGGTTTGGCAGGGTGTGTTGTTTATATTTATGATGTATTAATCTTCAGTGACAACTGGAAAGATCACCTATGCCATGTCAGTAAATTTCTTGAGCGTTTAGTTCATGCTAATCTTGTATGGTAGCTAATTTATCAAAGTGTGAGTTTGGTCAAGCTAAAGTTCAGTACCTTGGGTATGTAATTGGTGATGGACATGTTGCACCACCAGGAGCCAAGGTTCAGGTTATAAGTGATCTTCCCAGACCTAAAAGTAGGAAAGAGCTACAAAGATTTTTGGGAATGGTAGGTTATTACAGGAGATTTGTTCTTAACTTTTCAATTCTTGTATCACCACTTACAGACCTACTGAAAAAGGGAGTTAAATTTGTCTGGACCGATAACTGTGAATCCTCTTTCAACAAACTTAAAGCTATTCTATTAAGTCAGCCAGTGCTCACTACTCCAAATTTTGCTAAGCCTTTTAAGATGGCTGTTGATGCAAGTGATACAGGAGCTGGGGCTGTTTTGCTGCAAGAGGATGATCAGGGTATTGAACACCCTGTATCTTATTACAGTAAGAAGTTCACTCCACCTCAAAAGAACTACTCAACTATTGAGAAAGAGCTTTTGGCCTTGATTTTGGGTTTACAGCATTTTTTCATTTTATTTGTGTTCTGGTTTTGACCCCATAGTCATTTATACCGATCATAACCCACTGAAATTCCTTAGTAAGTTTAAAGATAAAAATCAGAGATTGACAAGATGGAGTCTACTTCTTCAGGAGTATTCATTAGACATACAACATGTCAAGGGGAAAGAAAATGTTATTGCAGATTGCTTATCTAGACTTTAGACAGATTGTTTTAGAGTAATAAGAAATTTCCTTTGTAAATTTCTTTTTCTTTGTGGGGAGGTGTTACATAGCCTATGATTTCATCATCCTTTGTGTAATTTTAACGCACAGTTGCTGCATGTTTCATCACGAGCGTGTTCTGCCTCAGTCCCCCCCTTCTACCGTTATAGTAGAGTAAGTCGACATTTCTGTTATTCAGTGCGGGATTGTCATCTCTTTGTCCCCATGGCTTCATTTGCGCGTCCTTATTACAAGTTGTATCAAGCTCTCCTGGCCCCTATATAATGAGCTCAGTCTCTGCATCATTGCCACTTACATCTGCTCCTCTTTTTGTTCACATCTCTGTCCTCCCCTGTACAGTTATTATTATTGTGAATTTCTCAGGAAGTCTCCAACCATCTAGCAGCTGTGTGATTTGAGTATACGTGTTGTTGCATTTTGTTCTTGTACTGTGTAGCATGAGGTTGATTCTTAGGCCTAGTGAGGTTTTTGATTAATGTTGGGTTATGTCAGTCATTTTTGATAATAGTTTGTATCTGTAATAATTTATCTGGCATTCACTGAGTATTATCTGGTATCTCATTTTATCAGGGCTGACTTAGATAAATTTACTCTTGCTAATTTCGTGTTAATACAGGCTATTGCAGTTAACCATATATTTAACCTGTTTATTTGCCATTACATTATCCTTATGAGTCCTGAATGTTTTGTTGTTACTTTGAGCATTAAACTTTAACTTGTAATTTTACCTAACTCTTGTTTTGAACCTGGAACTTTACGGGACAGTAGTGATTTTTAGTATTCTCACTTAAAGTGTACATTATCTTTCTCTGTTCCGTATATATATATATATATATATATATATATATATATATATATATATATATATATATATATATATGCGTGTGTGTAAAAACATCCCAGGGCACGTGACAAGAGAAAGGTATGATGTCAATAAATGAGGAGACAATACTACGGCGACGTTAATGGCCGTGTGGTCATGATAGGTCACCGTGACTCCACCCACGTCAAGGAAAGGAACATATCAGGAGAGGTGCTGGTCAGGTGGTGGACTACTAGACTGCCGTGGGAAAGGGCGCAAGATCCATCCCATGTAAGAGTTTAGGTCTGTGCATTTCGTTACAACAATCTTTACCAATCTACCACAGGACCCATCCACATGTCATAAATCAACCCCCCTATTGCCAATACACCGGTCCTGAATGTGACACCACTAGCATGTGTTCAGTATGGACGGAAGTGTGTGTGTGTGTGTGTGTGTGTGTGTGTGTGTGTGTGAATAATAAGCAAATAAAAGATGGGGAAAGGTAAGAATAATACACAAATAAATGACAGGGAAAGTTAAAAAAAGAGAAAACAGAAAGAGATCAAGGTGAGGCAGCTAGGCGTGGTGGCTGTGGGTCTCGAGGCGGGAATAATGTATACATTAAGAGTGGCAGCGAGGTGAACACATTAATATGCATGCCAGGGCTGGTGGTGTGGCCCGGGGACTGGCTCTGATTCCTGAACACACAATATCACAGCCCCTTCCTTGTGATTTATACCCCTTACCCTTTAATTCATGCTTAACCCTGTGATTCATACCTTTAAACTTGAGTCATGACCAAAGTTTTCCATATCATACCACTGTCTCCTATATTAATGTCCCCTAGTCTCGTGATATCGGCCAATAACCTGGATTTATAGAGTCATTCCCCTAATATTTCCCCTAGATTCATGCCTCTAACTCTTCTTTATGACACTACACTGATAACTAATGCCATTATTTTAATTCATGCCCCCTGTGAGGTAAACACATAAATATGCATGGCGAGGTAGGTGTCTGGGGACAGGGGATAGGCTTTGAATCCTGCACACACAATGCCACAGCCCTTTCCTTCAGGTTTATGCCCTTACATTTGTTTCTTTCCCCTAGAATGTTATGTGTTTAGCCCAGTTTGTTTGTCTGTCTGTCAGAAACATTATGGAAATACTATTGGATAAAACTGCACTAAACCTGGATAATGATATGGAGACTATCATAGGAACAGTTAACTGAAAAATGAGTACAAAAAAAAAAAAACTCAAGTATTACAGTCACAAGGAAAGGAAGAGTTGCCGGCTTGGCGACATATACTTGGTCCATACCTTTATATCTGTGATTCATCCTTCTTCTCTATTTAATCTCACTTCATTCAAGTCCCTAAACTTGTGATTAATGCTTCTACTCTGTATTCCCTTCCCTCTGGCAAGATTCCTCCCCTTCATTCATGTCCCTACCTTTCCATTCATACCACTGCCTTGTCATTCATACCCAGTTCTTTTCATTCATTTATTCCTTCATGCACTATCTTTCCATTCATATTACAACCTTGTCATTCATACCCCGTCCTTGTCGGTGATTCCTGTCATTACCTTTCCATTCACACCCCAGCCTTTCATTCCTGCTCCTACACATCACTCCATGCCCCCAGATTTGTGATTCATGTCACTTTAAACCACTCAATCCGGTGACTCTTTTCCTGCTTTATCCAGACAATTTTTAGCTATTCTAGTTAAGGCCTCTCGTACTGAAGTGGTTATTCAAGGCTATACTGTACTTAACTCCATTAATTCAGACTTTGTCTCCTAAGCTGAGTAAAATCGCTGAAATAAACTAAACAAGACCAATAAAACTATGCAGCCTCACTCCACAGCAAGAGTCTAGCAGAGCAACTGCAAATAAAACCAGAACATAAAATGATTTCCGTAACTTAACATAGTCAGCCCTAAACCGTTTTCTATAATGCTTTCACTCAGTCATTTCCGGCTCCTCCTACCTGGAGAAAAGCCGCGCCTAAACCATACCCACTCCAGCAAGGTTTTTCCATCACGTAAATGCTTAGACTTGTGACTCATGCCTCCATGTGTATAATTCATGCCTCTGTTTTATTTCATGTCCCCTGTAAGGTGAACACATTAGTATGTATGCCGGGGTGGTGGTAGGGGCCCTGGGCTAGGCTTTGATGCTTTCCAAGCTCACACAACGGGTTAATGCCGCCCTTGTGTCACGCGTTTATATTTGTGATTCAGGGTAATTTTTTAGATTTATATTCCTGCCATGTCCATTGTTTTGTAGTGTCATGTATAATAGTAGCCTATATGTCCTACGTGGAAGCATCCACCATCCACTCACTAGGGTGACTCAACACTGAGTTACAAGCTAAATGGTTTCTTGTACACAAGGAAACCATTTACTAAGCTGTGTGGTAATCATCTAAGTAAATGACGCCTGCTGGTTTAGTGAGTTAAGGCGCTCCAACCGAATCAAGCCAAAGGTTTGTGTCCGAGGCCTGATTGGCGTTTATTACTCAGATAATATCAATCAGGGCGAGCGAGGCTGATCAACCTCCCCTGGAAAGTCAGGCTTAAGTAGCCTAGCCCTGGGACCCTACGCTCCTGAATGATGAATGGATATTTTTTTTTATTCATGCCTGTTAATCTATCCCCTAAATTCATGCCTCTGTTTTACTACTCCTGCCTCTGGACTTATAATTCCTGGCGGTGCGTTAATGCCTGTGAGGTAAACACAGCAGTAGGTGTGCCGGGGCAGGTGGTGGCACGCCAGGGATACGCTCTGATGCCTTCCTTCTCAAACAATGGATTTACGCGCTCAAGCCTGGATGCATCTCTCTCTCTCTCTCTCTCTCTCTCTCTCTCTCTCACTGACTCAGGAAACTTCGCAACACCTCCTCCTCCTCCTCTACAACAACAACAACAACAACCTCGTCCTCAACATATAAGCTACACAATACAATTATACTCGAAACTTTTTTTTTACCAAAACCTTTCCCTTCCTACTAACTACCCGATTAACCCTTTCAGGTGCAGGAGAGGGACGCCTTCGTGTGGTGGCACTGATATAAACGGGCGGCTCAACTGTCTAGTAATACAAACATCCCTCAATTACTTGTTTATCCCGCAGACAGAGGATGGTGGACTGTAGGCGAAGGGTTACTTAAGCCTGCACTCCACTGGGTTCACGTTTCAAGTGAGCTTTGGGCCACACAAAAACAACTATAAAAAAGGCAACAAAAACAAAAGCAAAAACAAAAACGGCAACAGCAACAAAAACAAGAACAGCAGCAACAAAAAGGGAAAAACAGCAGCAAGAACAGCAACAAAAACAGCAACATCATCAACAACAACTTTTCCTTCTACTCTTGCTACTACTAGACGAGTTTTAGTCAACCCTGGAAGCCCCTCTAGTACTGCAGGAGGTTGTAGTAGTAGTAGTAGTCGCAGAAGCAGTAGTAGTAATATTAGCAGAAGCAGAAGTAGTAGTAGTAATAGTAGTGGTTATAGTATAGTAGTTGTAGATGTAGTCCTACGTGGTGGTGGTGGTGGTGGTAGCAGTAATAGTAAAAATTGTAGTGTTGGTAACTGTAGTAGTAGTAGTAGTAGTAGTGGTAGTGGTGGTAGAAGCAGTAATAATTATAGCAGTAGTAGTAGTAATAATAGTGGTAGCAGCAGCAGCAGCAGCAGCAGCAGCGGTGGTGGTGGTGGTGGTTGTAACAGTTGCACTAGTAGTAGTAGAAGTAGAAGCAGTAGTAGCAGAAGTAGTAGTAGTAGTAGCAGTAGTAGCAGTAATAGTAGTAGTAGTAGTAGTAGAAGAAGCAGTAGTAGTAGTAGCACTAGTAGTAATAGTAGTACTTGTTGTTGTTGTTGTCGTCGCTATTTTAGCACCAGATTCATGTTAAATATGAACCCAGTGGACTGCAGAATGATGTTTCCCTTCTCCTGCTGTCCACCAGACTCGTTTTGTGGGATACGGCAGCAGACAGGATACGGTACTGTACGCCTGCATGACCAGGCAGTGGCGCCGCCCATCGATAGCGGTGCCATCACATGACAACGTCCCTCTACACCACAGGAATGACGCTGTGAAAACTATCCAACCCCGTCAGTGCCAACAGTATCCCCTATGCCGAATATCATCGCTGACAGCCAGTGAGAAAAAGAAAGTCACCGTGGAGAGAGAGAGAGAGAGAGAGAGAGAGAGAGAGAGAGAGAGAGAGAGAGAGAGAACATCCCAATTCTCGTATATTATGAAGGAAGGTAAAAAACACGAAGATTCAATTTCGCTGATTCACTTAATTAAAAAAAAAAAATGAATATTGCTGAAAATTTCAGAAATGAATTCGCATTGTCACGGAAAAAAAAAAAAGTCCTGCCACATGAAAAGTATTAGCAGGACGGAATTATACACGCATACATACATTTGCATACACACACACACACACACACACACACAGTAAATACATAAATACTCAGTACACAAGCAGTAAGAATAGACAAATACGGTAAGTATAGTTATTAGTTACGTGTTTCGCTTTCACTTTGAGGTCTTTGAGGTGTTTACATGAAATAACTAGACGCCATCTCATGATGGGATCTCACCACCCGCGTAGCCGCAAAGTTTTTCCTCGGCACATAATTTTGCACCTCCATTTCAGATATGACGCTAATTCTGAATGTAAAACACACACACACAAAGCCAGCCAGCCAACCTCACAACTGAACACATTACCACTCCGCTCGCTTCGCAACGCGGGTGGTAAGCATTTGAATACAGCAAGAATATACTACAACTGATGTTATCCCAGTGAACGTACTGACCGTACAACACAGACCCAGGTAAAGGCAAATCTAATATTCTCTCTCTCTCTCTCTCTGGCTTGCTCGCTCGCTCGCTCGCTTGCGCGTTTAAATGTGTGTGTGTGTGTGTGTGTGTGTGTGTGTGTGTGTAATCCGGTCAGTGGGTAGGCTATGACTCACTCTCAGCTGCAAAAAATCGTCTGGTGTTTTATTCTTTTCACCTTAATCTGCCACAGATTTTCCTCTTGTTACAGTTTGCTTCACGTAGCCTATCTCAATGCCAGAAAGAGACAATACTATGACTCTACATCCTTTCCATAGCACTTCCAGTGACAATCGATTGTTAAAGCTCAGCATTCAGATGGAGATAAAGCAAATTTAGGCCAAGTTAGAGTAAGAAGAGTATACATACGGTAGCTGAAATACAAGACCAGAAGATGCCACCATGAAAGGATTATTATTGTTGTTGTGGCCACAGGATAATCTGGACGCAAGCCTTTGGACTGCAGGGATGAAATTGCTATTCCAATATTTTACACTCTTTAGGGGGATAGGGATGGAGATAAGGGACGTTTGAATATACGGGCAGTGGAGTCACCTGGTTATATCGGTGCCACCACGTGAAGGCGTCCCGATTAAGGCTGGCAGTAATTTCTTGCTAAGTCCCAATCTTCCCCCAAACCCAACCCGCAGCAGTCGTTACATTCAGGTCCCTAACTGTACTGCTGCATGAAAAAAAAAAAAAATCAAACACGGGTTCCTTCAGTAGCGAGTTGGACGTCCTAACCAATGCACCACTACTTCCTTCCTCCAACAAAACTCCACACACTTACACTGAATCACCTACCGTACAAAATCTGGCGCTGGGTATTACTCCCAAAAACTATCACTTCAATACATCTAACCAACGTAGTCCAGTCAGTGGGTATTAGTGCCAAAATTAAGTCAGACGACGAAATTTCATCTTATACAACGTTGAGATGGTGGGTATCCATAAAAAGGGAGAGAGAGAGAGAGAGAGAAACTATCACTACTAACCACGATGCCACAAAGCTCACAAATACCTACAACCGGTACCGGTACTTGGCCAATATCGCTCGGTAGTGGCAATTTAAAAAAAAAAAAAAGTAAAAGAGACGTCACCGCAGTGTAGGGCTGGGACAGTGAGTATTAGTGCAAAAAATAAATTAATTCCTGTACAAGCCACCACACGTAGAAGGCTTGGACAGTGGGTAGGCTAGTAGTGCCTCAAAACTTCAATACAGATCACCTCAACGTTTGGACGGTGGGAAGCCTATCAGTGCCACCAAACCCACTCTGGGCTGGAACCATCGCCAGGGGTCACATCTGCATTTTAATCTGGCTTGTAATTGTGACGGACACGACATTACACATCGCTTCAATACAACACACACCAGGGGTAGGGGTAGCGAGAAGGCAGAGGGAGGGGAGGGAGAGCCAGAAAGTAGAGGGAAGAGGACTGCGAGGGGGAGGAGGGGAAGAGGAAAGAGAGAGCAAGAGGACGGGAGGGTATGTGGTGGCAGGAGAAGGGAAGAGGAGGAGAGGGGGAGGAGAAGGGTGGGATATGGGGAGCAGGAAGAAGAGGAAAGGGAAGAAAATATTATAGGGATGGGTGAGTGGGTGGGAAAGGTGAGTGGGTATGTTGGGTCGGTGGGTGAGAAGGGTGGGCAGGTGAGACAGTGAGGAGGGTGGGTGGATGAGTGGTTTTTGTGGGTAAGTGGGTGGATGTGTGCCTTTCCAGAGGACAAAACAGGAAACAAGCTAATGTCTCTAGTCATATTCCTATCAACGCAAGACATCTATGGTATACAGACATAGAGATACTTACCAAGCCTCTCAGCTTAAGAATATGAGCCAGCAGAGGAAAGTGATAAATAGAAGATGTGAAATATTAGGCCAACTTCTGTCCCCGCCTGTACATACGTGAGTGTAGGAGGGGTATATATATATTTGGGAGGTATTTTGGGAAGGATCGGTGAAATATGTGAGGTAAAGGTAAAGCATGTTTGGAGGGGTATTTGTGGTTATGGTGGCTGGGAGGAGAAGGAGGGAGAAAGAGAGCAAGGTAGACAAGTAAAAGCAAGAGCATGTGAAGGAGGGAGAGTGGTGGTGTGTTGTGGAGAGAAGGGTCGTTTCTGAGTAGGCACAGACACGCCTGGAAGTTATTTTGATAGTTACCCCTCACTGCGTCCAGCGTCAATCAAAACAGAAATGGACACACAGACAAACAGACAAGCAAGAGGACACACACACACACACACACACACACACACACACACACACACACACACACACACACACACCGAGAGAGAGAGAGAGAGAGAGAGAGAGAGAGAGAGTACACAGATGAATATATAATTCTGTTGGATGCATGTTTTATGAGAGAGAGAGAGAGAGAGAGAAAGAGAGAGAGAGAAAAACTATCACTACTAACCACGATGCCACAAAGCTCACAAATACCTACAACCGGTACCGGTACTTGGCCAATATCGTTCGGTAATGGCATTAAAAAAAAAAATAAAATAAAAGAGACGTCACCGCAGTGTAGGGCTGGGACAGTGAGTATTAGTGTAAAAAATAAACTAATTGCTGTACAAGCCACTACACGTAAAAGGCTTGGACAGTGGGTAGCCTATCAGTGCCACCAAACCCACTCTGGACTGGATTCATCGCCAGGGGTCACATTTGCATAGCATTTTAATGTGGCTTGTAATTGTGACGGACACGACATTACACATCGCTTCAATACAACACACACCAGGGGTAGGGGGAGCGAGAAGGCAGAGGGAGGGGAGGGAGAGCTAGAAAGTAGAGGGAAGAGGACTGCGAGGGGGAGGAGGGGAAGAGGAAAGAGAGAGGAAGAGGACGGGAGGGTATGTGGTGGCAGGAGAAGGGAAGAGGAGGGGAGGGGGAGGAGAAGGGTGGGATATGGGGAGCAGGAAGAAAAGGAAAGGAAAAAAAAATATTATAGGGATGGGTGAGTGGGTGGGAAAGGTGAGTGGGTATGTAGGGTCGGTGGGTGAGAAGGGTGGGCAGGTGAGACAGTGAGGAAGGTGGGTGGATGAGTGGATTTTGTGGGTAGGTGGGTGGATGTGTGCCTTTCCAGAGGACAAAACAGGAAACAAGCTAATGTCTCTAGTCATATTCCTATCAACGCAAGACATCTATGGTATACAGACATAGAGATACTTACCAAGCCTCTCAGCTTAAGAATATGAGCCAGCAGAGGAAAGTGATAAATAGAAGATGTGAAATATTAGGCCAACTTCTGTCCCCGCCTGTACATACGTGAGTGTAGGAGGGGTATATATATATTTGGGAGGTATTTTGGGAAGGATCGGTGAAATATGTGAGGTAAAGGTACAGCATGTTTGGAGGGGTATTTGTGGTTATGGTGGCTGGGAGGAGAAGGAGGGAGAAAGAGAGCGAGGAAGACAAGTAAAAGCAAGAGTATGTGAAGGAGAGAGAGTGGTGGTGTGTTGTGGAAAGAAGGGTCGTTGCTGAGTAGGCACAGACACGCCTGGAAGTTATTTTGATAGTTACCCCTCACTGCATCCAGCGTCAATCAAAACAGAAATGGACACACAGACAAACAGACAAGCAAGAGGACACACACACACACACACACACACACACACACACACACACACACAGAAAGAGAGAGAGAGAGAGAGAGAGAGTACACAGATGAATATATATTTCCTTGTTGGATGCATGTTTTATGAGAGAGAGAGAAAGAGAGAGAGTACACATATGAATATATATTTCCTTGTTGGATGCATGTTTTATGAGAGAGAGAGAGAGAGAGAGTACACAGATGAATACATATTTCTCTGTTGGATGCATGTTTTATGAGAGAGAGAGAGAGAGAGAGAGAGAGAGAGAGTACACAGATGAATACATATTTCTCTGTTGGATGCATGTTTTATGAGAGAGAGAGAGAGAGAGAGAGAGAGAGAGAGACAGACAGACAGACAGACAGACAGACAGATAGAGAGAGAGGGAGAAAGAGAGAGAACACATATTTCTCTGTTGGATGCATGTTTTATGAGAGAGAGAGAGAGAGAGAGAGAGAGAGGCAGAGAGAGAGAGAACACATATTTCTCAGCTGGATGCATGTTTTATGAGAGAGAGGAGAGAGAGAGAGAGAGAGAGAGAGACAGACAGACAGACAGACAGACAGACAGACAGAGAACAGATTATATATTTGCTAATTGGATGCATGTTTTATGAAGGAGAGAGTCGCATGTCTATTGTTTTTAGACTCTCTCTTTCTCTCTCTCTCTCTCTCTCTCTCTCTCACACACACACACACACACACAAGGACAGAACCGTTCACAGGACGTATGAGAAGGCGGAGTAAGTTAATCAACACAGATACAGGTCAAAGGAACAAAATAATTTTTTTTTTTTTAATGTGAGGATGGTGTGAGAGGGTGGGTAAGGGGAGTGGTGACGGGGGAAGGGAGGGGATGTAAGGGGAGGGGTGAGGGGGGAAGGGAGGGGAGGGAAGGGGAGGGTGAGGAATGGAGGTACGGTAAGTAAGGGAGGGGAGAAGAGAAGGGGACAGAGGACGCAGGGAGAGGAGCATTTACTTCAGTGTACCATGTAAACATAACAAACCCTCCAAGCCAGTGATGGGGTAATGTTCCTGATTCTCAGTGATAGGTAATATCTCCACAACCATCCTTATTATTATACTGTTTTACCTCTAACTTGCGTGCTGGAGGGGGACGCCTTCATGTGGTGGCAACGATATACCCACCCAGTTACAAAGACTGGTTATTCAAACTTCCTAAGCTCCCTCCCAATCCCCCGAAAGGATGAAGTGAGCTGAAGGAGAGGGGCGACTTCATCCTTCAGTCAACTAGTTTCAAGTTTCAGATAAACCTGACACTACATCGACTACCACTACCTGTAACCTGGCCTAAAATTACTATCTCTCCATCTAACCGCCGCAGTTAGAAAGTCTCTCCTAAGTTAGATAAAACACCACCTGGCGAGAGATGGCTCCCTCCAAAGCTCTTAATTCCTGTCCTTTGGTAGGCACTAGACGCTGCCAAACATAATCGGCCCCACCAATATACTGGTTTTGAGTTAGGTAGGGGAGACAACAGGCTTAACCCTCTTCTCAGTGACAGCACTGGTTGCCATACAAGATTCGGCCTTCTGGACAGTGGTAGAGGGGCTCAAAGTCACGTGGTTTTGTCCATGCTGCCGGGCGAACAAATCAGAGCAGGCAGGCATCTAAGCCACACAGCCCAAACCAATTATAGTCGGATTCCCGCCTGTTTGCGGCGGGGGTGTGGCCAGCACCTGTGGGCAATGGTGCCACGTTTCCCCAACTTGCGATGTGAAACGGAAGCTATTTATGTACAAGGCATCACAAATTCGATAAATTCAGATGAATAAAACGTACACTTGTGTATTTTGATGGATGAATCAACAGTAATCTTATTATGCATAAAATATTTATACAGTAACACAGAAACATGGCACACATATTGTACAGTGTTGCTAAAAGATATTGTAGTCACTTTTAATGGTTTTTAGCGTAGTTTTAGGGTGGGTAATAATATCACAGTTATGGATATAAGATAATGAGCCTGAAAAAAGAAGAAATATGCCAATATCCAAAGTAAAAGAAATAATTCATGTAATTCTTGTGAGTGGCAATACTTACACATCCATCTGGCCTAAAATAAATGTCCCAAGGGAGAATGAGGAGATTCAATGTCCCAAGAGAGAGAGAGAGAGAGAGAGAGAGAGAGAGAGAGAGGGAGAGGGAGAGAGAGAGAGAGAGGCATGCATTGAATGCATTGTCGGCATCACTTAATATAACAAAACCAAATTAACAAATGAAAGCACAATTATAAATAACTTATAAAAGAATCAAAAGTACTCAGGGTGGCTCACATTTCCCGCCAGGAGAGAGAGAGAGAGAGAGAGAGAGAGAGAGAGAGAGAGAGCGGGGAGGGGTGAGAGAGAGAGAGAGGTCTGTCACTGCCTTTGTATTCATTTGTTCCTTTGTACATACTGCACACACTGATATACATTGTTCCTATTGATGCACATATATCTATACACGTAATTTCTCTCTCTCTCTCTCTCTCTCTCTCTCTCTCTCTCTTCTAATACTGACCACGTGGTAGGTGAATCCAGCCCCCCGGTCCCCTCTCCTCCCTTCTTAATCCCTCCTGGGTGTCTCAGGTCAAATCCCCCTTCACACTTCCCCTCCCCCCTGGACCACTACGTCGGGGTGTATGAATCAGTAACGTAACAAACCTCTCAGCAGACAGTAACTTTGACACTCCATCTACTACTAAATATGACAAAACCAAATTAACAAATGAAAGCACAATTATAAATAACTTATAAAAGAATCAAAAGTACTCAGGGTGGCTCACATTTCCCGCCAGGAGAGAGAGAGAGAGAGAGAGATAACGGTATAGAAAACGTGGCAACACTGTACACAGGTGCGAGCCGCGCCACGGCCGCGAGCGCGCGCGAGTCCTACTATAGCATTCTCACTCTCTGCCACTCCCCCAGAGCAGCCAATCAGCAAGCGTGTGGCCCGCCCGGTGTGCTGGTGAGACTTCCCTCCCATATTAACTGAGGTGTCTAATTATTACGTATTGGATTTTTACCCCATTTATCGTAGATTATTGGTGACAAGATGAGCTGTTGTTATTGGGGTTGAAGGGGGGGTGACAAGATGAGTTTATCACATAGTTACAGTGAGGAGGTGGTGCCTATAACCTCTCGTAAGTGTCAGAAGTGTGTGGAGAAGTGGAAAAAGGTAGAAAGGAAGAGGAAAAGAGAGTGGTGAGGGGAGACAGCGGGAGGGGGCGTGGCACCGAGGAGGCAGAGTTGGATGTCGTTCTCCTAGATGACGACCCCACCATTTAACCCCCCACTACCCCTTCTCAATTTACTTAAGCACTACACTACTTTTTTTTTTTTAGTGTTATTATTTCAATCTATTATGGTAGAGGAAAAATAATAACTGCATTGATTTCAGATTTAGTTGTCAAAAACGTGAAATTACAGTAATAATCATTCGTTTATTAATATTAAGTGAACTGGAATCTTCAGTTAATAAATTTTTGTACATTAATACATTCGTTGATGTTTTTTCTGCCATGTTTTTAAATCCCTACAATATGTTATTATGCCCATTTATAAATTGGGGGTTTGGTTTACTGCCTATTTTGTGGTTACGATTATTACTGTTTTGTTTTTTTGGCTGTACATGTAGAGCATAGGCGCTGATGATCATTTAGATGTATAAAAGGTCTGTTTATTGCCTTCTGGTTATGACGTTGCCATAAACACAACTTTAAAGCGTCAACTCAAAAGTACATTTTGGCGCCGATGCCCCTTTGGTTCTAGACGCCTCATATCTTTAAGCCAATTTTTATCAGTTAAGTGGCAAATCCTTTTTTTTTATGGATTCACAATCACATTAACTATTCTAAAAAAAGAAAAAATAGGAAGTTCAACGTTATGACAATTTTATGAATCTGTGTACTTTTGGCCATTTTTATAATAATAATGGTCAATTTTGAGAAAGCTGAATTCATATGGTTATACTAACTTCCATGATAATTACAAAAGGTGCACTGTGTAAGTTTAATATTACCAAAAAACTGCATGACCAGAGGCTGCCCCATTGTACACCCCCACCCACCGGCTGGTCTGAGGGGCAAACTTTGTGTGTAAGTGTTCTCGCTCACACATTTAAACAATAACGACTGAAAACAATGACCTTCTACAATGACTTATTACCATAAATACTGGTTGCTCCTTCAGCCCAAGAACATCTTTTTCTTATTATTCTGTCGTAACTAACAATATATACTGTTTCATTCAGTCTGGGAAACCCCTCGTACTAAAGGAGGTGATAAAGGCTATATCTTACTTCTCCATATTCAAAAGTTTCGTATAAACTGAGTCAACTCGTCTGGACACTGCAGTACAAATATTACCAAACGTCCTGGTAATCAAGGTGGTCACCCTTTCAGTTCGGTGATGTAGCCTATACTGGTAGTGTCTTAATTCATGACTATTGGCACCAGAAGGCTTTATTACAAGTTAGGATGCCTTAAAATGTACAGTTATTGGCTTTATTACACTTAAGGATGCCTTAAACTGTAAAGGTATTGGCTTTATTACACTTAAGGATGCGTTAAAATGTAAAGGTATTGGCTTTATAACACCTAAGGATGCGTTAAACTGTAAAGGTATTGGCTTTATTACAGTTAAGGATGGCTTAAACTGTAAAGGTATTGGTTATATTACACTTGAGGATGCCTTAAACTATAAAGGTATTAATGAAGGTTACATCTTACCCCTCTAGTTCCAAATGGTACGAGTAATAGGCTTGTTGTTGAAGTAGCAACCCCAGGCTCAGATGAATGTAAACCCAGTGGACGGCAGATTGAAGTTGCCCCTCTCCTGCAGTCCACCATTCTCCTTTCGGGTGGATAGGGAGAAAGATGAGGGAAGTTTGTATAACTGGTCAGCTCCACCACCCAGTGATATCGGTGCCACGTGTCCCTCGTCAGCACCATGGACATACCTACCATGAATAAGAAATATTTAATCGAACTGAAAGACTATCCCGGTATAAAAGCTCATTCCTTCAATACGATTATTTTTAATTCTAATCTTGCTTTCTCCCGACGATTTCATCAGCTGAAGGGAGACTTAACTGCTGGGCCTGGTAGCAGAAAAAAAAAAATCTTGGGCTGATGGACCTACTGTAACAGTAATATTGTGGAAGTATTGGTAAAGTTTGTAATAACAGGGTACGAGACGAGTTGACATTCCACACAGTCTCTTAAATGTCACCTCGCAGATTGGTCCTCTTCCCTCATCCAACTCTCCCCCAAAAGTTTTCGGTTAACCTTCGGCACAAGTGTTTGGTAAAGGCTAAACATGGGATCTTATCGCTAATTCACAAAGGCAATCCATCACAGTTCTTACAATGCCACGAAGCCAGTCCCAAAAATCCATGACATAATCCATCATTGTATCCTTGCCTTCACACGACTTTATTCAGCGTTGGAGACACTTTTGCCACTGGAGAGGTGAGGCACAGACCAGCCTTCGCAAACCACTCCATAGCAAGACAAATACAGAGAATGGTGCTGGAAAGGAACGCCTTCATTTGGTGGCATTAATATAAGCAGGCGGCTCACCTGCCTGGTTATACAAACGTCCGTCAACTTCCGTAGTTCCTTATACTTCAAAAGAGAAAGGTGAACTTCAGAAGGGAATTTTAAGCCTTTAGTTCATTGGTTTCACACTTCACATGAACCTGAGGCTTCAAGTGCTGCTACAAAGGCAGATGACCAGCCTACTTCCCTTAGTGACATTACATGATCGATAAACCTAGGGTCACATCTTGGGGATCGAACCTGCAGTATGCAAGGCAGTCACTACGACCGGGGCGTTCTAACCACTGTACCACCAGGCGCCTCAAGAAAGAAGGTTAATCTACTCTGAATATTAAAATGGTCACCACGTACTGTGTTAATGGAGTTTTGCTGACTGGGTTTGCGTTCTTGATACAGGTGGTTTTAATATTAACAACACTAATCCATTTACCTCTCACCTTTGAATGTCACTCTCTCTCTCTCTCTCTCTCTCTCTCTCTCTCTCTCTGCATATTTCTGTCCACTTATGTCTGTATCTATCAATAGCTTAGTTTCCGATTTCTTAAAATATGTGGTATTAACAGCAGGCAGACAATTCTTTCATGTCCCATACCCCACCTTTGAATGTCACCTGCATTTGTAGGAGTTACCAATCTTTTTATCTATTTGTCTATATGTCCATCGAATTATATATTTATCAACTTTCTCTGCATGTGTGTATGTAACACTATATGCACAGGCCTACATTATATAGATATATAAACAGATACTATACATATATATATATATATATATATATATATATATATATATATATATATGACAATCTACAGTACATTGTTATCGACTCTATTTATAGATTCATTATCTACCGTATCTGTGTATCCACCTATGTACCCAAAAGTCTTTCTATTTGTCTATCTACCAACCTAGCTTGCTAGCCTTACTTATACATGGTTTAGCTTTTGATTACCAGTACTGAAATTTCTTGATGATACAGTGTGGCTTTTATAGCTACAGTATTTCGTAACACCTCTTCTATTGCCATTCATTCTGCACATTGCACCTCATTATCTTCCCGTCTGTTATAGATGCCAGCTATATCGATATAAAATGCAATAAATAGCATACAATATTCCAGTTATATTGGTGCCATCACATGAAGGCGCCGCCTCGCCACCACCATTCTTGCTACTAAAGATAATATTTTCCCTTTCAGGTCAGTGATGTGTTGCTGCCACCAGACGATTTTATGCACCTCTGAAGATGCCCCTCTGTGGTACAAGCTTAGCCAAAAATTCATTTACTCCGATCTTATAACGTGAACCTACAATTTATTTATAGCCCTTCGATAGGTTGTGTTGTTGTGCTGGAGGAGACGCCTTCACGTGGTGGCACCGATTAAACCGGGCGGTGGAACATTCATGATGTTCCCAAGAGGGAAACAAAGAGCATAAAAACTGAGAATCCCTTTTTTTCATGGTACGAACCCCCGGATATATTAAAATGAGTACAGATAAAGCCCCCCTTTCGGTGGCTATGCAGGGTGGTGGTGGTGGTGGTGGTGGTGCACAAAGACCCGTGTGGTGGGTACTGACAACAACTCCTCCCTGACACCACAGCCACAAAGGACCAGACTGGCATGGTGGTGCAGGCAGGTTCGGGGAGGCATTGGTGCAGGCATGGACGGAAAGAAGCACAGACTGAGGACAGGCACGAGAGAGATGGGTGAAAATAGGAAGACAGGGCAGGGAAGGAGGGGTGGGGAGATGGATGGAATGGAGCAGAGACTGGGAAAGGGCCGAGAGAAATGGATGAAGGGAGGGACATATGATGATGAGAGGAAGGATAGAGATGAATGAATGGGCGCTAGGAGGAATGTATGGAGGGAAGGCCGGAGAGATGGAGAGAAAGATGTAGACAAAGGAAAGATGAGATGGATGCATGAAGGAGGTAGAAGAAGGAACATGAGGAAGGAAGGAGGGAAGGTAAAGATAAGAACTTGATGAAAGAAAGAAAAAGCAGAGGGTGGGAAGGGACGACTGGGGAGATGGATGAAAAGTGGTACGAACTTATTTAAGGGATAAGAGAGGTGGATGAAGGGAGGGGCAGATGATGATGGTGGCAAGGATAGAGATGGATGAAGACGAGGTAGGATGGAAGCGAAAAAGGAAGTGTTTGGAAGGAGATTAAGGAGTGTAGGCTTATACGAGGAAAGGAAGGGTAGTAGGATGGGGGAAGAAAGCGGTAGGAAGAGGGAAAGGAAAGGAGAAACGGAAGGGTAGTGTTGAAGGGTGGGAACTGCATAGAGAGGGATATGTAAGGCTATGCAGGGGAGAGGAGGGAGGAAAAGGAAAAAAAAACTATAATAAGGTGGACAGTGAGCTACACCACAACATATTCACCATCACTGTTAACACTTTTCGTCCAGTGGTTCATTTTAACACACGACACACGTAACCTAACACTTAAGTCTATCAAACAGTACTGCTTGCTTGTTTATTGATGTCTGTTATTTGTGGCCTTACGAGTAACCACATCACACAACAGTTATTTTAATAGTCACAGTTAAGTGGAGTGACAGACAGATAAATGAGGTAGTAAAGAAGAGTTGTGGTGTTAATGTGGAAGTACTGGAAAGCATCAAGTATTGAGATATTCATGCGGAGAGAATGGAAATTGGGAGACCAACTAGGAGAGTGTATGTGAGTGAGGTGGAGGGGGGAAGGGAATGGGAACCCCAGGGAGGGATGGAGCGGAGAGGTATATGGTGGAGGGTGGTGTTATCTGTCTTCTGCCTGATGACAGAAGACAGAGTAACACGAAGATAAGTCGTTTGTGGCTACCCCTTACAGGATTACGGCGTCTGGGTAGGTTATAAACAGACAGACTGACAAACAAGTAGAATAAAGTTCTCTCGCTTCCCTGAGCTACAAGAAACCGTTGTCTTACCACTCAGTATAGAATCATGTGATGGTAGCACTACATCGAGGGAGTGGATGGTGGGCGCATACAGAGTTTCCCCCTCTGCCTCTCCCTTCCCTTTTTCTTTCTCTTCCAGGTCCTTTGTTATCAAATCTTCTCTTCTTCCAGCTCTTTCCCTTTGTCTACCACTCTCCCCTCTCTTTTCCAGGTACCTACCCACTCCCCCCTCTCTTATTCCCTCCCTTCACCCTCCATCTCGTCCAGTCCCCCCTGCCTTGCAGATCCAGCCTGGAGGTAATTACTCTTCACCTCCACCATCTTACTACTTCCTCTGGCCCCTTCCTTCAAGGCCCACATAATTTCTCTTCTCTCTTTCCCTTATAACTTCTCACTTTCATTTTCTTCTTCTTTCATATCTACATTCTCTTTCCTTCCTACTCGTCTACCTTCCTTCAAATCTTCCTTCTCTTTCTTTCCTTCCCTCATAAAAGCTTTCCCTAATTTTTCATTCATTTCTTCTTTCCCTCTTCCTCCATCATTCTCTCCTCTCCCCTCTCTCCTTCCTTCCCTCCTCCCCTCCCCCTATTTCTTTCCCTCCCTCCTCCCCTCCCTCTTCTTTCCTTCCTTTCCTCTCCACCTCCCAGCTGTCTCCCCCCTTGCAGATGAAGTCGGCAGGTAACTGGTATTAATCTACATTATCTTCCTGTACCCCCATCCCTTCCTGTTTCCTACCTCATCTTATCTTTCTCCCTTCCTTATTTCTTCATTTATTTCTATCTTCTTTTTTTTCTCTGCCTTTCCTTCCTTCTTTCAACCCCCCCCCCTCTCTCTCTCTCTCTCTCTCTCCTTCTCTCCATTTTGCAGATCCAGCCAGGACGTAATTGCACTTCATATGCACCACTTACCAACTCCTATTCCCTTCCTTCATGCCGCCTTTTTAATTTTTTCTCCCCCATTCCTTTCTCTCTCGATACCTATCCCCCTCCCCCTCTCTCTCTTCTTTCCTCCTAGCCTACCCTTTCCTCCTTTCCCTCCTATTATCTCTCACCATTATAAACTCGTTAATAATTTTCAGCATCCGACTCCAATTCATCTAACTTTACCTGACCTAATCCAATCCAGCCTAACCCAGTCCTTACTAACCTAACCTAACCCAGTCCTTACTAACCTAACCTAACCCAGTCCTTACTAACCTAACCTAACCCAGCCTCAGTAGCTGCCCCAGGTGGTAATCAGCAGCTTCGTGGTTCAGTAGTTGCCCAACCAGTGGCCTTGGCAACCGGTAGGGGTCATAGTACCACAGCATCCTGTGTCTAATAATAGCTGACTGTATAACTTTTAAAGGTTAGCTATAACACACACATGTATATATAGATATAATGCTTACACACACACCCACACACACACACCCACACCCATACACACACCCACACACACACCCACACCCACACACCCACACCCACACCCACACCCACCCACACACAGGAACAATACAAAAACACACACATACAAAAACCAGACACATCTGCAAGGATATCCGCTGACAATTCTCTCTCTCTCTCCTTTCTTTCTTTGTGTGTGTGTGTGTGTGTGTGTGTGTGTGTGTGTGTGTGTGTGTGTGTGTGTGAGCCAACTCTGAGGTCGCTTAGAAATACAAACATACTTTTCCTTCCACACAACCCAGCTTACCTTCAACCATCTACCTGTCTTACCTATCTACAAATATATATACTAGTTGTCTCTACGTACAGTAACTAGTTCCATCTCTTCCAAGTAGTGTCTGTATCTCAACGTATCTGTCATAAATACCTGCATCGTTTATTCTCTTCCTGCTCCTACTGCCACACCCACGCCCTCACCAGCAGACTGAGCCGTCTTCGCAACACATAAGTTATCGTCAGATGAGTTTTTAGTGGAGCGCTATTTACGGACCACCCTGTATGTGTGGCGTGAGG
Organism: Coenobita brevimanus; assembly: GCF_032717465.1. NCBI lineage: Eukaryota > Metazoa > Arthropoda > Malacostraca > Decapoda > Coenobitidae > Coenobita > Coenobita brevimanus. The sequence goes on from NC_137060.1 coordinate 2,627,304, forward strand.
GAGGGAGGCAGGGGAGGGATGAAGGGGGCCAGGGGGAGGGAGGAAGGGGGCAAGGGGGTGGGAGGATATGAGGCAAGGGGAGGGAGGGAGGAAGGGAGGCAGGGGGAGGGAGGAAAGGAGGCAGGGGGAGGGAGGAAGGGAGGCAGGTGGGAGATGGAAGGCTTGTTGGAATCCTGAGGGTCTAGTTGTTGTTGTTGTTGCTCATCGAAATTCATGTAACCACAACACAGTATTTAAGTTTTGGTAGTGGTCTTGTTCCCTCAGATGAAAACAAACTGACTGTAATTTATAAAAATAACAACATACAATAGACTGGAAAAAGCTGGTACTTACACACGTCAACCTGGTACCGGTACTGCATTAACACTGACCTGAAACAAAGGAAACAAAAATACAAGGGTTTATATATTTATACATGGATTACTTAAGTCTTAAGCTAAATAAAGAGTCTGCAGAAAGCGACAGGAAAACTAACTGCACATCATCCCAGGTACATATGGTTCAGTTGCAACAAAAATCTTGGTCTGAATTGAAGAAAGTGTCCATTAAGGTATTTTTCAGACGCGAAGATAGATGGTGTTTGAGATGAAAAACACTGATTAACTCAAAGCCTGGCATTTCAACTTCTCTCTCTCTCTCTCTCTCTCTCTCTCTCTCTCTCTCTCGGGTTACATATACACAATGCAAAATAAAACAACACAAAAAAGAAGCACATGACAAAGGACAACACATGCTTCTCTCTCACTCTCTCTCTGACAGACCAGGTATAATTAAAGTATTTTTAAGGAGTGAGCTTGTATGGTATTTGAGAGAAAAGAAACTAAGCAAACTCCTCTCTCTCTCTCTCTCTCTCTCTCTCTCTCTCACAAGACCCCTCCCACCCTCCAGATGCCATCGTAGTCCATGCATGTGTATTTTACGACGGATGTGGCCCAGGTATGTAAAACAATGGTGGAAATATCAAAAAGTCTACAATCCCTGTGAGATTTATGGCGTGTGTGTGTGTGTGTGTGTGTGTGTGTGTGTGTGTGTGTGTGTGTGTGTGTGTGTGTGTGTGTGTGTGTGTGTGTGTGTGTGTGTGTGTGTGTGTGTACAGACCAGCCTGAAAGCCGGGTATTCAAAGCTGGCGGGGAGAGTTGAGGGGGACGAGGTTTTTTGTTTTATGTGGTGAAAGAGACACACATTTAGCAACATAAGCTAGGTAGGGGGTTGATGGAACGGTATTCAGTATGGACGGTGAATTAAGGGCCCAAATGGTGATATGCGGAGATGTCCCACGCCAATGGATTAGCGTAGAACCTCGGGAACCTATTGTGTACTCTATACTAAGCTGGATTTTAATATATATATATATATATATATATATATAGATAGATAGATAGATAGATAGATAAATATATATATATATATATATATATATATATATATATATATATATATATATATATATATATATATATATATACTTTGATCTGCATTGGAGACTTTAATGCAGTAATGGGCTGTTCAAATGAGGGATTTGAGGCATGTATGGGTAAGATGGGAGTTGGTAGTAGGATAAGTGAAAACGGAGTGAGGTTTGGAAGCTTCTGTCTAGCAAATGACTTAGTCATCGGGGGCACACTCTTTCAGCATTGCAATATACACAGGACAACTTGGGTGTCGCCGTGTGGAAAATATAAAAATCAGATTGATCACATCGCTATCAGTAGGAGGCATAGAAGTTCTCTGCTAGATGTTCATGTTAAACGGGGAGCGGATATTGGTAGTGACCATCAACTCAGCATTGCAAAAATAAGGTTTAAACTTAAAAATCAGAAGAAGGAAAAATCTGGTGTTGGTAGATACGATATTGTTAAGCTTAGAAGGGAAGGAGAAGAAAAGGAGGAATTCAGATTAGAATGCAGAAATAGGTTTTTGGTGTTGAAAGAGGGGGAGAGAAGTGTAGATGAGATGTGGGAGGATGTGAGCAAAGTTTTGCATGAGACTGCTGAATGTACGATTGGAAGGAGACATAGATTCAGGAGAAAGAAATGGATATCAGAGGAAACGTGGGATATGATAAAAAAGAGAGGTGAGGCTAAATTGAGGAGTGAGATGCAATGCGTTGATGAACGAGAGATTGAATTAGCAAGAGCTGCGTACTGGAGTTTGAATTCAGAAGTAAGAAGGTTAGCTAGGAGAGATAAAAGAAGATGTGTGGATGAAAAGGTTGCAGAGACTGAAATTCTAATAAACAAAAATGATGGACAGAGTCAAAGAATAGCATATGAATCGATTAGAGAACTGAGTGGTAATGCAGGTAAACGCAAGGAAATACCAGTTAGAGACAGGGAAGGAAATTTATTGACCAAAGATGGAGATATTAAAAATAGACGGAAAGAGCATTTTGAGACAGTTCTTAATAGACCAATACCACCAGAAGAGGATATACCGTCTGCTCAGGAAGATTTAAATATAGAAACAGGAGAGTTGATGCTTGCAGAAGTGGAGAAAGCAGTAAAACAGTTAAAGAATAATAAGGCACCAGGGGAGGATGGTTTATTTCCGGAAATGTTTAAAGTGGAGGGGGATAGATTAATAATGATCTTGACCAAGCTATTCAATAAGATATGGGTGACGGGGTTACTACCATCAGTTTGGAAGAATGGTGTAATTGTTAAAGTTCCGAAGAAGGGAGACCTGAGTGAATGTGGTAATTGGAGGGGAATCTCTTTGTCACCGATAGCTTTGAAAGTTTTCAGTAGAGTGTTGTTAAATAGGTTGGAGCCGGTGGTTGAGGGTATTCTGAGGGATGAACAGGCTGGTTTTAGAAAGGGACGTGGTTGCAATGATCAGATCTTTATAGTTTGGCATTTGATGCAGCAAGTTAATGAAATGAGAGTACCGTTAAGTCTTTGTTTTGTTGATTTTGAAAAGGCTTTTGATAGTGTTTCGAGAGAGACTATGGGGAAGATCATGAGACATTATGGAATACCAGAGGAGTTTGTGAGGGTCATTATGAACATGCATGAGGACACATTTTGTAAAGTGATGGTTGATGGTTGTCTGAGTGATTCGTTTGAAGTCAAGTCCGGAGTAATTCAAGGTGGTGTTCTATCGCCTTTACTATTTATATTGGTCATTGATTACATTATGAAACGCGTTGGAACAGAAACCGGTGCAGGTATACTTTGGGGAGAGAACAGGAAACTTTTGGATTTAGATTATGCAGATGATATAGTTTTGATTTGTGATGGGCCAGAAGAGATGCAGAGAGTGTTGGACTGTTTGGTGAGTGAAGGTCGCAAGGTGGGTTTGGTTATTAATTGTGGAAAAACTGAAATAATCAATATGAATATGGAAAATGCGCAGGAATGTGTAGTTGGAGGTATGGTTGTAAAGCAAGTCGATAGGTTTAAATATTTAGGTACTTATTTAGCCAAGGATGGTTCTTTGAACTTTGAATTCGAGGAAAGGTTAAAGAAGGCTAATCAGGAAATGGGAATGCTTAAAAATATTTGGAATAATAACAATTTTTCTGTGCATACAAAAATCAAACTTTATAAGGTAATGGTTAGGAGTATCTTAATTTATGGACACGAGTCTTGGTACAGCACAGTGACTATGGAAAATAAATTCTTGGTGTTTGAAAGAAAAGCACTTAGAAGAATATTAGGAGTTAAGTGGTGGGAAAGGATACCAAATAGTAGAATTAGAGAAATAATGGGAGTGCAGCCGGTCGATGAATATGTTAGGTTCTCACGATGGAAGTGGCTAGGACATGTGTATAGGAGACAGGGAATAGTACGAGGTACACCAGGGTGGGTGGCACTTGGTAGGAGAGGTAGAGGAAGGCCAAAAGAGACGTGGGTGAGGACAATGAGACGGGAAGCTGGAGATGAGTGTTGGGGAGATCTTGAGGAGTTAGCACAAGATAGGATGTGGTGGTGTGAGTTCATCGAGGCCCTATGCATCCCCGAGGGTGCCACAGGAAATGATTGATTGATTGATTGATATATATATACACTACAGCTACTTTATTTGGCAAGTATTTGAATTCTAATACTTATAGCACTGTGTTCAGGCAGTTATAACAATGCTAGTGATCCTTTCACTACCATGACGCCTTGTTAACACTCAGGCTCCTATGACTCACTTTCGGCTGAATTATATCATGTGACGTTAGCTGGAACACAACACCAGGACCGGTACTAGAGTTGTGCCGACTATGTGAGGGTTCATAGTACTTGTATTAAGTCAGGCTCCTATGACTCACTCACAGCGAATAAAAACGAGTCATCCGCTCTGAAGATCGGAACGTGAAAATCGGCGGTGCTGGCAAAGTACTTCGCGTGAAAAACCCAACCCCTGTTTATGCAATAACGATGTTATCGTCTTGCCCTCTGCTGCCTGCATGTAAATTTCAAAGTAAGTCAACTGAGTATATATACGCTTTTAAACAATTTGTGTTATAAAGTCCACCTTATCTCCTATACAACAATAAATACACAAGGACAACTGGACCAGATTATTGTGGGAATCGGCGTCCAAAGCGGTGACCACATCATTTGCTGAGACTCTCTTACGTCACGCCCCCAGCCGGAAGGGCGGTGGTGGTTCTTTGGGGGTAGGCAGCCTGCTGGTGGAGTGCTGCCTTATAGTGTGTGGTGGTTGTTTGGGATAGGCAGCCCGCTGGTGGAGTGTTGCCTTATAGTGTGTGGTGGTTCTTTGGGATAGGCAGCCTGCTGGTGGAGTGCTACCTTATAGTGTGTGGTGGTTCTTTGGGTGTAGGCAGCCTGCTGGTGGAGTGCTGCCTAACAGTGTGTGGTGGTTCTTTGGGGTTAGGCAGCCTGCTGGTGGAGTGCTGCCTTACAGTGTGTGGTGGTTCTCTGGGGGTAGGCAGCCTGCTGGTGGAGTGCTACCTTATAGTGTGTGGTGGTTCTTTGGGGGTAGACAGCCTGCTGGTGGAGTGCTGCCTTATAGTGTTGCAGGCTTGGGTGCTGCTTCAACTACACGGGGCCATACTAGAGGGGCATAACAGCGACAGTCACAATGAAAGCACTCCCCTCAGCCACTGAGGGGGCAAGACAGCCCAACTTGGTGCCGGTCCCAAGCCTGGATAAATGTTAGGGTTGGCGTCAGGAAGGGTACCCGGCAGTAAAAACCTGCCAAAACCGTAGGACCGAGCCCTATGGCGAAGACTGGTCAAACACATCCCAGAGGTGGGAAAAGACGAACGATAAAGAATACCTGGTACTAGAGTTGTTCTGGCCATGAGAGGGTTAATAATAACAGGATAAATAATCAAATACATTCTCATATACGCAATCGTAGTGAAGGGGATGACATCTTTCTTGGTAAAAGGGTTAATGAAGGCTTTACTTATTTATTTTTTTTACCGGGCACCCATCCAGTTCGAAAAAGTTTCCATGAGCAGAATAAAATCGCCTCGAGAACACAAGAGAAAAAAAAAAATGGTGCTGTGTGAGGTTAATGAATGCATGTCAACAACTTCAGTTCTTATCTCTCCTATTTCTATTAGTCATCTGGAGGTAACAAGAATAAAATCCAAAGACATCATCGCAGTGATGCAACTGGCCAATGATGGGGCAGGTAACCTTTTTTCACACCTGTTTTGGCTATAACAAAATAGCGCATCAAATTATTACGGTACTAGCTATTGGTAATAACTTTTTAGTCTGAATGTACTTATACAGTAAGACAATGGCTAAAAAAAAAAAAAAAAAAAAAAAAAAAAAAAAGACTGACAGGTTTGAGCAATTTCAACAAAATTTTTCGTCCATTTTGTACAGCATATGTTGGTGCATCTCTTGGAGCGGCCCTGTCCGTCAGTCACTCGCGAATATTCAGAAGCAAGGTACTCCACTTTCGTAGATTTTAGCAGTCTCAAATTACGGCACTGATTGTTCAGCCTGTATCTGTCACTTTTGTACTTGTTCATACCTACCTACATACTGTCACGATCAAAAGTTCACTGATAATCTAGCATTAGCCTAGTTATGTTTACGAACTCATTCTTCCCCGAACGTCCGCCTTAAACTATTGTGTTGTGTAGAGGATAGAAACCTGTACTTCACACCGAAAAAATCATCCAATATATTACCACTCTGCCGGCAGTGTGAGATAGCTTTTACCTGGCCGTGGCGTAGTGGACTGCTGCATGGCTCTCACCTGAAAGTCCCAGGTTCGATCCCGGCATAGTGGTAATATACTGGATGGATACTGTGTTGTGTGATATATACTGCTATCACATTACAATACTGCATGTAACACCATTCACTGCCACATCCGGCAAACAGGTGGCAGTGAACTTTTGATGGTGATAATAAGTCATCCCTAATTTCAATTCCACGCTTCTGTCAGACATCAAGTTTGCCAGCAATGTGGTAAGGCTGTGTTTGGCTGGCTGGGTATAATCACCTGCGGACCTTCTTATACAACACAGCTGCTATTAGGCGTGAAATTGCCATCTAACCATTTTGAATGTTGTGCTATAAGAAGAGTTTGACAGAAAATATGGTGCTAGTCACAAAGAAGTGCTATGATCAAGTTTTCCAGCATTGTGGTAACGCGATGTTTATCTGGCTGGGGATATATATATTTAACTGAAAGGACCTTCTTATACAACACACAGAAGCTACGGATCTATATTATGTTCACTTCAACTAGGCCAATACTGTCATCTAACCATGTTGAATCCTGTGCTATAAGAAGAGATTAACACGAAAATATGATGCTAGTCACGATTCAATGCTATGAAAAGCATGCAGGGACGTAGCACTGTCGTATTTCACAACTGAGCTACATTAAAGAGGCCGCAAAAGGACAAAAATCTCCGCCAAATTAAAGTGAATGAACCACAGGTAACAAAGAAATTACTGAACAAAGTTTCTGGCATTAAAACCTGTATTCCAATGACTCACTCTGCTGAACAGCCGTGAAAAGTCTGTCGTTGGCCGGAACAAAATACCACAGAAGAAGCCACCATCAAAACGTTACTGACACCAATATTAACACTCTCAGCCTCCTATGACTCACTCGCCTGAATACAACACACTAACGTTACCTGGATTAATACACAAGACACAACCATTTTTTTTTTAAGTGACTTAAGCTTGATTTCCTACGTCAGGTGGTAGAATGCTGAAAAAACGACAGATCTGCAAAGCTTTCAATTCTGTGTGTGTGTGTGTGTGTGTGTGTGTGTGTGTGTGTGTGTGTGTGTGTGTGTGTGTGTGTGTGTGTGTGTGTGTGTGTGTGTGTGTGTGTGTGTGTGTGTGCGCGCCCTAACCACGCTATAGTATGGGTCAGGAAGAAATACTTGTCCAATTAATCTTTTAACTTTTCACACCAATGACGGCATTTTCAGTTCTACATATCTACAAACGATTCCATCAGGCTTTGGGATGACTCTTCCCACACGAGGGGTTGGATACAGTCTTCTATATTCCCTTTAACATGACAGATCTTTCAATACACTGAATAAAATCATACTGAAGTAGCACGAACATGTTAACGACGTTGTGAAGGGGTTAACATGTTGAATACCATGACGTATTAGAATTACCTCCGACAACGAAATTGGAGAAGGTTATGTATTTACCCGTGTATGTCTGTGTACAAGATCTCAAGGTGTTATCGCATTCAATGAAATTTGGTGGATAGGCTAGGTGGGCGGTGGGTTAAAGAAGAGCTGAACAGATGTTACGGTGGATCCGGATCCGGATGTAGGAATAATTAATATATAAATTTCATTGCCACTGGTGGAGGAATGCGCTCTCTGACTCTGTGTAACAGGACAGACTAAGATCAAAGAATGAAATGAATATGTGCGGCCGTAAAAGTACCGTATTCATCTGGCAGGATAGAAGCTAAATCATAAATATTATTGGTGATGGCGGAGGTATGCGCTGTCTGATTAATTTCTGGCTTTATTACTGGTACCAGTACCTCTGGGCGATGTAATTGCTCTGTGATGGTGGAAGGAAAGCCTGGCCTGGTGACCTCTCAAGGTTTTTATGCCTATGGTTTACCCTGGTGTGGCTTCCGTCTATGAGTTTTTACGCCCGTATATACAACCCATTGTATTTATTAAGGTTTTTCCCCGTCACGGTTTGGCCATTGTGTTGTACCTTATCTGCCTCTTGTTAACTTTATGCCAGGTAACCTACTGACCCCTCACCCATCCACCCACCTCCTTACCTCTCACACTCTCTATAGGTCTACCCTTTCAGTACGGTACATGATTTTCATTTTATTCTTGCTACTGTTACACAATTACCGGGTTTGTCATCTAGTGGTTTTCACATCGATATAGGCTATTTAGGTCTCCACATCATGATGTGGTGATCTACTGTATTTCCCGCTTCTTTCCGGAACCGGATAAAGATCCCTAACCCCTTTTAGCTCAGTTCATGGCCAACTGACTGTACTGTCGATGTGACTATAAATCAGGGAGACTCAAACTGCATCAGAGCTAAAGCTCATAAAATTCGATGCAACCACGAATTGCTGTCCAAGATGTGGAAGTCACTCAGCCCTGTCAGGTAACAACTCTCACTATTTACATATAGGCTACTCTCAAACCTTACCTCTCCACCTTGTCGTCGGTCTCTCTACTTTGCTCTCGATCTCCTGTTCTCATTCCCCTTACAACCACCCAACTCTACTCTCCTAGTCAGTCTCTCACTCACTACACAACCACCTAACCCTCACACAATCTCTTTGTCAGTCTCTCAGTACACAACCACCTAACCCTCACACACTCTCCTTGTCAGTCTCTCAGTACATAACCACCTAACCCTCAAGCAGTTCTGGTCAGTCTCTCACTCACTACCCTCCTTTATGTCGTACTCACACACCCTTCTCTCCACATTTTCTCGGCCTCTCTGCCTTGATCTGTCTCTCTTTCGTTCTTTTCACATCTACCTAACTTTCCTACACTCTCCTAGTCAGTCTCTCATTCACACTACCCTTCCTTTACATATTCTTGCACCTTATCTCTCCACTTTGTTCTCGGTGTCTCCACCACGTTCTCGATCTCCCTCCCTTTTTCCTTCCAACCATAATTTATCAACCATTCTCCTCCTTGGAATGAAGCTGATGATGTCAAGAATGAAGTAGTTATACCACGAGAAGATCAATGCCATCCTCATGTATTTTTAATTTACCGTAACAATATAATGATGCCTTGCCTTTCACTGTTATATCAGATCATATGCCAAGATGTACTCAAGCTTGTCAAGCTCTTTTACTCATGCGCTTGTATATGCAAGTGTATTTATCCTATAGCTATACCATCGTGCATATATACCGTAGTACGTGTGTAAAGAAATAACACCAACAGATCCGGCAGTCAAGAACAGTCGATGGTGGGGTGAGGGTGAAGAGGGAAATATCAAGGCCTCTTCTGCACACTACTGCGTTCATCACCGACGTATTTTAATGTTGGTGAGCAGTATTGTGTTGTAAGGTTGGTTATGGGTTAGGTTAGACTGCATTTGGCAAGATAAAAGCTGCGTAGGATAAGACTAATCAGGGTAGGATAAGGCATGGTAGGATGGGTTAGAAGTGAGATCAGACTGTTAGGTTAGGTCAGAATTCGTTAGGCTTGGGTAGAACAAGGTAAGTCAGGTTAGGCTAGGTTTGATGGTTAAGCTGTTAGTGTTGCTAGATTAGGTTACGTTGCAGACAGGCGCTAGTCTGTGCCAGACTATTTAATGGCAGTCATTGAGGCTCCAACATACAGTACCACTCCAGAACGACCCACTAACTTGATGCTATTTGTTTTATTTTTTAGTTTTTGTATCTGCCATTCAGTAGATGGGCCAACACAGGCAAACTATGTCACTGAAGGCCAAGCAAGAAGGGTACATCAAAGAAAAGGGATACAGTGACACATACATGGTGACATGTAGAGGTGTATGATATGTAGGAGGACTACTGGGCCTTGGGAGCAGGCTGTGAAGCCTATGCCCAGAGTCGAGCACATAAAAAAATAAAAATAAAAAAATAAAAAAAAATCATACTGAGTAAAATTACAAACACAGTAAAGAACAATACCGGTACTACATAAAAAGGTAAACAAATACAACATGAAAAGAAACATATCACAGAATTGTTAGCCTATGCATGTGTGTGTTAGAAATATACGGTATGCACATACATACACACGCATGTACCGGTATATAGTTAGAGAATCATATGCACATACAGGTTTATACATACCGGCATACATACGCAAACGTGTCCATAAACACTCACGTACATGTATACATACACACACACGTATATACATATATACATACACATGTATACATAGATACACATTCTTCACAGTATTCCTTCCTCCCTCTCATCAACCACTCATCCCACCCCACGCTACTCACACACTCATTTCGTCTAATTTTGCTTCCTATGACCTTGCTCCACTACCCAAGCAGGCGCCATCTTGATAGGCTTCCTTACAACTCCCTCACATCTCCTCTTACCTACTTCTTCTGGCCTACTTTCTCCCGCTACTGCATTCTTAGCCAACCTGAGAATTATTTCCTCTCAATGTTTCGCATCTCGTACCATTCTTGTACAATTTGGTAAAGTTTGTCTACTGTACTTGATAAAACTTAGTATCTCCCTCATGCCACCTTTCCATCGTTCACTTACGGTACCTATTAATTCCAAAGTTTATTTCTTCTCTCAGTACTCCGCATCCCTCTACAGACTCCAAGATTCCTTCACTCGATACCGTACGTTTTC
>NC_137060.1:2638161-2775661 GCF_032717465.1 Coenobita brevimanus
TTCCGGGAATGGAAGAAGGGTGGTAGCAAAGAGGAATATTTGGCTGCCAAGCGTAGGGCTAAGGAGATGAGTGTATACAGGGCAGTCTGAGTCACAGAGACAATTACTTGATAACCTACAAACGTCATGGGGAAAGGAAAAATATATTTAGGGTGGCAGGTCAGGTGAAGAGGGATAATCGGGATATCATAGGTGAGCGAGTGTTGTGAAGAATGATGAAGGAGAAGGAATGATAGTGGTAGAACAGTGAGGATATTAAAGATGCATGGAGAGAGCATTATAACCGGTTGTTGAATGAAGGAGTTTGACTGGGACAGGAAGGGATTTGGAGCCAGCAGATCCAGTGTCTGGCCCTTGGCCTTTGATTGATACTGCTACTGTGAGTGAGTGGCAATAGGCAGGAGATGAGGGTGGGGGAAGAGCAGCAGGTGTGTCTGGGTTGACTGCCGAAATGTTGAAGGACCTCAGGCGATATAGGGGTGAGTTTAGGTCACTGACTGATGATAAATAGGATTATTTATGAGTGTGTTTGTCCCAGATGATTGGCTGAAGAGTGTAATTGTAAATGTGTATAAAGGGAAGCAGTGATGCCCTGGAAAGATGGGAATTATAGGAGGTATAAAGCTTTTTAGATCAGATAATGAAGGTAATGGAGAGAGTTTTAGAAGGTATGATTAGAGAAAGAGTGAATATTGATGAAGATGCAGTTTGGGTTTATGCCAGGTAGGGAGACCACTGATGCCATATTCATTGTTCAGACAGCTTCAGGAAAAATATATTGGTAGGAGAAGGGATCTTTATTTTTGTTTTTGTTGATTTGGAAAAGGCCTTTAGGCAGAGTCCCTAGAGAGGTGGTGAAGTGGGCAATGAGAAAACTTGGCTTGGAAGAGAGTGGCTGGTTAGGGTGGTTATGGCCATGTATGTGGGTGCTCACACCCAGGTGAGAGTGAATGGAGATTTGAGTGATGAGTTTTCCGTGAATATTGGTGCGTACTGTCAGGGTCAAGTCTTGAGTCCCATGTTGTTTATCTCATGAGTATACTTGAAGCCCTTCCACGTGACTTTTTAGGAAAACGGACTCCCGTGGGAGAGTTGTTGTATGCTGATGATTTGGTGTTGATTGCCAGAGACATGAAAGGGAGGAAGCGGAGGAAAGGTTTAGGAAGTGGAGAGGATGGTAAATGGGGCAAAAAGGGTTTAAGGAGTGAAATGCAGATAAAACAAAAGTGATGATATCTAGGGTTGGTGGCGGTACTGTCAAAGACGAGGGAGAGTGGCCATATGCAGTTTGCCACAAGGGCGTGGGAAAGTAATTCCATCTTGTGGCGGTGTGTGTGTGATAAATGGGTGCATAAGAGATGTAGTGGTATTCAGAGGTAGACTGCGAGATAATGCTGATTTTGTATGTGTACGACATGTGTAATGGGGTGAGCAGGGATGGAGATCGTCAGGACGTGAAAGAATTGAACTTGCTGGTGAATCTCTTGAGTGTGTGGAAGAGTTTTGTTATTTAGGAGACATGTTGTGTGCTGGAGGTGGGGCTGGAGCTAGCTCTGTGGCTTAGGGTGAGAAGTGGTTGGAAGAAGTTCAGGGAGCCTCTTGCCTCTCCTGACATTGAGGGGCTCTCCTACGTGCTAAGGGGGTCTTTGTTTATGCAGCGTGTGTTAGGAGTGTAATGCTGTATGGCAGTGAGACCTGGGCAGTGAAGGAGGGAAGACATTCGCCGGCTCAGACGTACAGAAATGACAATGATTAGGTGGATGTGCAGTGCGTCCCTGCTAAGGTCCAAGGCCTGGAGGGGCCTGGGTTGTACAATGGAAGAAGTTGAGGAGGTAGGATGGGACTGGAGTGTATTGGTGTTGGTGATGAGGGAGAGGTAGATTTGAGGTGGATTTGGACATGTGGAAGAGTGATGGGGGATGATAGTTGGGTGAGGGAAGGTGAGAAGTGTTAATATTGGGGGTGGTGGGGTTATGAGAGGTAGACCGAGAGAAAGACATGGGACGCAGGTCATTAAGTGTGACCTTTAGGGTTAAGGGACTGAACAGGGAAGCTGCAATGGATCGTGCAGCATGGAGAGCCGCCATTAGGTGACCAGAGGCCAGAGCACATGCAAGCATGTTGGAGCCTTTAAAAACGAAAACGAAAACGAAGACAGGAATGAGTCTCCTTGATTACTAGTTCAACTGACCCTCCAGTCTGGCCCCACTTTGTCAGAGGAACATAAAAGCATTACGGCCATTCAAACCACCAAGGAAGTTATACTAGACCTATTACTTGACCACTGCCCCAAATTAGAAAGTTACCGAAATCCAAATAAAAGGTGCAACCATGTTTATTTTTCCTCCTTTTTTTCTTATTTCCTTTTTTTTCTGATAATAATTTATCCTGTACATACTGCCTACCTAGCCACTACAGCCATTCAAAGCCTATAACACTGCACGCCAGCACTAAATTTCACAAGATATAGTCAATATTTTTTTCTCGCCCCTAAAACGGCCCCCATTCAGAAGGAACTGTGCTGTGAAAATACATGGAATTTCACAGTACAGGTCATCGGCTCCGACCACCTGCACTTGCCGCAGTCCGCCGATGGCTGTGGCCGTCAATCTCTCCCTTTTTTATTTTTTTTTTTTTTTTTTTTTTTTTTTTTTTTTTTTTAATTCCAGTACTTTATTATTTCAGAGTGTACACAGCTTTTTTTTTTTTTATATATATATATATATATATATATATATATATATATATATATATATATATATATACATATACCGTACAGTACTTTATTTTTACTATTTCACACTGTACCTAGCAACCTATACACACAAGGCCACTACAAACATCCACAAATCTGCAGCCAAACAGGACCCTTCAAAAACCATCACCAGACACCCACCCTTCACAAACAACCCTACCCAGAGAAACACGAATACACCTACTCTCTCTCACCCTCTCTTTACTCTAACTTTGTCTAAAAATGCCTTGTGCTCTCTCTCATGGATCTATCTATCTATCTATTGCCAGACGCCTTAATCCCGCACGGGATGGCCACAAACGTATCGCCTCTCTCATGGATGCTGGGTTGTAAGCATAGTATATAAACACTAAAATACGATGCTGGTTATGAAGAAGAGCTATGGAAGGCATGTAATAAAAACTTGCATTACAAAAAGTACTTTAAAAAAATCTGTATGCCAAGAAACTGTTTACAATGCTGGGTGGTAACCATATAATCAAACCATATGTGCTCCCTATGTGTCAACAAGTGGGTTGGTGAAGGGTTAGTGCCCCTCCCCATAAATAAAAGTCAAATGGCCCCCCCTTACGGGATTATGGCAGCTGGCAGTAGGCAGACAGATAGATAGATATTCTCATCCTATACCCAACACTAAAATTCACAAGGATACATATTTTCTTTCCTACCCCCTTAAAACGGCCCCCATTCCAACAGAACCATACTGTGAAAAACATATGGAATTTCACAGTACAGGTCACCGGCTCCGTCCACCTGCAATACCTGTAGCCGAAGTGCAGATCCACCAGTGGCTGTGGCCGTCATCCACTTTTTTTCTCTCTCTTTTCTAACTTTATTTCTACTACTTCAGACAGTACATAGCAACTACCTAGATATACATGGCCACTACAGCCAAACAGAAGCCTTCAAAAACCATCATGAGACACCCACCCTTCAGACACAACCACATCCAGAAAAACACAACCTATACTCTCTCTCTCTTTTTACTCTAACTTGGTCTAAAAATGCCCTGTGCTCTCTCTCATGGATGCTGTATTGTAAGAATACAGTACAGTATATAAGCACTAAAATATGATGCTGGTTTTGAAGAACAGCTATGGAAAGCATGTAATAAGAACTTACATTACAAAGAGTACTTACAACCTATTCTCATCCTATACCCAACACTATTTTTCAGAAGGATACATATTTTTTCCTACCCCCTTAAAATGGCCCCCATTCCAAAGGAACTGTGCTGTGAAAAGCATATGGAATTTCACAGTACAGGTCACTGGCTCCGACCATCTGCAATACCGGTGGCCTAAGTGCAGTCCAGTAGCCCAAGTGCAGTCCGCCAAGTGGCTGTGGCCGTCATCCACTTTTTTTTTTCTTTCTTTTTAAACTTTATTTCTACTATTTCAGACGGTACATAGCTACTACCTAGATATACAACAGAAACCTTCAAAACCATCACCAGACACCCACCCTTCAGACTCAACCATACCCAGAGAAACACAACTCTAACTTGGTCTAAAAATGGCTTATGCTCTCTCATGAATGCTGAGTTGTAAGAACAGCATTAAAATATGATGCCTGTCACAATGAAAAGCTATGGAGTGAATGCAGGTCTAATGTTTTGTTTCTGCCAGTGGGACACGTTAAAAAAACACTACCAAAACATGAAAATTTGTGCCAAGTTAAGAGTGAAATGAGTATACCCAGACTTCAACACAATCATCATCTTTCTCTACTTCAATGCCAACACAATACACAACTCACACACAATGCACTATGCCCACAGTGTAATGCTTCCTGCCACACCACACCACACTCACATTTACCACAGTGTAAGGCCTCCCCCTCACCACAACACACTACTACAAACACGCACCACATGTACCACAGTGTAGGCCTCCTCCCACACACCACACCACACTACCACAACAGACAATCCTTCAACATATACCTTTGGGGCTGCCAGGGTTTCTGTAGTCAGTCAAGTGGGATTACAAGCCAAGATTTACTAATACATAGCAAATATTCTTCAAAACAGCATAATTTTGATATAATAGGTTTATCATCCACTGACAAAGGAATTCAATTTATCATGAGAATTAATTTGCTGGAAGGGAAGGTTATGACGGCCAATACAGGTCATAGGAGGGTCAGAGGCATGTAATGATTTTAGCACTACAACAACAGGGTCTCTCTATCTCTCATGACAGAAATATTTGAGGTGGGAGCAAAGAATAAAGAATAAACAAGCATTAAGGGGGCCAACTATCAGTACCATGCCTAGTGAAGTGGACTAATCATCATCATCATCATCATCATCATCATCTTCGTAACCAATTATTTTCAATCATCGTAACCATTTTTTTCTTTTCTTTTTCAAGCAGTCACTCCTAACCTGTTTATTTATTTTTTTACACATGGATAAAATGCATAGGGCCCATAAAGCAAAGAGGAAACCCAAGAGAGAGTGAAACTAACTGCAAGCCCAATGAAATGGCTCATACACTCATTCACTTACCATTCAAATCCTAGTATCTTACACACACACAAAACTATGGGGACATCACACATCCTTGCTCTCTCTAATCATAAACCACGACAACCCAACCCAACAGACATCAACACCATCACAAACACCCAAACGATACACAGACCAAGAAAACGCAACAATGAAGGAGAAATATCGACAGCATAGCCTAAGAATCAGCATAACGATAGTAATTCTAAAAACGTATCAACCATTGGCTGTCATGTTGGAGACCTGGCAACTTTATACAACATCGTCTGCCATCATCCAATCCTATGTCACCCCATAAGGAGCGTAGGAAGCCAGGGCTAGGCATACTGCACAAAATTATCTGCTCAACACATAATACTGCTGATTTCTGAGATGCCCTGGGTTGAAAGACGATAGAGACCTGACAGGCAAATTGGTTCTTGCTCAAGCTTAGGAAAATATGGCAAATGACTGTGTGATAGGAAGAGATATATCAAAATTGTTTAGTCTATGGGCACCCTAGGATCTCTCCCTACCTATCTATCAATCTATCTATAGCCTGACGCCCTAATCCATATAGTTATAAAATTTCAAACACGTGGCACATTTTCCACCGTACCGATAAGAGTATAACATATTCCAATTCAACATATAACTATAGTCAGTTTATTTCCATCTGACAAAACAAGGCAACTTTTATCACTTCAGTACTAAATCATTGATGTATAAAATTCTGTATGCCTTAGTGATGGGGTACGGATGAGTCTCCTTGGTTACTAGTCAAATTAACTCTCCAGTCTGACTACACTTGGCCATAAAGCTAACGGTTATCTCTGTCAGGTGAAGCAAACTGACTATAGAATAAATCAACAGAAACAAAGACACCAAAGAAACACTCCCACATCAATATATAAAACATAGTCAGCCACAGGAAAAAAAATATAAAAAACATAAACCGTATTAACGATAAATGTTCGTATATATGCAGGGAAAAATCTCGTTAATCTCTGACCTAAATGAAGGGAATCAACTGCTATGTTTAATGAGGGGAATTAACTCAGAAGGATTGTTATTCTTGGATATAAATGAAGGGAAACGACTCAAGTTGCTCATCAACCTTTGACATAAATGGTCGTTAACTAAGGATGCTTGTTAGTTTTTAAATCTCAGTGCTATTTAGGACAATACATTTTTCTTTTTAATGCAGAGAAGCAGAAACTGAAGAGTGCAAGAAATAATACACAAGAGAGAGCCAAATGCAAGATATCTTACATCTGAAATTCCTGCACATAATGCATTTACAAGACTGGAGGTCACAGGCAGAGGGAAATAGAGATTGAGAAAAATAAATTCAAGTTGACCTGTTGCCAATGACAATCAACCAAAGAAGGACAAGAGTACATATTTTTTTCAGCATATTTTTTCCTGTGGTTGACTGTGCAGTACATCACAATGACATGATAATAATAATAATGCAAATATAACAAGAAAATGGGCATAACAATTGGCGTACAAATACAATAGCCAACATCAACAGTTCAGGAGGGATAATATATACAAAACACCCATTTTTATTGTTGGGTAAACAAGCACTATGGCTTTTTTGCAGAGTCCTTTTATTTGCCACAGTTATTTACGATCTTTTGGGCTGATAATACCTGCTGTTGTGATGGTCCCTGGCTCATTTTAATTACTAAGAATCAGAGTCAATGCTGGAGAACCTAAATACTGGAATTTAATCAAAGAAAAGAGGCAATAGGAGCTCCAAAATTCTTACAACCAAGATTATCCTCTAATATTCTTCAGACGTGTGTGTGCATCTTTCAGGAGTTTACTCTGGAAAATGACACGCATATATCCTTAGCAAAGTTTCATAGCTCATTTAGCCACATCTCAGTCAAGAAGGTAGATGATCAGCACACACAGATAAGCTACAACCAACTGACACTGTTTTACTTAGGCAGCAAATACTGTACTGGCAAAAATGCTGAAATTGATGCTATGTTGGTTCAGAGAAGTGGTTTGATTACAGCACTACTACACAGGCATATCCAAACACCTGCCACTGTCCTACTTAGCCAGGAATACAGGACCACAGCAACAGCAGCCCACAATTTACTAAACCAAAATACAGGGCTGCCCATATATATCTGGTGTTGTCGGCTCAGTCTGCGGGTATGGGGGAAGCACGTATTTTGACAACTTAATTATGCTCCGTTTAACTGGGTATTAAATTACCATCATTCCTTTGTAAATGCTAGTTGAAACATGACTAATATGGTGCTAGTCATGAAGAAGTGCTATGGAAAGGATGTTGGGCCACAGTGCTATCTTATTCTGCCAGTGACGTAAGGGAAATAAATCTGCATAAGGACAAAAATCTTGTCTCTTGGTGTCATGTTTGTGTCATACCTTGTGCCATGCTTTTGTGTGTCATGTCTGTGTGTGTCGTGTTTCTGCATGTCATGTCTCAGTGGCTGTTCAATTTGTATATGGATGAAGCTATAAGAGAGGTAATAGGAAGCAATGTGAATAGATTGGTATCTAGTGAGGGAGGGTAAGATGTGGAAACTTCCTGAGCTGCTGCTTGCTGATGATACTGTATTGTGATGAATGTGAACTGCAAGGCTTGGTGCATGAGTCTGAGGATGTAAGAAACAGAATCCTAAAGAGAATATACGTATGGGTAAAGTTATGGTCTTGAGGGAAATCACAGCATACAGAGTGAGACTGGATGGTGAGGAAATAGATAATGAAGGTGCATCCAAGTAATTAGAGTGATGAGTGAGGATGCAAGGATGTCCTTGAATGGGTACAGCAGGGTAGAAAGGTTGCTGGATCACTGAAAGCTGTGATAAAACGTTGAGAAATGAGGCTTAGATCCTGTTGGAAGGGCACAAGAGTGAGAGCAGTGGAAATGACCTGAGGAATGTGTGGAGTTTTATGGACAGACAGATATACAAATGAGGAAGTGGAAAAGTGCTGTGGTGCTATTAGGAGAAATACTTTGAGATAGTTTGGCCATGTAGAGGATGGGGAATGAGAGAATGACTAGAAGGTATGTGTATGATGTGAAGAGGGGGAGAGACCATGGCAGAGACGGAAGACTGGAGTGGAGAGATACAAGGGAGGGAGGTGTGACTTGGCGAGAGGGCAGTCAAATAGCAGATAACAGAATGACATGGAGTTAATTTGTTTGTGGCCTCCCCTTATGCGACTGAGATGTCTGGCAATAGATAAAAGTCAGTGGAGGGTAAAAATCTCTTCTTACCAAAATGAGTGAACTTTAAGCAATTACTGAAGAAAATGCAAGAGGAGATATTAAATTACTTGATAAAAAAAGCCAACCAATGGATGCAAACAAGCAATCACTATCAAGTAAGAAAGGGTTATGGGAAACAGAAAATGATGCAGGGTAGTGATGGTAAAGCTGACTGAGCCTCCACCATATCAATCATCAAATAATCAAAATCAATATAATAATCATCATTCATTATTATTAAAATCATCACTGCAATCGTCATCATCATCATCCCAGCCTCTTCTTCCCACCTAAGGATGCGGTAAGGTATGGTTCAAAATGCAACAACAAAACACATGGGATCAGACATGTTATACATGAACCACCCTGTATTTTTTAGCATCTGTGGCACATAACCAGGACTTAACTGCATCTGTTTGTGATGTACAGGCATGTGCAAAAGTATGCCAACAATACTCTGCCAGCACTAACTTGTATTTCATATTTACCACTCTTCCCCAAATGACTAGAGGGTAACATTCCTTCTGTTGCCTGTTTTCCTGATGCCTGGAACAGACACCTTCATATGGCAATGATCATATATTCAATGTCAGATTAAAATAACAGCCTTCAGTTCCTTTACTATCCCCATACAGGAGAATGGTGGACTAGGAAAGAATAGTAATGTTGATGTGCAGTCCTTACCACATAAAATAATTCAAACAACACCTTCCATTCCTACAGCTGGCAGACAAGTGTCTACATACTTTGCTCATGCTCAGGACAGGATTTATGTAAAACATTTCATAGCCAATGGTTGTGTATGCTAGCCAGTTGTCTATAACCTTAGTCGCTTTACTCGAATCTGGCGAAGATGTCTTCTTTCAGAGCTGACGGCAGCAGGTAAAGAAACTGGTTGTTTGATACGATTACTAATCAAAGTGGACATCTCGTGACTATCATGAGTGACAAGCCAAGTGGCTTCTGGCTACCCAGGATACAAGTTACTACACTTGGTGGTAATATACAACTAGACAGTCACGTGGTGGTGTAAAGAGTTACGGCGCTCCAGCTGGATGTGGCAATATCCGGTACTAAATTAGTCAGTAGCTAGTTCCAGGTCTCTTCACAAAATGGGGAAACAAAAAATTGGTGAATGACTGGGTGGCTGTGAATGTGAGGTCCAGCATCTGATAGATGTGAACAAAGTGTGCAACGTCTGGCTTGCAATATCCACTTAAGAACGTATGCCCAATCCTCGAGGCATTGCCTAGGCCATAAAAAATAAACAAAAAAACTGGCCATCAAACACAACCCCCTCATAGAGCATTCCGCCCCCTTACTGTACGGCCACAACGTGGTTATTGCAAGCAAGGCCTGAGTGCATGTTTACCTATAAATTCATCCACCTGTGTGCCACTTATCCTTCCAACATATGCAGTGATGGACTCCTTCTCACTGTCCGACAGTCCCCATTACCCACGTCAAAATGAATATATGTCATGGCACACAATGGTGGGTTGTGTGTGCTGTAAAAGTATTGACCCAACCCCCCAGGCATCCCCAATCCCCCAAAACCCCACTAGTAGCAAAGGGACTTGGGGCCACGCTACACGACAGTATTATGGCAACTAATTCGGCACAAAATTATTAAAGTTTATCTTTACAATGCAGACTTTTTGTTCATTTACTGCCGGCGCAAAACTTTAATCTCCTCAGTTTGACTTGGCGCTAATTTTTTAAAAAGCATACCGGTACTTAGCGTTCCAACTTCCACACAGGGGAATCGACGGGCCGAGGTTCGTAAACAATGAGTAACGCCAGAACTGCAGGGTCGATTGGTGTGGGTGATTTAAACGGACAACATAGCGACAATATACACAAACAATTGGCCATAAATCTGTCCACTGTGCATCAATTACAATACAAACATCAACATAATAATCAAGCAATAATCATATGCATATTTCACTTGGGTGTCTTCTAGGTGGCTCAGGAGGCTTGCTAAGAAATCACGTTAGGAAATCACCCCAGCCACAAAGAAGACAAGCCATTTTGACTGAACTAACACCAGACACTGTTCAATTGAGAGAAACACTACTAGTAGTCAAAGGCATCAAAAATAACATGAGGAACCTTTCCATCACAAAATTCTTGCAGTATACCGGGTATCTACCTAGCTAACACTTACTGCAATATATCTACTCTCTGTGTGTATCTGTGTAGTGTTTACCTATCTGTGTACTTTATCTATCAGCTTGAAATATTGCTGAGCTGAGGAAACATCTTAGCAAGGAGACATGCTAATCATGAAGTGCAGGGGAAAGGTTTCAAAACTATCTGCTACTGGTAAACCTGGGGAATTTACTTACTGTACTCTTGTTACTCTACCCAGGCATAAAATAAGCATCTTAGCAATAGTTTATCAAGCAGAATGCTAGTCATGAAGAAGTGCATTGGGATGGATGTAGACATGTAGTACTGTGTTATTCTACCACAGAGATATATGAAAAAAGCAGGTGAATGGACAAATCCCAGGCCAAGTTACGGTGCAAGAAGTATGATAATTGAGCACAGACGAATATAAATAAGTTAAAAATCCATCCAATCAGCCATCATCCAATCCCATGTCGCCCCACAGAGAAGCGTAGGAACCCGGGGCTAGGCAAGTTGGTCCTGACATTTAAGATGAAAATAAGTTAAAAATAAAGCACATTATTTTCCTTAGACCCCTAATGCATCACTCTTAGTTGAATAAAACCATCTGGTGTTAGTTGGCATAAAGACAGTTGCTCTCCCACTTACGAACAAGAGCTAAGAAGAATTGCTGTTGAGATTAAACACTTACCGGCTTGAGATTTCATTCGGCTGTGTGGTTGCCAGCCTGATAGTGCCAGGGATTGACTCCTGGCACTGCATCATCCTAGCTTATCATCAATCATCATCGTCGTTGATTGGCCAGTAAAATCAGCACCTAGACTAAGTTAACTGGCCTTCTATATCCTAGTGGTGGAATGATCTAGTTATGGAGCCTAGCACTAACTATTCTATCATCAATCATCGTCGTCGTCATCAATAGGCAAGTAAAATCAGTACCTAGACTAAGTTAACTGGTCTTGTATACCCTAGTGGTGGAATGATCTAGTTATGAAGCCCAGCAATGCCACTGATCATAATTAAAATCATCATTAGGCATTATCATCATCATTCCTGACTCCTCTTCCCACCCAACGATGAGGTCAGGTGTTCTCTATTAAAATATCGTAAGTAGGGGAGCAACTGTTATATTCTGTCCATCTCAACTTGGCTTAAAAGTGATATGGAAAGGATGCAGAGCCACAGTATTGCTAGCCTTGTCTTACTCTGCTTCTGGCCGATGAAATTAGGCTGCCAAGGACAAAACTCTCTGCCAAGTCAAGGTGGACCATCCAAAAATTTTCTAACTCACATTTCAGATGGGTGGTTGTAGCTGTAGTTGTAGTAGAAGGAACTGAGATGTAGAAAGGTTTTCAGGATCAACGGCGCTGGGAACCTCTATATCTATCACAGGTATTTCCCGAGTTTTGAGGCCACTGAGTATTTTTCAACATTCACCACACAATCTTGTATCACTCTATGAGCAGCGAAGGAGCCCAGGGCTGGGCAAGTTGGTCCCGACATTCAAGATGAGAGTGACCAACCACACTCATCCCCGAGTGGCATTACGTTAACGATAAACCCCAACCACCCTTGGGTATAGCTACTGCATGATGAGAAAAATTGAGCCAGCACCGCCGGCTCCAGCAGGCAGCACCACCAAAATCAACTCCAGCACGGCAGCACCACCAGGATCAACGCAAGCACGACAGCACCACCAGGATCAACACCAGCACGGCAGCACCACCAGGATCAACGCCAGCACGGCAGCACCAACAGGATCAATGCCAGCAAGGCAGCACCACCAGGATCAACACCAGCACGGCAGCACCACCAGGATCAACTCCAGCACGGCAGCACCACCAGGATCAACGCCAGCAGGCAGCACCACCAGGATCAACTCCAGCAGGCAGCACCATCAGGATCAACGCAAGCACGACAGCACCACCAGGATCAACACCAGCACGGCAGCACCACCAGGATCAACGCAAGCACGGCAGCACCAACTCAGCAATCGCAGGAACAGCAGCCTGAGTAACACAGACGGACCCTGAAAATAAGGTAAGGTTTTAGGAGATAATCTCAAGTGTGTTCAAACTTAATCCTTTTGTCTGTGGAGGAGTTCAATATGGATCTTAATTAACCCCTAGTGTACTGGTGCTGGATGGGGGGGGGAGGGCTGCCTGACTACATTTACACTTCTCAATGCCACACCTATCCCGCAAGAGGAGAATGATGGGCTACAGAAGGGTAACTCAGCCTGCAGTCCACTGGGATAATGTTCTGCTGTGCCTGGGGTTGAACTACTACTAGTACACAAGACCTAAGATGAACAAATCCATTTTACATCATCTATCTGGCTCAATTCCTTGGTTATAGTCCCTCAAGTACTTCCTTATTCCCAGCAGAACAAGAAATTCCGACAGCTCTGCATTATTTACCGAACTCTTCATGACTGGCTTTATTCCTGTGTTAATCTTTTGTTACAACTCAGCACTGAATAAGGACAGATGGCAGTTTAAACAGATAGATAGTGGCAAACTGGGTAGTAGATAGATTCCTTCACAATGATGGCCGTCTCCTAATATAAATGAAAGAGTCTGGTGGTAGCAAGTATATTAGCAGAAGGCCCCATACTACAGGTCCCTTTGGCAAAATTCAAAAAAGTCACAATAGGACGCTTACCTGAGAGTGAAGGCAGATGGTTGGTATTACCGTGACTGGGCAGCTGGTTGGTATTAATTTGGCAGCTGGTTGTGGCTTTCTTCTCCCCTTTCTGTGTCTCTGTTGGCAGATTCCACAGCTGGGTCAATTAACACACCTGAAAAAATAGTACACATTAGTCCTTTCCTTCCAAACCTTGATTAACAAAAGTATCTGGTTAGCAGCAAGAACAATTTAACCTGGGAACAGTAAGGTTTAATTACATGGCAGTAAGAATTTGCGAAGTCTGTAGTAATAATAATAATAAGTAATAATAATAATAATAATAATAATAATAATAATAATCGTTTCATTTTTAATGGCTCCAACATGCTTGCATGAGTCGGCCTTGGTCACCTAATGGCGGCTCTCCATGCTGCACGATCTATTGCAGCCTCCCTGTTCGGTCCCTTAACCCTGAGGTCACACTTAATGACCTCGTCCCATGTCTTTCTCGGTCTATCCCTCATAACCCCACCCCCAATATTAACATTTCTCACCATCCTCACCCAATTATCATCCCCCATCCTCTCCACATGCCCAAACCATCTCAATTTACCTCTGCTCATCACAACACCAATACATTCCAGTCCCATCCTACCTCTCAACTCTTCCATCGTAAACCCAGCCCCCTCAGACCTTGCACACAGGGACGCAGTACACATCCACCTAATCATTGTCATTTCTGTACGTCTAAGCCTGCGAATATCCTCCTCCTTTACTGCTCAGGTCTCGAGGAGTAGACTGTAGCACCAGTCGAGCAGGGCAGTACTCCCGAGGTGGATGGAAAGCTGATGACAGGGAGTGCTGGAGCTCCCGTTTCATCAGCCCTCAGGACTAGTTCCTGACCATCCCCCTTTGCTGAACTTTTTCAGTGTCTCAGTTACACAGAGAGTAGGCCAGCATGCTCTCCAGTACAAATTTCTCTAACTATCTACACCAAACTACATGCACAGTACACACTACACTTCCTATTCAAAATTCAACTAAAATGGCATCTCATCACCAAGCCTCAGAGTCCCCAGGGGGTGGGACCATAAATGCCCCCACCATCCGCCCCTCTCCCGGTGACGACTCGAGGTGCCTGGAACCACTGTCTGACTCTCTTCTTCTTCATTTCTGCAACATTCGCGGCCTTTCCTCTAACTTTCGCTCTGTTGAGCACCACCTCTCCTCCTCTAAACCTCACCTTTTTCTAACTGAGACTCAGCTGTCTGAGGCAACTGACAGCAAACCCTTTTCTGTATCCTCCTACTTTCTCTATACTCATTTCAAAGCCAAAGGTGGCTGTTGTGTATATATACGCAACGACTTATCTTGCTCTCGTGTTCCTGAACTCGATTCTTCTGAATTCTCTACACTCTGGCTTCGGCTTTCCTGTCATTCTCTGACTAAATATATCTGTGCTGTTAACTTATCCCCTAATTCTACTGACTATCAAAAATTCTTTGACTATCTTACTTCTACGATGGAACACATTCTATCCATTTCTCCTTTCTCTGAAATCTCCATTCTAGGAGATTTCAATGTTCACCACAACCTTTGGCTCTCCTCTCCTTTCACGGATCCACCTGGTGAACAAGCCCATATCTTTTCTATCCTTAATGACCTAGAGCAGCTTGTACAGCACCCTACCCATATCCCTGACCGCCTTGGAGAGAGCTCCAACATACTTGACCTCTTCCTCACAACTAATCCTTCTGCTTACTCTGTTAATCTTTTCTCTCCGTTGGGCTCCTCCGATCACAACCTTATTACCTTAACCTGTCCTATCACTCCGGTACGGCCTGTGGACCCTCCAGGGAAACGTCGTCTGTGGCATTTTGGAGCCGCGGACTGGGAGGCCCTCAGGCAGTACTTCTTTGATTTTCCCTGGAATGATTATTGCTTCCATGGCCGGGAGCCATCTGAGTGTGCCTTGCACATTACGGAGGTTATTCTCTCGGGCATGGAAGCATACATTCCTTTCTCATATCCTTTGACTAACGCAAGAAAGCCTTGGTTTAATCACGCTTGTTCTAATGCTGTCCGCAACAAGGAGAGGGCCTACAAAAGGTACCGGAGCCAACCCACCCCTGAATCACATCATCTTTACGTTTCTGCCCGGAATCGTGCTAAGTCTGTTCTTCATTCATTCATTGCCAGACGCCATGTATCCCAATCGGGGTGGCCAAGGCTTAGAGTTAATTGTTTTACAGGGAGGGGCACTAATCCTCCACCAACCCCACTTAACACGTCTGTTCTTCACTCTACTAAAAATAATTTCATCCATACTAAATGCTCTCAACTCTCCAACTCGAATTCTTCCCGCTCCTTCTGGCACCTTGCCAAAAATCTTTCTAACAACTTTACCTCATCATCCTTCCCTCCTCTTTCCTACTCTGATGGTTCTGTAGCTATTTCTTCTACTGATAAAGCAGATCTCTTCGCACAGACTTTCTCCTCCAATTCCACCTTAGACGATTCCGGTGCTGTTCCTCCATCACTTCCCCCCTCTGACTTCCTCATAGCTGACATTAAAATGTCTTCAGTTGATGTATTTTCTGCCATCACTGGCCTCAGTACTAACAAGGCATATGGGCCTGATGAGGTTCCTCCTGTTGTTCTCAAGAACTGTGCTTCTGTGCTTACACCCTGCCTAGGCAAACTCTTTCGCCTTTGTCTGTCAACTTGTACCTTTCCTTCTTGCTGGAAGTTTGCTCTCATTCAGCCAGTCCCAAAGAAGGGTGACCACTCCCAACCCTCCAACTATCGTCCAATTGCTTTAACGTCCTGTATTTCAAAAGTTTTCGAGTCAATTCTCAATAGAAAAATTTTAAGGCATCTTTCCTATCACAACCTTCTTTCCGATCGTCAGTACGGGTTCCGTCAGGGACACTCCGCTGGCGATCTTCTCACCTACCTTTCAGACTCCTGGTCATCCTCCTTTCGGGACTTTGGCGAAAGCTTTGCCATTGCACTTGACATCTCAAAGGCTTTCGATCGAGTCTGGCATAAATCTTTAATTTCCAAACTGCCCTCCTATGGTTTCTATCCTTCTATCTGTGCCTTCATCGCTAGCTTCCTTTCTGGTCGTTCTATAGCCGCTGTTGTAGACGGCCATCGTTCTTCTCCTAGATCTATCAACAGTGGTGTTCCTCAGGGCTCTGTCTTATCACCAACTCTCTTCCTTTTATTCATCAATGATCTTCTAAGCTGTATGTGTACATCTAACCCTATCCACTCATACGCTGATGACTCCACCCTTCACCTTTCCATTCGGTTCCCGCAACGCCCATCTCAACAGTTACTTCAACAAACAAGGGATGAGGCTAAGGCACACCTAATGTCTGACTTGGCTCGTATCTCTGACTGGGGTAAAAATAATATGGTTGTTTTTAATGCATCTAAGACTCAGTTCTTACACCTATCAACCCGACAAAATCTTCCACAGGTATACCCACTAATGTTTAATAATATTCAGCTTAATCCTGCATCATCCTTGAACATGCTTGGGGTTTCATTTACTCGGGACTTATCTTGGAAAGATCATATTACATCTCTTGTAAAATCTCCTTCCAAGAGACTGGGTGTGCTAAGCCATCTCCGCTCTTTACCCCTGCACAATTGTTGACTCTATACAGGGGTTTTATCCGCCCCTGTGTGGAGTACAACTCTCATGTGTGGGAAGGCTCCCCACATACAGCTCTTCTCAATAGGGTGGAGTCAAAGGCTTTTCGTCTCATTAACTCTCCTCCTCTTCCTGACTCCCTTCAACCTCTGTCTCTTCGCCGCACTGTTGCATCTTTATCTCTTTTCTATCACTACTTTAATGGTCACTGCTCCTCTGAACTGTCTGCTTGCATTCCTCCACCTCTACGACGGGTGCGTAGCACCCGTCTGGCAGCAAACTCTCATCCCTTTTCTGTCCAACTCTCTAATGCAAGAGTTAACCGTTACTCCCAGTCTTTCATTTATGCAACAGGTCAACTCTGGAACTGTCTCCCTCTGTCTGTATTTCCTGCTGCCTATGATCTCTAGTCTTTCAAACGCAGTGTGTCCAGGCATCTCAAAATGATCGGATCTTGAATTTGGCTCTCTATTGTATTTTGTTTATCTCTTGGAGGGAACTGTTACTGCGGGCTCATGACCTTTGGTTCCTTCTTTCTCGCATTTAAAAAAAAAAAAAAAAAAAAAAAAAAAACATACAGCATGACACTCCTAACACATGCTGCATACAAAGACCTCTTAGCACGTAGGGAGAGTCCTCTCAATGTCATGAGAGGCAAGAGCTCCCTGAACTTCTTCCAACCACTTCTCACCCTAGCCACAGAGCTAGCTCCAGCCCCACCTCCAGCACACAACATGTTTCCCAAATAACAAAACTCTTCCACACACTCAAGAGATTCACCAGCAAGATCAATCCCTTCACACCTGACAATCTCCATCTGCTCTCCCCGACACGCCGTACACATAAAATCAGCAGTATCTCACAGTATACCTCTGACAGCACTACATCTCTTGCACCCCCAGTTATCACAAACACCGCACAAGATGGCATTACTTCCCACGCCCTCGTGGCAAACTGCACATGGCCACTCTCCCTCGTCTTTGATAGTACCGCCACCAACCCTAGATATCATCACTTTTGTTTTATCTGCAGTTACCCTTAAGCCTTTGTGCCCCATACCATCCCTCCACTTCCTAAATCTTTCCTCCGCTTCCCTTTCATTCTCTGCAATCAACACCAAATCATCAGCATGCAACATCTCCCACGGGAATCCGCTTTTGAAGTCATGTGAGAGGGCTTCAAGTACCATGATAAACAACATAGGACTCAAAACTGACCCCTGATGCACACCAACGTTCACGGAAAACTCATCACTCAAATCTCCATTCACTCTTACCTGGGTGCGAGCACCCACATACATAGCCATAACCACCCTAACCAGCCACTCCTCCTATGGTTCTTTCGCAGCAAGAAGTCCGTTCAGGGTGTGGCAGAATTTGGAATTCCCCCGAGTGCGACGTTGCCAATTTGACCACCAATTATCGGATTATCACTCTGTCTCCCAACCTACCCCCATCACACCTGTTTCTCTCTCTCTCTCTATATATATATATATATATATACATATATATTGTATATGTATTATTTATTTTCAATTTTTTTTCCACACCACTTGAGGTAAAAGTCTAGGCGCGTTTTATTTTAAAGAGGTTTCCCCTGTAGGCCTAATCCTCTCTCTGATCTTTAATCATAATTTTCTTCGTCATCAGAACTTTCTGTTATATTGACGAGAGAGAGAGAGAGAGAGAGAGAGAGAGAGAGAGGGAGAGAGAAACAGGTGGGATGGGGGTAGGTGATAATCCGATAATTGGCAACTCTACGGCGTGGCAACATGGGAAAAAAGCACTGCCACGTGTCATAGAATTCATTCAAATCGTTGTTATAATTCTAAAAAGTGATACTCAATGTACTATATAGCTTCCTTTACTATATACAGAATATAAAAAACAATTTGAAATAGCACATAGATGAGAAATAAAAGAGAGAGAGGCATGTACTACGGCTGATTTGGCAGCATCGCTAGAGGTGATTCACCAGGTGGGCCCCACCCTGAACGGACTTCTTGCGGTGAAAGGACCATAGGCAAGCCTTCTCATTGCCCACTTCACCACCTCTCTAGGGACTCTGTCAAAGGCCTTTTCCAAATCAACAAAAAACAAAATACAGATCCCTTTTCTTACCAATATATTTTTCCTGAAGCTGTTAACAATGAATATGGCATCAGTGGTCCCCCTACCTGGCATAAACCCAAAATGCATCTCATCAACATTCACTCTCTCTCAAATCAAACCTTCTAAGACTCTTTCCATTACCTTCATTATCTGATCTAAAAGCTTTATACCTCTATAATTTCCTATTTCCAGGTCATCACCCTTCCCTTTATACACATTTACAATTACACTCTTCAGCCAATCATCTGGGACAACACCATCCATCCATCATCCAATCCTACATCGCCCCATGAGAAGCGTAGGAGCCCAGGGCTAGGCAGTTGGTCTCGACATTTAAGATGAGAGTGACCAGCCTCACTCATCCCTGAGTGGCATTCACTCATAAATAATCATATTTGTCAGGTCAGTGACTAACCGCACCCCTATATCTCCTGAGGCCTTCAACATTTCGGCCGTCAACCCAGACACACCTGCTGCCTTCCCCACCTTCATTCTGCCTATTGCCTCACTCACAGTAGCAGCATCAATCAAAGGCCAAGGGCCAAACACTGGATCTGCTGGCTCCAAACCTTCCCTGTCCCAGTCAAACTCCTCATTCAACAACCGGTTATAATGCTCTCTCCATGCATCTTTAATATCCCCACTGTTCACCACTACCCTTCCTTCATCATTCTTCACACACTGCTCACCTATAATATCCCGATTATCCCTCTTCATCTGATCACTTCATCACCTTAAATATCATATTTTCCCTTTCCACACTATTTAGGTTATCAAACAAAAGTCTCGGTGACTCAGACTTCGCCCTGTATACCTCTCTTCTAGCCCTACGCTTGGCAGCCAAATATTCCTCCTTGCTATAATGAAAATCATCATCATCATCCAGGCAGGGTGAGGAGTAGCAATGTCCAGACAGCCCAAATTTGCCCAATCCAATGGGCCACGCTTCCATTCGCTCACCATTCAAGCCCCCAGAATCCTGGCTCTGTATGATACGCCAGGAACATTGACCACGTTCTGTAGCTTCACATAAATGTATCCGAGAGTCAATAATAATAATAATAAAAATGCAGTACCCCAGTCTGCAGTCCACATACAGTATACGCTGGCTACAGTTTACATATTGAAGGGACAAAAAAAATGTCACCATATGCTGAATTAATCTGCTTTCCAATACAAAGAATTACAGAAATCTGCCTATATCACACTCCAGGGGTTGTTGCTGTTGACCAACCCTTGTCTGTCTAGATGAGCAGACCCATCAACTGCAGGGAAGCAACTGCCCTTCCCATGCACTGAGTCTGCATTCCCTTGCGGCTGACAGCGGGGAATAGTGTAAAAGTTTAGTTCCTGGATGGATGTCACATTTGGGTAATTCCACGAAGATGTCAACCTTTTGTGTCAAAATCAGAATTGCTTAAAAGTATATAAATTATACATCATTTTAAAGCTTAATCATTGAATTTTATGAATCTGAAGAGAAAGAGAGCCTAAACTGTCAACTTGGGGAGCTGCATAAAAAACTGTCATGTTATGTCACCAAAGAAAAACCAGTGCTGAATATAGCAACTTTCAGAACATCACTGACCAGAGTATGTTATTGTTTGGAATGCTGACACTGTGTTTTACTGAAAATGTGTCTATTTGAGTTGTGATTGACACTACAGTTGTTTACATATACTGTATGTTGTGGTCAGAATGTAGCATGACCTTTAAATGGAAGTATTTCAGGAGTAACGTGTCTCATGTTTTTTCCTCATTTTTCCCATACACAACTAACAAACTGGAGAATACCAACATAACTTTATATTATAAACAGGCATCCCAAGGCCTTAATAATGTAACGCTGGGATATTTTGAAACAAACCCTGGTAAGCCATATGGTCTGTCACACACGTTACATGCCCACTGTGAGGAACGTTACCAGAAAATGATGTAAAGTTTCTCACGCACACCTTTGAACAAAAAATCAAAGTACCTGCACTGAAGTCCAATGATAAAACCCCTGTGTTTGTAATTTAGTATGTTATCTTTAAGTTTTTATTCTTTCCAAACAGTAAATTGATTTTGCCTGGTACCTGGTGAGTGTGCTTTACCATCATGTCTCCAATGACTCCAGCTGATTATCTGAATTCTGCTGGTATTCATTTTACACATGTATCATTGTGGACTGATGGGGAAGCAGCCCACTTCAAGAATAGGTATTCTATGGCAGCTCTAACCTCTTACAAAGCCATCCACAACTGCACTGCTAAATGGAACTTTCAAGAAAGTTATCATGGCAAGGGCCCTCATGATAGGACTGGGGCTTTACTAAAACGGAATGTCTACAAGTGAGTTTTGCAAGGTCGCTGTACAGTAAGGTCTGCTGTAGAATTTTATGAGGAGCCTGAACAAATAACAGATAAAACTGAACTAATGTATGTGTCTACTGAACATATAAACACTGAGAAGTCAAGATATGTACAGATCTGGAAAAACTGTAAGGCAGCAAAATCCATTCAGCAGTGCCGGTCAGTAAAACCTCTTGGCCACTGTAAAGTAGCATTGTATCATTTGACTGCAGACCAATCACCTTTTAAGCAGTATTAACTTCAGGAGACTGGTTATGACCCACAATCTGACTCCAGTACTGGGAGTGATAGGGAAGGTACACCATCTCTTGCAGAAATGTCAGAGTCATTCATGTTCCAGCCTGAGCCACAAAGTACTACTGATATTGAGGCAACACGAAAACCATCCCCAGGTAACCATGTACTAGTTCATTACACTACCAAGAAGCTGTCGAAGCATTATGTTGCAGTGGTAGAATCAGTTCCGGAGCTAGGCATGATTGAAGTTAATTATTTAAGAAAGAGAGGCACTGACAAAATGGGTGATAGTCAGTTTCATTTTCCTGACAACCTGGACAGAGACGAGATCTCAGTGCAGGTATTGCCAACTCCTCATGTGTCAAGAATGACACGAACATTTAAAGGGGTTAACTTTTCTTCCTCAATTAATTAGTCTAAAAGGATGAATTTTCCATCTTCGATGAGCAAGTAGTTGATCTTTGTCTTGTTTATATCACTGTTGTGATATACAGGTAAGCTTATCATGTAACTTTCACATCTCTTACTGGCTGTAGGGTTACCTACATGTTATAAGGTAAGGTCTGTTCATAATATTCAAAATTACATTGTTCTTTTCCGCTGCATCACCCCCAACCCTGCTATACAAGAATCATGTTTTGGTTAATTTATCGTGTTTCACATTAATACATGACTTACATTGTTTTGTGATAATTACTGTAACCTTCATAAAATATGATTTTGTAATTATATGAGAAATATATATCGCACAAGTAACGTTTCTCACTTTTCCTGTTACGTGTCTCACGGTCACATTTTCTTTAACAGTAACAAAATTCTTTGGGGAAATAGAATTTGCAGGCTATGATTATGATCCTCATACACTGACATATGACTGATATAAAGCACTTCTTGACCTAACCAGTAAAATCAAAGAGTTATTGAAAATACTCATGCAATGTAAAAGGTGGGGTAGCATCGCAGTAACATTTCTCACGCCACTTTTAAAAATTTATATAAAATCAGGATAAAAACATATGAATAATCTGACCATGGTATAATGTATTGTGAGGTGTTGGTAGTATACCTTCCAAACAGCATTTATTTATATTGCCTACATAATACAAGTGGGAGTAGATCAGTAACTTATCTCTAAATATAACGTTTCTCACGATGGAATGACCCATTTACATCTCTCCACTCAGTTAACAGGGGCACCATAGTTGGCTCCACTTCACCTCATAAAATGGTTCACCTCACAAAAATGGTTACCACTCACAGGTGTAAGTGTGTTCCTGGGTTACAGAAGTGAAATCAAAAGTACATTCAAGTCCCTTCCTTCCTCTCAACTCTTCCATTGTAAACCTAGCCCTCCCAGGCGTAGCATTCAAGAACACACAACACATCCATCTAATCACTGTCCTCTGTATGTCTGAGCCAATGAATATCCTCTTCCTTTACTGCCCATGTCTCACTACCATCCAGCATTACACTCCTAACACATGTCCAAGATGAATATAATTTCCTGACCAACACATATACAACATAAGGTCCAATACTTAGACTTCCTTTACTTTGCCTAAGGTGCCTTCATGTGGTGGCACTGATGTGTGTGAGTGGTGGAGCTGCCCAGGTATTTAAACATCCCTCAACACCTTCCCTATCTCTGCATGGAGGATGATGGAAAAGAAAAATATGTTCATCCTTGATTTGTATAAATCCACCAACTGTGTAAATTAAAAAAAAAAAAAAAAATCACGCTAAAGAGAGATGCCTTCACCTGGTGACACTAATATACAACCTCCCTCAACCCACAATTTCAAATAAGGAGGATGGTGGAGAGGATGGAGAGTGAGAGGCTAGTGAAGATAATGTATGTGAGTGAGGTGGAAGGGAGGAGAGGGAGGGGGAGGCCAAGGATGAGATGGAGGAATGGAGTGGAGAGGTATATGAGAGAGAGGGGTGTGAGCTGGGAGCAGGACAGTGAAATGGCGGGGGACAGGGCGACATGGAGGCGATTTGTTTGTGGACAACCCTTACGGGTTTAAGGCGTCTGGTAACAGATAGACAGAGAGATAGGATGGTGGACTGCAGGAGAAGAGCAACATCAGCCTGCAGTCCACTATATTTCAGAATCTACCTTTTGATTCACGTTCATCGCTTCACCCACAGATAAATAAACCGAGATACATGAAAGCAACAAAACCACACGTGCCCTATGGTAACATGCCACACATACCTTCACTATAAGCGCGCGCATGCGCACATGCACACACACACACACACACACACACACACACACACACACACAAAGATTCATATCCTGATGGGCCTGAAGCAATAACAAGAACAAAGAGGCATCACATTCACACACTTACCACATTGTACAGGCAGGTGTTGGGGTTAACGTCCATTACAGTTTCAAGTTAGCTGGGGATTCTTCTTCTTCTTCTTTCTGCCTCTCTCTAGGCAGCTTCCACGGCTGACAATCAACTCACGCACCTGAAAAATATATTACACAATTAGTCCTTTCCTTCTGAACCTTAAGTTTACCTGGTAAGAAACGTATCTGGTGGCATCAAGAACAATATCATTTGGGGACAACAACAGGGTGACATGGAGGCAATTTGTTTGTGGCCACCCCTGGAGGCGTCTGGCAATAGATTGATACTTTTTTTTTTTTTTTTTTTTTTTTTTAATGCACAGAAGGAACACGAGGCTACAAGCCCACAAGATTGTTCCCTCCAAGAAAAAATAAAAACACGATAACAGAAGCCATATTCAAGACCCAATCATTTCAAGATGCCTGGACACACTGTATTTAAAACACTAAAGATCACAGACAGTAGGAAATACAAAGACAGTTCCAGAGTTGACCTGTTGCATACATGAAGTACTGAATGTAATGGTTAACTCTTGCATTTGAGAGTTTACATATTACAGAGTGAAAAACAAAATGTCACCATAGACTGAATTAATGTGTCTTTCAAAACAAATAAAGGAATCAGACTTAACAACATTCAGGAACAGACTCAGCACTCTTTCTCTCTCTCACACACACACACACACACAAAAGGGGGCGATGCCTGGTAGATTTACCCCTTAATACACTTAAAGCATAATACTGACAAGTGCAAGAGCAATAAGATTGTGTCATATCATATTGTTTATAAAGACTCCAACCTGATTGCATACATTCGCCTTGGTCACCTAATGGCAACTCTCCACATTACTTGATCTCTGGCAGCCTCCCTATTCTGTCCCTTATCACTGAGGTCACACTCTATAACCTCGTCCCAGGTCTTTTTCAGTCTGCCTCTCACAACCCTACCTGACATTCATACTTCTCACTTTCCCCACCCAATTGCCATCCTCCATCCTCCCCACATGCCCAAACCATCTCATTCAACCCCTCCTTATCACAACACCAATACACTTCGGTCCCATCCTTCCTCTCAACTCTACCCTCAACGTTCACACCTCTCACCCTCCACACCCAGTTGTCATCTTTCATCCTCTCCACATGCCCAAACCGTCTCAAGCTACCCCTCCTCATCACAACATCAATACACTCCAGTTCCATCCTTCCTCTCAACTCTTCATCAACGTCTCTCACCATACCATCCTCTCCACATGCCCAAACCATCTCAATCTATCAATTCTCATCACAATAATGTTTTCATGTACATTTTTATACCCTAACTCCTGCTGCAACAATAATCAACTTACATGATGAAACTAAAAAATCCCTAATTATATATGACATGGTGGGCATACAAAGACAAAAAAAAAAGATCACTTCTATATTTTTACCTTAGAAAGTGCAGAACTAACCATCTACCTGATATCTCCTTGCTGGGTATAATTTAATCAACTACTGAGGGTGTGTTTATACTTCAAGATTACTTTTCTCATTTATGTGTACCCTTAAAATTTGCACACACACACACACACACACACACACACACACACACACACACACACGTTCATTTGTGCAACACTGGGGGGTTACAGTAGTCCTTAGCTTTAACTCATCTGATGTCTATCTATCTGTTGCAAGATGCCTTAATCCCATTAGGGGTGACCACAAACAAATCTCCATATTGCCCTGTCCTCTGCTATTTCACTGACCTCCCTGCAACTCAACATCCGGTCTCCAATCTCTCTCCACTCCATCTCATCCTTGGTCTCCCCCTCCACCTGACTCAAACAGATCTCCATGTTGCCCTGTCCTCTTCTACTTGGTTTACCCTTCTCTAACTCACACTCCTCTGTCTCATACATCTCGCCACTCCATCCCTCCATCTCATTCTTGGTCTCCCCTTCCACCTCGAAATGAACGGATCTTGAATTTGGCTCTTTTGTATTGTTTTTGTTTCTTTCTTGGAAGGAACATTAATGTGGGCTCAGACTGTGGTTCCTTCTTCCTCGCATTAAAAAAAAAAAAAAAAAAAAAAAAAAAAAAAACACTTCCAGCTATTCAGACTCTTACACACTCTTTCAGCCAGTCTAACTTTCATACACTCTACTAGCCAGTCTCTCATTCTCCATCCTTTCCACTCGGCCAAACCACATCAAAGTACTTCTCTAAACACTTTCAATCACAAAAGATTTCACATGAGCTAAGGGGTCTTTGTATGCAACACGTGCTACGAGTGTAATGCTGTATGGTAGTGAGACCTGTGCAGCAAAGGAAGAGGATATTCACAGGCTTAAATGTACAGAAATGGCAATGATTAGGTGGATGTGCAGTGCATCCCTGAGTGCAAGGCCTGGGGGAGCTAGGTTTACGACAGAAGAGTTGAGAGGTGGGATGGGACTGGAGTGTATTGGTGCTGTGATGAGGAGAGGTAGATTGAGGTGGTTTGGGCATGTGGACAGGATGGGGGATGATAACTGGGTGCAGAAAGTGAGAAGAGTTAATTTTAGGGGTGGGGTTGCAAGGGGTACAGCAAAAAGGACCTTGGACAAGGTCATTAAGTGTGACCTCAGGGTTAAGGGACTGAACAGGGAGGCTGCCAGAGATTGAGCAGCATGGAGAGCCACCATTAGGTGACCAAGGCTGACACATGCACGTTGGAGCCTTCAAAAACGAAACTAGTCACACCAGGTACTGACCAGAATTTTCAGCCATGTACCTGCACAAACAGTTTGGTTTCTAAGGGTGCTGTTTACTATCTATCTATCTATCTATTGCCAGACGCCTCAATCCCGTTTGGGGTGGCCACAAACAAATCGCCTCCAAGTCGCCCTGTCCCCCGCCATTTCACTGCCCTGCTCCCAACTCACACCCCCCTCTCTCATATACCTCTCCACCCCATCCCTCCATCTCATCCTCGGCCTCCCCCTCCCTCTTCCCCCCTCCACCCCATCCCTCCATCTCATCCTCGGCCTCCCCCTCCCTATTCCCCCCTCCACCTCACTCACATACACTCTCTTCGTCAGTCTTTCACCCTCCATCCTCTCCACATGGCCAAACCACCTCAGTGTGTTCCTCATAACGCTTCCTATCACATCCACATCCACACCACAACGCTCCTTTATATCCTCATTCGTCAGCCTGTCTCTCCACGTGACTCCACAGGCTCCTCTTAAATAACTCATTTCCACTGCTCTCACTCTTGACTTGTGTCCTTCCAACAATGTCCAGGCTTCACTTCCGTACGTTAGAGTTGGTATCACAATACTGTCATGTAGTAACTTTTTCACTTCCATGCTCACTTCCCTGTTTCTTATCACTGCTTTCAAAGAACCAGCAACCTTTCTTCCCTGCTGTACCCTTTCAAGCACTTCACCCTCCAAACCTCCATCCTTACTCATCACACTACCCAAATACTTAAACGTACTCACATTTTCCAATTCCTCACCATCCAACCTCGCTGTACATTCACTAACTTCACCTCTCTCAAAGACCATCACTTTACTCTTCCCTACATTCACCTTTAGGTTCCGTTTCTTACACACTCTCTCAAACTCCTCCACCAAGCCTTGCAGCTCCCCTTCGTCTTCACTCAACAACACAGTATCATCTGCAAACAACAGTACAGGGAGTTTCCAAACACTATCCTCTCTCACCAGGGCCACTCCAACATCCACTACCCTACCTTGTACCTCTTTTATTACCCCATCCATGTACAGATTGAACAACCATGGAGACATGACACATCCCTGTTTCAAACCAACTTTCAAAGAGAAAAATTCACTTAGTTCACCATCCACACGCACTGCAGCCTTCGCACCATCGTACATACTCTTCACAGCATTCAACAACTTCCCATCTACTCCATAAATTCTTAACACTTTCCACAATCCTTGTCTATCCACCCTGTCATATGCTTTCTCCAAATCCATGAAAGCCGCATACAACTTCTTTCCCTTCTCTAGAAACTTTTCCACTAAAGATCTAAGAATGAATATCTGATCTACACAACCTCTTCCCTTCCTAAAGCCTCCCTGTTCTTCTCCAACTAATTTCTCTGTTCTTTCTCTAACTCTGTCTATAAGTATCCTACCATACACTTTTCCTATTATACTAAGAAGACAAATGCCCCTATGATTACCACACACTTCTTTTTCCCCTTTTCCTTTGTACAAGGGAATAATTATACTGTACCTGACTTCCAATCCTCCGGGACTCTACCTTCCTCCCAGGCCAATCTGCACATCTTCCACATCCATTCTACTACTATCTCTCCCCCATGCTTCAGCATTTCACCACACACTCCATCAATTCCTGGGGCTTTCCCCGATTTAACTTTCTTCATTGCTTCCACAACTTCTATCCTACTGATTTCTTCCTGTCTTCTCACCTCCCTCCTTCTCCCAGCCATTCCCCAGCCACTTATACTCGCATTACTTCCATCCTCTACGTTCAACAATTCCTTAAAGTGTTCTCTCCATCTGCTCACTTTTTCTCCCTTCTCCACTAGTAATCTACCATTTTTATCTTTCAC
Organism: Coenobita brevimanus; assembly: GCF_032717465.1. Taxonomy (NCBI): domain Eukaryota; kingdom Metazoa; phylum Arthropoda; class Malacostraca; order Decapoda; family Coenobitidae; genus Coenobita; species Coenobita brevimanus. The sequence continues at coordinate 2,666,732 of NC_137060.1, forward strand.
TCCCCTGCTAACTTCACTTCCACCCTGTCTTACTCTTTTCACTTCTCTCCAGAACATTTTCTTACAGTCCCTCCACTTTACACTCAAATTCCTTCCAAATTCCTCATCCACTCTCTTCTTACTCTCTCTTACTAATCTTTTCACCTCTCTCTTTCTTTCCACATATAACTCTCTCTTCCGCCTCTCAACTTCTTCCATGCCCCTATTTCTCATCCATTCATTGTATGCTTTCTTCTTTTGTGCCACAGCCTGTTTCACCTCTTCAGTCCACCACGCTGTTCCTTGCACCCCCCTCCGTCTTCTCTTCCTTCCACACACCACATCACATGCTGCACATATTTCTTCTGTAAATATCTTACACCTCCATAAATATAAGTTTTTTTGCTTTCGTTTTATAATCCTGACAGTCTGTTTATATGTGACAGTATGGTGCAGAGACCAAGGATGAGGTGGAGGGATGGAGTTGAGTGATATACGAGGGAGGGGGGAGTGAGCTGAGGGAAGGGCAGTAAAATGGTGGGTGACAGAGCAACTTGGAGGCGTTTTGTCTGTGGCCACCCTTTGCGGGATTAGGGCGTCGGGCTATAGATAGATAGATAGATGGTGCAGCACAGATGATTTGCCACACAGCACACCGAAGGCAATAACCCTACATGGAGTTTACTGATGACTGACACTGTGTAGGCAGAGCTGATGGAGAATATGAGATAGTAGAAGGTCAAAAGGAATAGGGAAGTGAGCTTAGAAAGACAAAGAGAGAGAGAAAAAAAAAGACAAGTAGATAGATAAACAGATAGAGATAGAGAGAAAGAGGGAGAAACTTTATTACAGTACAATGATCCCTACTCTATCATATGGAAGTGAAGCTTAGCCTTACCTTATGACACCCTATGGAGATCTCAGCCACTAAGCCTCAGTTACGCAGTGCCGTGGCATCAATATATTCTTGCAAATACCCTAGCCTGTCGCAGTATGCGGCAAGAGGTGGTGTGTCTCCCATCTTTCGCAGGAAGGCGTCTGATTTCGGCTTGAAGGCTTCTACGGTGCAAGTTAACACGTTTGTGAAATATCCTTTGACGTGGCAGGATCTTCCCCTCTTGCTACGGAACTTTTATTCAAGCTTGGGTAGTACCAGACTCCTCCACAGGGTTAACATGCTGGTCTCATCCCTGGTGAAAGGACACAGGTCAAGGGTGAGAGCAGTGGAAGAGTGGCAAAGAGTGAAAAAATGTTATCTGAGAGGAGCATGTGGAGTGAAAAAGAGGTATGTGAGAGGTGCATGTGGAATTATATGGAAAAACAACGACAAATGATGAAGGTGGCAAGCACTGTGATGTGGATGTGACTGAAAATGTTACGAGAAATACTCTGTGATGGTTCAGTCATGTGGAGAACAGAGAATGAGACTGACCAGGAGACTGTATGAATGAGGTATTAGGGGAAACTAAGGCTAAGATGGTGGGATGGAGTGGTGAGAGATATCAGAGTTGTGAATGGCAGAACACAGAGTGACATGGAGGCGATTTGCCTGTGGCCACCCCTTGAAGGATTAACGTGTATGGTAAGTTATACAGATAGATACAGGTAGATAAACAGACAAGGTCAAAGGGAATCTGCTGGTAATGCATGACTTCCTGTAAATGTCTGTTACTATGACCTCAATCTTGGCTACAAAAAAATAAATAAATAAATAAATCATGCCCTATGGGTCAGACACTTACATATTGAAACTTTATTGATTTATTTATAAGTGTACATTAGTGATTATTTAATGCACAGCTTCTCCCTTTCCTATAAAAATTCTAATGCTTGATCATTTTAAAAACACTTCCCTACCTTTCTTCCTGCCTCCCTCCCTTCCTGGATGGTGTGGAGGATGGGAGATAATCCTGTCTATTCTTTTCTCACATGTTTGTTAAATCTTTAAAGCCTCACATCCACTCTTTTTTTTCTCACCAGAATGAGAGACTGATGAGGAGAGTGTATGTGAGTGAGGTGGAGGGGGGGAAGAGGGAGAGGGAGGCCAAGGAGATGAGATGGAGTGGAGAGGTATATGAGAGAGGGGTGTGTGAGCTGGGAGCAGGGCAATGAAATGGCAGGGGACAGGGCAACATGGAGGTGTGGCCACCCCTTATGGCAATAGATAAATAGGTAACCTTAATATGTGGCAATAGGCCCCCTGTTATTCCTGCTTCATGTGAACGCCTGTATGAACTTGATAATTCCTCACATAACTCTCCATTCACTCTCACATGTACAGCAGCTGCCCATTCATAAAATTTCACGTCAACCTGACAATCCATTAAGATACAGTTTTCTCTATCTATCTACTGCCAGATGCCTTAATCAAGTAAGGGGTGGCCATAAACATATTGTCTCCGTGTCGCCCTGTCCCCCGCCATTTCACTGCCCTGCTCCCAGCTCACACACCCCTCTCTCATATACCTCTCCACTCCATTCCCCCATCTCATCCTTGGCCTCTCACAGCCCATTTTTACTATCACCCATGGAACTCTATCAAATGCCTTCTCCAAATCCACAACCATCATTCATTCCCTTGATATAGTTCCACCTACTTCTTCCTTCCCCTTTCTCATTCTGTGTGTCCTCTCTTCCTACTTCTCCATTGAAATCCTGTCACATTTTATTATTTTTCCAGTGCAGGTGGCTCTACACTGAGTGACAAGCCTAATGGTTTCCTGTAACTGAGGAAACTGTTTACAATGCTGGGTGGTAACCATATAACCAGATGATGGGGTGATGTGCAGCCTTCTATGGTGACTGTCAACTGGTTGGACTGACGCATATCCGGAGTCCATCCAGAAACCAAGCCTCCATAATACTCCCTGTGCCTCATTTTTTTTTTAATTATTTATTTTTTTTAATGCAATGAAGAAGGAGCCAAAGGCCAGGAGCCCACAAACTATTCCTTCCAAGAAAAAAACAAAACAAAAACAATACAAAAGAGAGCCAAATTCAAGATCCGTTCATTTCGAGATCCGCAGACACAATGTGTTTGAAAGACTAGAGATCATAATAAGTAGGAAATACAGACAGAGGGAGACAGTTCCACAGTTGACCTGTTGCATAAATGAAGGACTGGGAGTAACGGTTAACTCTTGCATTAGAGAGTTGGACAGAAATGGGATAAGAGTTTGCTGCTAGACGAGTGCTACGCACCCGTCGTAGAGGTGGGGAGATGCAAGCAGACAGTTCAGAGGAGCAGTGACCACTGATGTAGCGACAGAAAAGAGAAAAAGATGCAACAATGTGGCGAAGAGACACAGGTTGAAAGGAGCCAGTAAGAGGAGGAGAGTTAAAGAGACGAAAAACCTTTGACTCCACCCTACTGAAGCTGGGGGGTGGTTTGCATGCATAGGAGAGGCAGAAAATTACTCCAGATTAATCAAGTATATTATCTAAGGTTCAGAAAAATCTTGGGTAGACATCTGGATAAGTGGTCAATTTCCAGTATATGGCCTTTGAACTCGACATACACATGCAACTTTTTTTCACCAAAAATGAAGATATAATCAAAGACAATATGCCTCAATCTCTGCTTCTAATTCACATGGAAATATTGTTTTGGTGTCTAAATATATGTTTTTGATGTCCAGGAACTCAGCTATGTCGGTTAAAATGTGCCCAGACTTACAGAAATGCATAAAAAGTGGAAAAACTGTTTGCCACAACCGATGGCAAAATCGTTATAGCAGAAAATTTATTGTAAATCGAATAATGGGGTGGAACTTTTCTATTATCGTTGTAGCGAAATATCGTAAACCAAAACATTGTAAAACGAGTAATGACTGTATTATGAGCGTTTATAAACTGGAGAGCTGCTACCACATGTGTGAAGCACAGGCTGTAGCAGCCGTCATCACAGTTGGAAACCGCATGTTTGACACAAACTGGAAGGCACACGATAACCCAGAGGTCACTGATCTGGACACCCTGCCAGAATCCAAGAGAGTCAGGGAAGGAGGCTAGAGCATTGAGGTGTGCACACTAGATGAGACTGTCAAGATCATAAACTCTGATGAACAAGTTGTGGTGACCTATTCTGATGATGGCTCAAAGAAGAAGGGTGCTGGGTCATTTTCCGTTCAGGGTATCACCATTAACAGAAAATACAGGTCACTGCCCACACTAAGCATTGCTTCAGAGTCCAGAAAGAACTTAGCTGCTCTCTGGGTGGTGGTCCTGGAAATTCAGGAGGCAGCAAGTGGTGTTGCAGCCAAAACTCTGTTCGAGAAAATTGACTCTGTGATCCTCCTTTCGGGACTTTGGTGAAAGCTCTGCCATTGCACTTGACATCTCAAAGGCTTTTGATCGAGTCTGGCATAAATCTTTAATTTCCAAACTGCCTTCTTACGGTTTCTATCTTTCTATCTGTGCCTTCATCTCTAGCTTCCTTTCTGGTCGTTCTATAGCCGCTGTTGTAGACGGCCATCATTCTCCTAAATCTATTAACAGTGGTATTCCTCAGGGCTCCGTCCTATCACCAACCCTCTTCCTTTTATTCATCAATGACCTTCTAAGCTGTACACCTAACCCTATCCACTCATATGCTGATGACTCCACCCTTCACCTTTCCATTTGGTTCCCGCAACTTCCATCTCAGCAAACAAGGGATGAGGCTATGGCACACCTATTGTCTGACTTGGTTCGTATCTCTGACTGGGGTAAAAATAATCTGGTTGTTTTTATTGCATCAATGACTCAGTTTTTACACCTATCAACCCGACAAAATCTTCCACAGGTATACACATTCATTCATTCATTGCCTGACGCCACGTATCCCAAACGGGGTGGCCAAGGGCTTAGAGTTAATTGTTTTACAGGGAGGGGCACTAATCCTCCACCAACCCCACCTGACACGTAGGGATGCCAACAGCATCTGGTGTTCCCAGACGGTCACCCATCCAAGTACTAACCAGACCCAACGTTGCTTAACTTCGCTGATCGGATGGGAGCGGTGTACTCAACGTGGTATCCAATGTTTAATAATATTCAGCTTAATCCTGCATCATCCTTGAACATGCTTGGGGTTTCATTTACTCGGGACGTATCTTGGAAAGATCATATTACAGTAATCACTCCAATATCCGACATAATAGAGCCATAGGTAGGTCCGGATATTGGTTCTGTCCGGATATTGGTTCTGTCCGGATATTGGTCCCCAGCTTATGGACTTGTACTTATGGACCCTAACTCAGAGAAACACCTATACAACTCCCTCTGGACATGCATAGCACCTATTTAAGACCCAAATCACACCAATAAGGCACATAAATGACTGAAATAAATGCAAAAGAAACATAAAATGAGGGTTTAGAAGTATGTTCATATTTTAATAAACATTCTGGTACTTATGGACCCTAACCTAGCCTAACTCAGAAAAACACATTCCTACTGCACATGAATAGCTACTAACACCTTATTCACACCAATAAAGGACATTAAAGAGTGAAATGAGGTAAGTATAGTATGGAAAAAAGTACAATATGAAACATTCTGCCTCCTTACAGCAAGTCCCTGGCCACCTCGATGAATAACCGCCTCCTCTCGGACTCGGACAGTAAGAAGGATTTCCTGAAGCACTTGCAGTACACTGTTCCTGAAGTCTTGCACTGAACTTAGTCAATCACAAACAGAAGTCCGTTCTCTTCACAGTGTGCACTCGTCTAAATAATGCCCTATTGTAACTTACTAAGTGTTGCACTTTAACTTTTCCCATTGTTATAATTTTCCAAAGCCAAAACAAACAAGTCTATTTACGTTAAATTTTTTTTCTATTGAGTCTTTTCTCTCACAACTGTAAATCCTTAACACAACACACTGGTTTTTTCACTGCACAACACTCTAAATTCCCATGTGGTCTAGTGGAGAAGTTCTTGCTGTTTATTCACTGTCAGAGTCCGAGAGTATCACTGGCAGGCGACCTAGGGGTGCATCGCTGGATCGTGGTGATGGCGTACCCACTGCAGACGACTCTGAAGACAGCCGCAAACTCACGTCGAGCGGTGACTCCACCATGGCTGATGTGCTGGGCTGTGGCTCGGAGCATGAGGGCCTGTCTTGGGGAGGCAATGGAGTGGAGCCAGGGCTGGGCACAGCGGGGGTCACGGGCCTGAAAAAACTGTCAATGGTTGATTGACACAATGACTGACGATTCTGACAATTGATGATGCGCTGCCTGAAAGCACACACTTCCTCCACGAGTCCCAAGGGCCCCATCTCTCTGTCGCAGTCCGGGTGTTCCAGGTAGTCTAGGACGAACTCTAGATGTTCCCGGAGTGCGCTCAGCTTGGGGATGGCTGGAGTAGTGTCCTGCTGAGGGGAGTCCGCATCATCGTCCGAATCTTCAAGTTCGGTACTGACACCTGCAACCGAAGACGCGATCTCGATATCACACAACGTCTGATACCCAGGATTGCCCTCGTTATTAATCCATATTATATTTAGAAAGCATAATAGATAGATAGACAGCTCCATGCAAGCCGGGGAAAGGGAAATGATCTTGCAAGTTAACTGAGGAAATGTTGACGACACATAAGATGTAGAAAATAATGTCATAAAAGACTTTGTAGTTACTTGTAGAGAAGGTTTGTTGTTTAGTTGTCACTCTCGATTTCTTGTAGTAGGAATTAAAGATGAATACAGTGAGTGGATCTTAATTTATTTTCTTCAGAGAAATCTAAGTTGAGCAGGGTATGTCTTACAGAGACAATATAATAAGTAAGTCTAGTTGAGCCCCTCTTTCTTGTTCACTCTCTCCACTACCTGTCGGTTCAAATGCTAGCCTCCTTCTGAGCTCTCCTTCCTAAATTCTGGTGAAACAGGGGTCGTGTCACGTGTGTTACACTGTGGTTGGAAAGTTCCAGAAACCTGTGTGTGAGTATGTGTGTATGTCACTAGGCTTTGTTCCCCTGCTATCTCACTGACACACTACCTACATCATCCCCCGACATTGCTACTTCATATGTGTCGTCAACATTTCCTCATTTAACATGCAAGATCATTTCCCTTTCCCAGGCTTGCATGGACCTGTCTATCTATCTATTTATCTATCTATTATGCTTTGTAAATATAATATGGACTCATAACACACCCCGCATCTACTTTCTCCAATATCTCCCGCTTCTTCTCCAGAGTCAACACCACTCTCTTCCTTTTCTCAGGTGGCGGGGCCATCATCACACACACTAAGAGGAGGCCCGAGAGCAGCAGGAGTGCCTGCAGCAGTTAAGGCACCACCAAAGCAATCACGTGGGCAGCCATAACGACGAGCGTGAACTCGCAGCGAGAGACAGGCGGAAAGTGGGGAGGATGCAGCGGCGCTCTATCGGACGTCGGAGGAATGACGCGTCACAACAATGCTCTCCCGCGCCGCGAGCGGCAAGTTCAAATTACAGGCGGGATTTTTTTTTTTTTTTTTTTTTTTGGGGGGGGGGGGACCATTTTCGGAATATTGGATCCCAGGACGATTATGTCCGGGTAGTGGGGATGTTCGGATATTGGGCGTCCGGATATTAGAGTGATTACTGTACATCTCTTGTAAAATCTGCTTCCAAGAGATTAGGTGTGCTAAGCCGACTCCGTTCCTTCTTTATCCTTGCACAATTGTTGACTCTATACAGGGGTCTTAACCGTCCCTGTGTGGAGTACAACTCATGTGTGGGGAGGCTCCCCACAAACAGCTCTTCTCAATAGGGTGGAGTCAAAGGCTTTACGTATCATTAACTCTCCTCCTCTTACTGACTCCTTCAACCTCTGTCTCTTCGCTGCACTGTTGCATCTTTATCTCTTTTCTATCGCTACTTCAATGGTCTCTGCTCCTCTGAACTGTCTGCATGCATTCCTCCACCTCTATGACGGGCACGTAGCACCCATCTGGCAGCAAACTCTCATCCCTTTTCTGTCCAACTCTATAATGCAAGAGTTAACCGTTACTCCCAGTCCTTTATTTAAGCAACAGGTCAACTCTGGAACTGTCTCCCTCTGTCTGTATTTCCTGCTTCCTATGATCTCCAGTCTTTTAAACAGTGTGTTCAGGCATCTCAAAATGATCGGATACTGAATTTGGCTCTCTCTTGTATTTTGTTTTTCTCTTGGAAGGAACAATAATTGTGTGCTCATGGCCTTTGGTTCCTTCTTCCTCACATTATATAAAAAAAAAAATAAAAAAAAAAAATCAATATCAAAGTAGATGAACTGCAGCAGAGAGTCTGGATTCTGAGCACATTCATGCTCATCTGTTCTGTAATGAACACCAACTCTGATGTTCAACAGGGTCATTACCAAGCAATGGGCTGAAATAGAGAACACACTGGGTAGAGACAAGATTCCTAAAACTTCCTTGTCAGTGCAACAGCAGCAGCAATGAGTGGCAATGAACAAGCCCTGGACTGCATGACTCAACTTATCATGACTATGATCACAAATCATGGGACAAGTGGCATGAATCTGACCTCCACACAGCCCCATCATCAAACAAGTCTGTCAGCCTCAAGGATGAGCATTCAATCACTTGACAATGACCTGCGCTATCAGTCTGTACTATCTGGCTACTGTGGCATCCTATCTGCAGAAGTATGAGTATGTTACCAACCAGCTGGCCTGCATTGTGAGGTGTCTTCTGGACTTGGATTTCCTGAAGATGATGTACTGTGCAGGTGGTCTCCTTGGACTTCATCTGACTGAACCACACCTGTCTCTGATGACATCTGCTGAAAAACAACACACAGCAAGATCATGCCAGCATATCAACAGCTATACCAGGAACTGGGGGAAGTAGTGCCAGTCATCTTGTTGCAGACAGAGCAACCAGCATTCTAGTTTGCTCCTCAGGAAAGGTTCCAGCAAACAAAGTATGGTGAGGACATCTGCAGTGGCATGCTTGAAGTAGCAACCTCATTCCAACCTGAGGTAATCAGGCTCCTGAAGATGATCATCCCCAACCTGGCTACTGGCTTTCAGAGGCAGAAGGGTAATATCTTCAGCTTTGCAGACTGTGACGTGTCTGCAGAAAGTTGTCACTCAGGTGGATCCAAAGATGTTGGAGAAGGCACCAGTCCACAACCAGAATGCAGGGTGCAGTGTGAGCTTTGTTAACTATGAGCTGTCAGGAAGGGCTACCAAACAGCTCGGGGGTGCATCTGCAGCACAGGTGAATGCCAAATCATCAGACCTCACTGGCCCAAGACAACCAGAGTCTTTCAGGAACAATGGCAGCATGATCAGGAAAGGAGGAAGGAGGCCAGAAATCATGCTGGCGTAACACACAGCAAGAGGAACTGAAGAAGCTGGGCTTACAAGACAAGGAGATTGCTAATGTAGCGGTAGATTGTCGGAGAAACAAAGACCTTGATATACCGAAGGGAATGGGAGGCCCTTTGACATCAGCTGCCGGAAGTTGATATGTTGCAGCCACTGACATAGATGAGGGCATCAAGGTAGGACGGCTCTACCTGGAGGTTCGCTATGCTCGGGACACGTCACTCTCCCTCCCAAAGTCCAGTGATCTGTTCCGGTTGATGAAAGACCACAAGAAGCTGCCAATGAACACGTATGCAGCCAATCTTAAGCTGTATCTTAATAACATTACCTGTAATAAAGAGGTGACCCTGAATGACTTTAGTCAAGCCATGGACACAATTCTGAGCCAGCAGAACTAACTGTCTGTAAACAGGCTATGTACCATGACACAAACTGTGGACTTCGACTTCCTCAAACTCAACATTATGGACTAAATCCTAGCATTATTCTATCTGAAATGTATGTTTGCTGTTAAGAACTATTTTGCTGTTTATGCCTACTGTCTCCCGTAAATAAAAAGCCATATATTTGGTCTCCTGTGTTGGATTTCAATTTTTACGACTATCGGGAGGCGTTTTGGGAGGGTAAAATGCTAAATTTGGGGTTCCACATATCAAGGGATATGTACAGAGGGTTAGACTTGATTCTTTAGTCAACCAATGCTATTTCCTCACTCAGACAGACCATCTCCATATTTTAGAGGGGGTATTTGAAAATTATGGAACACCACCTCCTACCCAACCTCGATCATTTTACTAGTAAGCTATTTCCTTCTGTCCTAGCTTTTCCCCTTCCTTCCGACCCCTACAGTTGGCCACCAAGTACAGCTCCCTATCTGTTTGTAAAGCTGGGGGCAATAATGGATCAAAAAATGGCTGGGTAGATAAACAGGAAGTTTGACAGAAGAATAAACGGACAGCCTGACAGACAGTCTGATAGATACAGAGATAATTATGCTGCAGTGCTCCTCTGTGCAACTGACCTTTGTGTCTGGCATTTCCTAAACCATCCTGGGATACAAGGGCACTCTTATCATCTGGGTAACCACACAACTTTCCTAGGTACTCATTTTACCTTTTGTATTATTCTCTCTCTCTCTCTCTACCAGTATTGCTAGCCACTCTGCTACTCATTCAAGAAAAATGTATTGAGGGGTTTAAGGGAGCACCAAAATGTGCCTCTGATAGCAGCATATAAGGAAATGAATCAAGTAAATAAAAGAGGGCCCTGGTGATAGGAATAAATGATTACAGGGCAAACATAGGGCAGAATGGGGACAGAAAAAGTATGAAGGACTGTTTTGTGATAGACTGGTGTTCTCTCTCTTTTTTATATAAGGAAGAAGGAACTAACGGCTAGAAGCTCAACAAAAATAAGATAAGAGGGTCAAATTCATGATCCGTTCATTTTGAGATGCCTGGACACAATGAGTTTAAAAGATTAGAGGGATGCATTCTTGGGGTGGCACTCTATAACCTGTAAATTCCACTGCCTGGCTGTACAAACATCCCTCAACTCCCTACCTATTTCCCTGACAGGAGGGCCACTTCAGCCTGTAGTTGACAGGATGCACATTTGAGGTGAGCCTAGGTCTACAACTACTACTATAACTATACAGACCTTGGCAAACAGCTTATTTCAGTACACAAAACATCATTATTTGCTGAGATTATTTATGTGTAATGTGTCCATACCAAAAAATCAAACATGAATAAAGAACACATGCTTTAGTACTTGCCCCTTTGTCTCTGCTGGCCAAAGGGAGATCAAGTGTGTGTGTGTGTGTGTGTGTGTGTGTGTGTGTGAACAAGATTTTATCTGCACGTGTAAGGTAATGAATGCCAGTACACAATGCTAGAGCCTCCTTGATCATTCATAATGTCCATGTGCTGTGTGCATGTAAGGTTTTATGTATGTGTACATTTAACAATTCACTACATTACCAGTCAACTGATTTAGGTCATAACGTTATGTATTTTACCTTTAACCAGCACGTTACACATGTGCACTACTGTAAACGTAAGACACTATAAAGTTGAAACGGGTGTAATGTTAGCAGGAAAGTAATGTATAAGTTGAGAAATAGTGTAAGTTGAAAGAAGTGATATCAAAACTACACCCACTGTGTAAATCTGCGAAAATATGACGCTCAGTATAACAGTCTGGTCTGTAAATATGTGACAGCAAGGATATAAAGTGGAAACGGGTGTAATGTTAGCAGGAAAGTAATGTATAAGATGAAAAATAGTGTAAGTTGTAACAATTGATGTCACGAGTACACCCACTGTGTAAATCTGCGAAAATATTACGCTCAGTAGAACAGTCTGGTCTGTAAGTATGTGATAGCAATGATATAAAGTGGAAAAGGGTGTAATGTTAGTAGGAAAGTAATTTACAAGTTGAATACTAGGGTAAGCTGAAACAAATGATATCGCGATAACACTCACTGTGTAAATATGCGATAATATGACGCTCAGTAGAATAGTAAGGTCTCCAATTATGTGATAGCAATGATATAAAGTGGAAACATGTGTAATGTTAGTGGAGAAGTATTATATAAGTACAAAAATAGGTTGTAAGTTGAAATAATAGTCAAAGCGACTTCACCCGCTGTTATTATGCACTATTATTACGCCAAGAGGGGAACAAGTCAAGAGTGAGAGCAGTGGAAATGAGTTACTTGAGAGGAGCATGTGGAGTGACATGGAGGGACAGGTTGACGAATGAAGTGAAGGAACGTTGTGGGGTAGATGTGGATGTGGTTGAAAAGATTAGGAGAAATACACTGAGGTGGTTTGGACATGTGGAGAGGATGGAGAATGAAAGACTGACTAAGAGGGTGTATGTAGGTGAGGTGGAGGGAGGGAGAGGGAGGGGTAGACCGAGGATGAGGTGGAGGGATGGAGTTGAGAGGTATATGAGGGAGGGGGGGGTGAGTTGGGGGGAGGGGAGTCAAATGGTGGGTGACAGAGTGACTTGGAGGCGTTTTGTCTGCGGCCACCCTTTGCGGGATTAGGGCGTCGGGCTATAGATAGATAGATAGATTACGCCAAATATTATCGTAAGGCCTGAAACTATCTCAAAACAGTTCTCTAAAGTGGAAAAGTGTATAATGTTATTAGGAAAATATTATGTAAGTTGAAAAGACACAATGCGAGTTGAAACAAGTCACATCGACTCACTCACTAGGTAAATAAGCGCTAACATTACGCTAAATGTTATCGAAAGGCCTGTGAATACGTAAAAACAGTTCTATAAAATGTAAAATGGTATAATGTTATTGGAGATGTATTATGTAAGTAGAAAAAATGATATGTATCATGAATCAGCAATGTTAGCAATTCATCAGTGAACAGTTTGGCCGATTTCGCTCGGTTCGCCCGATGGTACAATGCTTATTTCACCTCTATTTTTGTATAAAATCCAATTTACTCTTGTATCACATGTTTTTATGTTTGTAATAAATACATATCTACTTACTTTTATTGGTTTCCCAGACTTATAATACCATAGAAAACGTGAGAGCCTCAGACCACCTCCACAGAACACGGTACCAGGTGTAACGAAGGTATACCTGTTTAGGCCACTTATGGACCCCGGTGAACACTTTCTAGGTGATTGACCATTGTTTCTGACCAAAAGCGAAAGTTTTAGCAAAAAAAAAAAAAAAATGGGTCCAAAAATGGTCGGGATTGGGGGGTACCAGTGGTGAAAAAGTGGTCGGGACGGGGCGGGTTAACTGACCTGTCACTATACCCCATCCACATTCAGTGTACCATTGTATGTATATTGTAAGGAACTTGGACTTAGGCAATATATGTGATAAGGTATCTTGCCGTGTTTTTATGCCCTGTTCCTTTGTAAGTGTTCTATTTCCGGTCTGGAAAGAGGACCCCGCTCAGTCGCTGGTGTCTTTAGAACGAGAAGTCGGTCTAAAAACATCCAGCATAACAATAAAAACAAAAATAGTAATAAAAATAATAATAATTGTAATAACTGAGCGCTCAAAAGCAGGGAGGTTACCTGCAAAAAGGTAAACCTACAATCTGCGGGGTTCATATCAGGTAAGCCAGGGGCCCCCAACAATTACCCTATATTAACCTAAATCTAAACCACATTGCCACAAAATTCTCTGCCAAAACTGAACAAATCGCACTGAAGAATATCGTATGAGCCTGCATTTCATTTTCACAAAAATTATTCACCTTAGAGCTCTCCCTCTAGGTATGGGCCGGCAAAGTGACAAAACAGACGCTTACCTTGAGCGATCTATACCCATTATTCCGACGTCCACTTCATGTCACCGTCTTCCCTCTTGCTCCTGGGAATCTTTGAAGACTTTCTGGCCCGTTTTTGAACGTCTTCCCATCCGCTGACGACAATTCTGACTTAAAAACCTGCGGCATCTCTAACATACCCCTCACCCACATCGCTCACAAAATGGCTGCCAGCCTCCGCCGAGCAGAACATCCGGGACCTTGTGAAAAATTTTTGTAGCGACACAAACCCACCGTCTGATTGATAATATTAATAATGAAAATAGTAGAGAAAATACATAAAACATCCTGAGAGAAAGAAAAGAGCCGATTAGCAATTTACCTTCATTATTAACCTCGCATTATGGACCATAGAAAACGCGTAATCTTACCTTATGGACCAGAGAAAACGGATTACGGAGAACTGTTCTATATTTTGTAAATATGGTAAACAAATAAAATATCTGAAATCTAAGCATCTATTCAACTGTCTGTAGCCTTAATATCAAAAGGGGTGGCTAGAAAACTGTTCTCCATGTCAACCTGTTCTTCGTCATCTGACTGCCCTTTCTCCAACACGTATACCTCCATCTCATCCTCAATCTCCCCCGTCCTTCTACAACATCTGGCTGCCCTTTCCTTCACATGATCCTCATATACTGTACTCCATCTAATCTTCCATCTATTTCTTCTCTCACGTATGCCTTCATCTCTTGTCTCTCTTTCTCTCTCCATATCTCCATCAACCCTCCATCCATTCACTCCCCATCTCCCTCAATTTCCTCTCTCCCTCTCATACCTCAGTCTCATCTCTGCATCTCTTCTCTCCATCTCCATCTCACATCCCTCAATCTCATCTCTTCCTCTCCCTCTCTCAATATCATCTTTCCATCCATCTCCATCTCTTCCTCTCCCTCTCTCAATCTCATCTTTCCCTTCATCTCCATCTCTCATCCCTCTATCCATTCTTTCTCACCCATTCCATGTCGTCTCCCCCTCTCAACACTACCAATTCTTTCTCCCACTCTCCATCTTCCCTCTCCACTTCTCGCTCGTTCTCCCCCTCTATCTCATCTATCCTGCTCCTAAGCAAATGTCAATAAAATCGGTCTAGCAACCAAGAAGACTCATGCCAACCTTACTGCAGTGTCCCAATTTCAAGCAGCCACACCCACAATCCGTTGCCTGGGCTAGTTACATCAGATGAAAAACCTGCTATATTGAACTTTGAAACGGGGAAATTTGAATCCACTTTATTGGTAATAGTAACAGTTTTAAATGAGTTAAAAATTTGAATAGCAATAAAAATGAATGGTCAAAATTTCCACACGGGGACTGGGCTTCCTATTTTTATTCAAATGGGTGTTACAGGTTATTTAGGACTGATTAGGTCTTTTATTTCAGATAGATCAGAGATAGGTTAAGGTAAAATTTTTGGTTTGATAGGAATTGGGAGCTTCCAACACTGGTCCAATGGCAATCGTAGGGTTATCAAGGGGGTCTGGGGGGCATAGGTTAGGTTAGTTTGGCAGGACCATCAGTATATAAGCTGACTCAGGTGTCTAGGCAGCTTCCTCTAATTCCCTATGTTTGTATGTGGCATGTGTAAGGAATAATTATGCTGTATGGTTGCAAGACCTAGGCAATAAAGGTGGATGTTCGTAGGCTCAAACGTACAGAAATTAATATTAAATGGATGTGTAGTGCGTCCTTGAAGGAGAGACCTGAATGGGCTAAATTTAAGCTGAAGAGTTTAGAAGGATGGACTGGAGTGTATGGAGGTGTGATGAGTGCTAGACTGAGATGGTTTGGCCAAGAAGGGATGACAAATGGGTGTGAAAAATAAGTGTGCATGTCGGGTAAGGTTGCAATTTTAATTTTTTAATCCCCGAGCTAGACCTCATCAGATCATATAGCCCTGCTAGGGTTACAGTGACAGTGAAAGAGTGAGGCCAAAATAATATAAGTAACACACTGTAAGACAAATACCCAGGCAGAATAGAAAAGACTAGAGAACACGGACATTTAGCCTGAGCGCGAGGAAAAGCCAAAAGTGTATTTTTTTTTTTTTTTTCCTATCGACCATTGAGGCCGGAGCCCCTGGTCATTAAGGCAAAATATACATGTATATACATTTACACATATATACATATATATATGAACATATATATATACATACATACATACATACATGCATATGAACATACACACTTTCATGCGCACGTATATATATATATATATATATATATATATATATATATATAATAATTTTTATTTTATTATTTTTTTGTAATCTTATTTTTATTTTTTATTTTTTTTTTAACCTTATATTACTTATAAACTAAAATGCCTAATGTAAAGACCCTAAAACTAATCACCTAACAGACAAATCGCTAACCTATACTAAATCCTAAGAGACAAATAACTACACCTACACTAATGGTAAAAAAGCCTCGACCAAGAGATCACCATCGACTGCAGATATGTAATGCCATTCTACATTACATACCTGCACTCATCACCTGGTGACTGTCAGTCGAGGCACAACCTAATATAGGAGACATCAATATATGAAAGGGAACCAGACGAGTCAGGAACATTTCCATATACGTCAGCTGTCGGCCCTAATTAGAATAACTTAAGCAAGATGGTATAATGTATTTACATAATTTGTACAAAAAGTGAAGAACCTCACCCAGCAGACCACCATCGACTGCAAGTGCCCAATACCTTTCTATATTGCACACTTGCACTCATCAGCTGGTGACTGTTAGTTGAGGAACGGGGTTTAATGTAAGGGACATCTATATTAGAAATAGATCAGTGGGAGGAGGAACTATTTCAAATATGTCAACTGTCAACCCTAATTAATATTACAATATATACATATTTACCGCTGCTAAAAAACATAACCACACAGTAAAAAAGTCACATCACTCTGATCAGTCCGGTCTCTCTCAAGAAAGCCATCAATTTATCAGTCATAACAATGTCCCCATCACCCAGGATGGTGGAAAGGGTGAAGGGGACGTCTGCTGCGCCGCAGTAATTTATAAGTGAAGCACGTTCACGAATAAATCGCCGACAGCGCAGGATGATATGACTGATAAATAACACCGCATCACAGATGTCACAGTGCGGTGGGAAGCGTCTTTCCATATAAGGTTTCATATGTGTTAAAACGGTGGCATAAAGCCGTAATCGTGCCAACACTTTTTCTTCCAGGCGACTGGGACGGTTGGCGGTGTCCCAGTCGCCCAGGTACGGCTTACAGGTTGGAATATTTAGTCTGGTCCACTGACCTTGCCACAGAAGATTTATTAATTTCTTTCCGAGAGACTCGACCGTAGATCACGAGGAACGTCCCAAGTCACCTCGAGCTCTACAGCCGACTTTGCAAGTAAGTCAGCCTGCTCATTACCGTAGATACGACAATGACCAGGCACCCAGATCAGCGTGAATGACTTGTTGCATGAATGCAACTTATTAACGATGCGGTCCTGGATCTCGTGAGAGTCCGTAGTACAAGATGCAATTGCCTGAAGGACTGATTTTGAATCTGAAAATATGACAAATGAGTCATGCCTAGAATTGAGAGCATAGTCTATGGCTTTGTCAATAGCCAAAAGTTCTGAGGTAAACACAGATGTATGAGTCGGCAACTGATACCTGAGGGCACATTCAGTCGACCACACACTTGCACCCACACATTCACTCGACTTGGAGCCGTCGGTGTACAAGTGGTGGGACCCCAAGTGACGAATGATGATGTTACGAAACAAGTGGTGGACCTCCGCCTCCGGCACCTTGGCCTTTGGTGCTGGGAGCCATGTAACATCAACAGTAAAGGCAGGTGGCTCCCAAGGCGCTATATTTTTTAACACCAACTTGTCACAGTCACTGGGGTCCACACCAAGCTCCTGAGTCAGTAAGTGGAGGCGAACGGCAAGTGGCCGATGCACCCCCTGCAGAAGGTGCTGGTATTGACGCAGGGGGGTACAGGCCACATTGCCGATATTACTTTTCCTAAATGTCCTTACACTATAGGACAAGGCCAGATGGTCACGGCGAATACGGAGGGGAGGCACATTCGCCTCCACTTCCATACGAGCCACACGGGTTCACCGGACGGCTCCAAGACACATTCGCGAACATTTATTCTGTAGCACATCCAATCCTTTCAGCGTGGCATCGGATGCTGAGCCATACACCTGTGCGCCATAGTCTAGCTTTGATCGAATAAGGGACTTATACACCATTAATAAAGATTTTCTGTCGGCACCCCAGGTAGTACCCGCTAGGTACTTGAGGACATTTAACGGTTTATCACAACGAGCAAGCAAAGTATTAACGTGAAGTTTAAAATTCATTCTTTGATCAAAATGTATTCCTAAAAATTTTTCAGAATTTTGAAAAAGTACCGCCTGATTATCCAAAGTTAAGCACAAATTAGGTACGTTACGATTAGTGAAGACTATAGCGGCACACTTACGGACGGAAAACTTAAATCCCCACTGCAAGGCCCATTGGTGGACGGAGTCAAGGGCTGCTTGAATCCGCCCAGCCGAAAATTGTGCATTACAGGAAGAGTGCCATATTGCACAATCGTCAGCGCAGAGTGAGTATTTAAGATTCCTCGGGATGGGAGCTGATGACAGAATATCATTGATCATAATACTAAATAAAGTAGGACTAAGCACACTTCCCTGTGGCACCCCATTTTCCTGGATAAATATATCCGACGTTACGTTACGGGGCAATTTGACAGAGAAAGTTCTGTTCCTTAAGAAATTTGAAATAAAAACAGGCAAATTTCCTCTTAAACCATAAGCATAGAGCTTCATTAGTATACCATGTCGCCATGTCATGTCATAGGCTTTATGGATGTTCAAGAACACCCCTATCATGAATTCTTTATTGGCAAATGCCTCTGAAATACAATGCTCCAAATTCATTAAATGATCTAGTGAACTTCTGTATTTACGGAAGCCACATTGTTGATCATTTAACAAATTCTTCGACTGTAAAACAAAAAGAAGGCTATTGTTAACCATACGTTCCATGACCTTACACAGACAAGAAGTCAACACAATAGGACGAAATGAAGTGGGATTCATAAGACGACCAGCCTCTTTGGGTATCGGTATGACGTGCACAAAGTGCCATGAGTTTGGGAACGTTCGAGATGCCCAAATCTCATTGTACAATGCTAACATCTTAATTAGGTTGTCCTGATTAAGATGCTGGATCATACCGTACGTGATGGTGTCTGGTCCAGGGCTGGTGTCTTTACAGGATTTAAGGGCAAGGAGCAGTTCATCTAGCGTAAACTCTTGGCTGTACGGGGAGTCTACGTCTTCTGTGGCAAAGTCTAATATCTGTAGCTCAGCCGTGTGGTTATGATGTTGGAAACG
The DNA here is from genome assembly GCF_032717465.1 of Coenobita brevimanus. NCBI lineage: Eukaryota > Metazoa > Arthropoda > Malacostraca > Decapoda > Coenobitidae > Coenobita > Coenobita brevimanus. The sequence goes on from NC_137060.1 coordinate 2,685,723, forward strand.
CGGGTCATAATTGGCTGAGCTACTTACATGAGAAAAACTCCTGGCGAGGATGTTAGCAACGTCCACGGGCTCGTCATAGGTGGTGTTATTCACCTGCAAGGTGGTCACAGGGAAGTATGGGCGTTTATTATTTAATATTCTTATAGTGGACCAGACTTTATGTAATGGTGTTGTACGAGTCACCGTGGACACAAAGGACCGCCAGGAGTCACGTTTAGCCCTTCTTATTATTCTCCTTGCCTCAGCCCGTGCCTGTTTGTATGCAATAAAATTTTCCTCAGTGGGCTGACTATCAAAAATCCTGTATCTCCTATTGCATCTCCTTAATGCTTGTCAGCAATCCGGCGTCCACCAATGTGCTCTATGCTTCGCATGAACTGTAGAAATCTTGGGAATAGCAGCCTCAGCTGCGTGTAATATGGAAGTAGTTATATTTTCGACCTTAACATCAATGGTCTCCCCAGATATATCTAAATTTGCGATCCTTGAGAAGGCTCCCCAATCTGCTTTCTTATAGTTAAATTTTGGAGGTGGAGGGTCCGAAATGATGTCGCGTGTATAAGAAAGACAGATGGGTAAATGATCACTTCCCAAGGAGTCGTCGTAAGGATCCCATGAGAGATATTGATGTATACTAGGGGAGGTCAAAGATAAGTCAATGGCCGAAAAGTTACCAGTACGATCATCTACACGAGTCGCTCTACCATCGTTCAGAAGACAGAGGTTGGACTGTAGTATTAGGTCGGCTACTTGCTCCCCACAACCATCAATCCTCAAGCTACCCCATTGATAGTGATGGACGTTAAAATCGCCCAACACTAACTTATTCCCAGGGAGATGTTCCACTAGTGAATTTAAAGCATCACTATCAATGGGGTCATGTGGAGGACAGTACAGAGAGCAAATAGACAGATACATGTTATGAAATTTTACTCTGCACGCGACCGCTTCCAGAGTAGAATTTAGAATCACTTCCGTTTGTGGGTGTGATTTGTGGGTGTAAATGGCAACTCCGTGACCTTCATATCTTCTATACGAGTGGTAGTGTCTGAACTGTGGAGGATCAGGATGATCCTCCAGGCGCGTCTCCTGTAAACAAACAATGTCTGGCCTGTTTATTGACAGCAAGATTGCTATATTGTGTAACTTATTCCCGACACCTCTACAATTCCACTGTAATAAGAGTGAATGCGGCGGTTTAAGATTTTTGTTGGGGGCCAGTGTGCTTCGTCTTTTTTTGTCGCCTGCCAGTAGGCGAGCGACTACTGGGGGACCTATCCCGGTGCTTACTCATGGAAACCTCCATATTCTCATCAATGACAAGGCTCTCAGACTCCACCGAGGAAGAGCTATTCTTTCTCTCCCTTGCTGGACCAGGAGCGGGAAGGACATGAGGACGTGCCGGCTTGGTGAGGGTGGTCAGATTAATCTTATCAGACTTGTCGGGCTTCGATTTTGGCTGCACCAACTGCGAAGGAGCAGCAGCAGCCTGAGAGTAAGAAGTGGCGACAGGGATGTCTGTAAGAGAGTTGGAACGTACAGGGGGTCTAGACTTAGAGGTAGGGCATGTGGCATGTGGAGCAAAGGTAAGGTCAGTCTGTGTCTCCACGGTGCACATCACGGGACGGGACACAACCGCCGATGCATAGGAGACATTAGGCTTGGGAGTTGCATGCAACTCCTTCACCTTCTTCCTAGCATCGTAAAAGGATATGCCCTCAGTCGCTTTCACTGTGCAGACCTCTTTCTCCTCCTTCCACTTGGGACAAGCCCTAGAGGAAGTGGGGTGAGCATCCTTACAGTGGAAGCAACATTCAGTCTCTGATGTACAGCGGTCAGCAGAATGTCCTACAGTCGCACACTTGCCACATACTACGTTTGAAGCTCGACAAGCCTTTTCATGATGTCCATAGAGTTGACATTTTCCACAACGAAGGGGATTAGGTATGTAAGGTCTCACATTAACAATTTCATATCCTACTTTCACATTAGTAGGGAGAGATACTTTACCGAAAGTCAAAACTACTGTGGCTGTCTTCGTCCTTATGCTTTCCTGGAAACGGGTTATGAATCGGGCCTCAATTACATCTTGCTGAGCAAGTTCACTGATGATGTCATCCTCGTCCATGACCATGAGGTCCCTGCAGGTGATAACATCTTTACAGGAATTCATGGAGTGAGGGATCGTCGGCACAACATCATAACAGTGGAACTTACTCAACATCATCAAATCTTTTACCTGACGCGAGTTTACTGTCTTTACTAGAAGGTCCCCACTAGCAAGTTTTTTCACCTGTTCCACCCCACCGGCACACCCGTCAATCACCTTCTTGATAATCAAGGGATTGAGGCTGGACAGGGGAGTGGAACCAACCGCATGTAGTAGGACGAAGGAGGCATTATTTACATTGATGTCTAGCGGGGTGTGTGTCTGGGGCCGTTCAGTCTGGGATCGGTCTGTCCATGCTTCAGTCGGGGGTCGGTCAGGACCGCCTCCCCCCCTGAAGGGGGGGGGAGGCAGTAGGGGCGTCCTCCATAGTACCACTCCCCCCTAACGGGGGAAGTGGGAAGAAGGTGAGAAGACAAACAAAGGACAAACAACCAGGGGCAAAACACCTAAATCTGAGGTTGCCCTCTCAAACCACTCCAAGGAGGCCCGACCGTGTTGTTTCACGCCCCAGAGCAATCAGTGGGGGGGACCCTCTGTGGGCGATAAGCAAAGGTAAACTCAGGAACAGACACAAACACCTATTGTATCTCTAAATAGGGAGGGGAGGAAAATGAATACTAGCTATCCTAACTTTATTGAAAAACGTCCTAGTGGCGAGCAAAACAAAGCTAACGCCGGTGAGGCAACCCTATGCTAGAAGGGAGCTCAGAAAACACGTCTACTCTCTCCGCAACCATTCATGAAAGTCCCAGTGTATGAAAACTGTCCCCGCGACTAAGTAACTTTCTCGGGTGTCGCGACTTGCGCTCTGATCAATTATAATAACATTCACTCTCTGGACCCCAGGCCCTCTCTATCCATAGTGCATCCGGTCGAGACTATTAAATACTAATTTTGCCTATAGACACAATACGGGTATATAAAACTTACAACTCACCATCGAGATATAATTGCAGAACTCTACTCTCTGCCTGTGCTGTGTGTGATTGTTGGGAAGCTAACTCTGTAAACCTGTCTCCATCATATCCTGTAACTCTTGGTTTGTATTGTAACAGTGTATTGAAATAAGCCAATAGATGTGTTAAGGTGTGCTGCTTAGTTTTTATGCCCTGTTCCTTTGTAAGTGTTTTATTTCCGGTCCGGAAAGAGGACCCCGCTCAGTCGCGGGCGTTTTTAGTCAGGAAAGTCGAGCTAAAAACACCCTGCATAACAAATATTATAATTCCTCCTCCTTTTTTTAAGTTCCTATCTCTTCTCCATATATTATATTCCTCTATGTTTAGGATGTCATTTGAGAGCTAAAATGCCCACCGCCGGACCACCCACTCTGCCACCCCACACCCCACCACCGGGCCACCGCCACACCACGACCCCAGGAAGACACAACGGGGAGTCTAGTGACCCAGGTCAAGAGGGTCATCCGTCCACTACTGACCTGCGCCCCTCTTCCCAGCAACTGCCCCGGCACCAGGTGACCAAAGATCAGCAACGACCTTGCAGGCGGGACAACCATCGTCAGGGGACTTTGATGCATGGTCGTGAGGAGCATAGATGTGTTTTCTGTTGTGCTCTTCTCTAGTTTCCAGGGCTGCCTCACCGGCATTAGTTTTTTTTCACCCTTCTGGTGACGTTAGGCTAGTTAGTTTCTAACATTCCTCCCCTCCCTGTTAGTCTTGAACAGTAGGTGTCTGTTTCAATAAACTGAGTTTACCTTTGCTTATCGCCCACGGCTTATCGCCCACGGAGGGTCCCCCCTACTGATCGCTCTGGGGCATGAATAAACACGGTTGGGCCTCCCTGGAGTGGTTTGAGAGGGCAACCTCAGACTTAGGTGTGTGGTCCCCGGTTGTTTGTCCCTTGATTGTTTTCTCTCCTTCTTCCCACTTCCCCCGCTAAGGGGGATTGGTACTATGGAGGACGCCCCTACTGCCTCCCCCCCCTCAGGGGGGGAGGTAGTCCTGACCGACCCCCGACTTCTACATGGACTGACAGCCCCCAGACAGAACGGCCCCAGACTCGTTTGCCCCGTGACGTCCCTATTAATAATGCGGAATATGTAATCATCACTGCTCTAGGCTCCACTCCCTTGAGCAGTCTCAATCCCTTCATGATCAAGAAGGTCATTGATGGCTGTGCTGGGGAGGTGGAACAAGTAAAAAAACTTGGGAACGGAGACCTCCTCATTAAGACTTGTAACCCATCTCAAGTAAAGGATTTGTTGAAGCTGCGCAAGTTTCACTGCTATGATGTCGAAACCAAGATCCCAACATCCATGAATTCCTGCAAGGGGGTTATCACTTGCAGGGATCTCATGGTGATGAGTGAGGAAGAGATCATAGATGAACTCGCTCAGCAAGATGTCATTGATTCAAAATTTATCACCAGATTCTCGGAAGGTGTCAGGACAAAGACAGCGACCATTGTTTTGACATTCGGTAAAGTATCACTTCCTAGCAATGTAAAAATTGGTTACGAAATTGTTCATGTGCGGCCATACATTCCCAACCCTTTCCGTTGTTTGAAATGCCAGTTATATGGGCATGGTGCCAAGACCTGTCGGGCTTCCCAGCCAGTGTGTGACAAGTGTGCAAGCCAAGGTCATGAGGCGGAACATTGCACATCTGAGACGGTCTGTTGCTTCCACTGCAAGGGTGCTCACTCCACTTCCTCTAGGGATTGTCCCAAGTGGAAGGAGGAGAAGGAGGTCTGCACAGTGAAGGCAACGGAGGGCATTTCCTACTATGAAGCTAGGAAAAAGGTGAAGGAGTTGCATGCAACTCCCACGCCGAATAGGTCCTATGCTTCGGCGGTAATGTCCCATCCTGTGATGTGCTCTGTAGAGACGCAGACTGATCCTGTCCTTCTCCCAACTGCCACTCACAGTACATCTCCATCTCGACCTCCTGTCCGCTCCAGCTCTCTCACTGACATCCCTAAGGTTTCAACCTATTCTCAGGCTGCTGCTGCCTCTCCATCAGTACGGCCTAAAGCGAAACCCGACAAGTCTAGTAAAAGTAACATGACCACCCTCACAAAACAGTCTCGTCCTCACGTTCTTCCAGTTCCCACTCCAGCGAGGGAGAGGAAGGTTAGCTCTTCCTCGGGGGGGTCAGGGAACCTCGTAATTGACGATAATATGGAGGTTTCCGTGAACAAGCACCGGGATATGTCCCCCGGTAGTCGCTCGCCTGCTGGCGGGCGACAAAAAAAGACAAAGCACACTGGCCCCCAACGAAAATCTTAAACCGTCGCTTTCACTATACTACAGTGGAATTGTAGAGGTATTGGGAATAAGTTACACAATATAGCAATCTTGCTTTCTATACACAAGCCAGACGTTATTTGTTTACAGGAGACGCGCCTGGAGGATCACCCTGATCCTCCAAAGTTAAAACACTACCACTCGTATAGAAGATATGAAGGTCACGGAGTAGCCATATACACACACAAATCACACCCACAAACGGAAGTGATTCTAAATTCTACTCTGGAAGCGGTCGCGTGCAGAGTATAATTTAATAACACGTATCTGTCTATTTGCTCTCTGTACTCTCCTCCACATGACCCCATTGATAGTGATGCTTTAAATTCACTAGTTAAACATCTCCCTGGGAATAAGTTAGTGTTGGGCGATTTTAACGCCCATCACTATCAATGGGGTAGGTTGAGGATTGATGGTCATGGGGAGCAAGTAGCTGACCTAATACTATAGTCCAACCTCTGTCTTCTGAACGATGGTAGAGCGACTCGTGTAGATGATCGTACTGGTAACTTTTCGGCCATTGACTTATCTTTGGCCTCCCCTGGTATACATCAAGATTTTTTATGGAATCCTTATGACGACTCCTTCGGAACTGATCATTTACCCATCTGTCTTTCTTATACACGCAACATCGTTTCGGACCCTCCACCTCCAAAATTTAACTATAAGAAAGCAGATTGGGGATCCTTCTCAAGGATCGCCAATTTAGATATATCTGGGGAGACCATAGATGTTAAGGTCGAAAATATAACTACTTCCATATTACACGCAGCTGAGGCTGCTATTCCCAAGACTTCTACAGCTCATGCGAAGCATAGAGCACATTGGTGGACGCCGGATTGCCGACAAGCATTAAGAAAACGCAATAGGAGATACAGGATTTTTGATAGTCAGCCCACTGAGGAAAATTTTATTGCATACAAACAGGCACGGGCTGAGGCAAGGAGAATAATAAGAAGGGCCAAACGTGACTCCTGGCGGTCCTTTGTGTCCACGGTGACTCGTACAACACCATTACGTAAAGTCTGGTCCACTATAAGAATATTAAATAATAAAGGCCTATATTTTCCAATCACCACCCTTCAGGTTAATAACAACATCTATGACGAGCCCGTGGACGTTGCTAACATCCTCGCCAGGAGTTTTTCTCATGTAAGTAGCTCAGCCAATTATGATCCGCGTTTTCAACATCATAAACACACGGCTGAGCTACAGATATTAGACTTTGCCACAGAAGACGTAGACTCCCCGTACAACCAAGAGTTTACGCTAGATGAACTGCTCCTTGCCCTGAAATCCTGTAAAGACACCAGCCCTGGACCAGACACCATCACGTATGGTATGATCCAGCATCTTAATCAGGACAACCTGATTAAGTGCAGTAGCCTGTACTTGGATCCAACCCTGCAACACAGCATGCAAGATGGAGATGACAGTTTGGGGCGATTAAAATAAGTGTAGTTCATTTGTTTTCACATAACGGAACTGGATCTCATAACTTAAATATTTTGTGGACGCATAAAATTAAGTGACCTTTAGTTATGAGGTAGGAATGAGTCTCCTTGGTTACTACAGCCAATGTGCTTTCATCTTACGGAACTGGACCACTCTTAGGTAAAAAGTGATGGTTACTTACGATTAAACAGTGCCAGTGTAGTAGTAGTAGTAGTAGTGGTGGTGGTGGTGGTAGTGGTGGTGGTGGTGGTAGTAGTAGTAGTAGTAGTTGCAACCCCAGGCTCAGGTGAACGTTAACTCAGTGGACTGCAGGTCAAAGCTGCCTTCTGCATTCCACCATCGTCCTGTCGGGGGATAGGGAGGGGACAGGGATATTTGTATAACCAGGCAGCTCCACCACCCGGTCACATCGGCGCCACCACTTGAAGGCGTCCCTCTCCACCACCAGCCAGTAGGGTAATAACAGCAACTGCTATTTTATTAAACATTTTATTTTTCACATAAAAGTCAGTCAACCTCCTGGATCAAATAAGTTTCTGTACATATTTACAGCTTTAGAACACAATGTAAAGGATTCAGTGCTTGTCCCAGGAACCAATGGTATAATTAGTACCAGCAAAACAACTAGCACTTTATGGCACGTATTCTAGGTGGCATAGCAGGCTTCCTAGCACCTCTTTCTTAGCGACTTAATATGTATATTACACCTTGACATTACCTGGTATGCTCGTATGCTATTTATATCACTGACACAGTTTCCATCAATAACATAGAGTGTACTGAGGTGTAAAAAAGTAGAATAAATCGCTAAGGATGAGGTGCTACGACATCTCCAGTCACTTAGAATACAGGCCTATCAGTAAATGCTCAACAGTGGGATCCTTATGGGAGGTGTGGCAAAACGATGCCTGGGCCTCGTAGCTATTTATAGATAATTGTAAAGAAGGCAAAATATAACAATGTAGGTAACAAAACAATTATTTCACGTCATACATACTGCTGTATTTTTGTTATATTGTTAACCTAATACATCTTTTACCTCTGATAACATTATGCTTCGCTATACGGACATTCATGTTCTTACTACCAGCAGTCTCTCTCTCTCTCTCAGCAGAGGAAAGGCCTCTATTTAATCCATTTACTACGATATTCTTCATAAGCTGAAGAAAGTCGTCTGGCGGTAGCGGGAATAAAAACAAAAATGCCCTCGATATTCGCTGGCTTGCTGCTTGCGGGTTCGGTTATTTGCGGGTTAACAAACCAGCCTACCTCAAGATAAGGAGGCAATCTGCTGTTCTAATGGACGCGAGTTCGATTCCCGGCTGGGGCAGGGAACGGTTCAAGAATTTAAATTATGTTTAAGAAGTCTTTACTGATCTATCATAAGACCCACCGACATGTCATAAAAACACCCCCGCTAATGATATATAATACCTGTATGAGATAACCCGGAAATGCATTTAATATAGGTGGTGGATGTCAGCGCCAAAAATGGTGATACGTGGGGGGGGGGTACACTCGTACGTAGGAGAGCTGCTGGGCCTAAAGGAACGGGCTGTTAAGTCTATGCTCAAAGTCGGAAGCAAAAATAAAAAAATAAAAAAATAAATACCGTAACGTGTGATGATGCTTTGGGTTACTGCAAAGGGTTTTTGGACAATCACACAATTAACGAATGCAGGAGCCGCTGGGAGGAGCGGGCGCCATTTGCCAATTATTCGCGGATTTTCACCATTCGTGAGCAAGTTTGTTTGTAAGGCATCTCAGCGAATATGGAGGGCCGACTGTAACGTCAATCTGAATTCCTACGCAATACAGTATTAACACACTACATGCGTTCTCCAAGACTTATTTATCCACCATTACATCACAAAACACATAATGAAAACAACTTATATTCCTTAAGTCGCTGCTGTTTCTTAATTTCAGTCATGCCTGGCGAAGCAGGCTTTAGTTTTGTCCAACGTACTGTACCTGGAGGAATCCCCACTTGCTGCCAGTGTGACTCTCAACTCAATGACTATATACGTTGTTATTATATACTTACTAATACATGACGATTTTAACCACTTTATACAAGATTCATTGTATTAATCAATCCGAAGGTTAGTAAAATCGCCTGACTAGCAAGAACATAGTAAACATCATTGTCTTGAAATGGATATTATGTATTTCAGGAACGGCTACGTGAGTTAAGTACTAAGCATTTACCTTGGGACGCCACACATTTGCTAATATAAAAATAACTCGGGGGGGAAAAAAAAAAAAAAAAAAAAGAATCCTCAACTGTTTTAGTCCAGATTGGCAAAAGGTATTCGAACCATTTTCTTCAGTCATGAATAGCACAACGTATTTGAAGCATTTGCTCTAGTAAAGAGTGCAAGCAGCTACGGCATGGTTTAGCAGGTGTTCGTATTACCATTACAACTCCCTATTTATATATTTACATATTTATACCTTCATAGTATACATCAACCTCCCAAATCCCCATTACATATACAGTGTTTGAAATCTCGACCCGAAACCAGTGGTGTGAGGGAGACCTTAATGTTCAGCGTTGCCATATCCTGATCATTTATTCAGCTTAGGGTAAACTTTTCGGACTGGAGGGGCTACAAATAGCATTAATAACCCCTTCATTACGTGAGGCCTTTCCTAGGCTCAATAAAATCGTCTGGTAGCAACAAGAACGAAACAGGACGCAACCTCACTTCAAAGAGACATCCTTTTTTTTTTTTTTTTTTTTTTTAAGTTAATTCTCGCTTCTTTCACAAGCTTTTATTCAGACTGGCAGAAACTTTTCCCACTACAGAGGTTAAGCTAAGCCGTAAAGTTAGCTTAAGGTCGATATATGGTGTACTGAGACGGAGGGTGAAGAGGGCACTGTGTTGGGGGTGAAGAATCGTGGAGGAACCTCAAGAGTGTCAAGGAACAACTGTTAATGGTGAGGGGGGGAATATCAGGGAGTAACCCCAGATGGATGAGAGGGCACGTCAGTCAAGGGTGAGGTATGGATCAAGGAGTCCTACAAGGGTGAAGGAAGGCGTTTGTTGATGCTGAGGTGGATATCAAGACGTCCCAGGAGAGTGAAGAGGAACGTCTGTTGGAGGGTGACGTGGGAAATTTCAAGGAGTCCCAGGAGCGTGAAGGGTAAAGTCTGCACTGATGGTGAAGCTTGGAGGACATCAAGGAGGAGTTCACACCCTAAGTGAAGTGCCACTCGAGGTCTACGCAAGGCAGTGCTGTAAGCCGTGGAGGCCAAGCATCAGGGTAAGGATTAAGGTCAGTAGTGATGGCGATGTGTAGACCGCTGAGGCCAGAGCCGCACCCTCACACACACGGCTCCCAGGGGCGTACTTGGTGCACTTGAACTGGAAGGCAAAGCATCAGTTGGTCAAGAGGGTCCTGGCAACACGGATCAATCAGGCAAAGTGAGCAGGTAAAGGTGATTTATTACCTGCAGTGATGCAGTAGATGATAACGACAATTTTGCATCACAGGGTCTTATAAAATTAACTGTAATAATATGATGTAATCAGGCAAACGTGATTTATTACCTGCAGTGATCCAGTAGATGATAACGACAATTTTGCATCACAGGGTCTTATAATATTAACAGCAATAATATCGGCAGAAACTATGGCTCGAAAAAGTTTCTCTATCTCTGTCATCAAGTGATTACGCAGTAAGTGTTTTTTCTTCTTTTACCAGCACACATCTTACAATGCTGAATGTATTTCATGTTATATGAAGTTCCATCTTCATGCCATACCACTAAAAATAGCAGGCATATGTATACAAGAGAAATTACTAAAGAATAGTTTCAGCATTTTACATACAGTGTCAAAATGTGAAGAAAAAGCAAGGACACTTTTTGGAGTAACTGTACATAAAAAGTACTATTATACTTGGCTGCTATGACTGGGAAACACTACGTCTTTGTTGACACTTAAGTAAAAAAGGGATAATTTTCATTCAATTTTAAATACTGACCGGCACAAAATATTACAAGCAAACAATGAAAACAATAAAACTGACCGAGAAACACCAGTACACAAGGAAACAACAGGTTAATAAAAATTCACACACCTGGACCCCTTTTCCTTGCCGAAACGGAATAATGAACAACAAATATATTTACAATTTGTGTTCTAATCTAGAGACACACTTCTGACCCGAGACTACATGATGCATGACATGCTAAGATGCAGTTGTGCCTCGCTGTGGTGTCAGGCATTTAGAGTTTTAGTGCCTTCATAATGGCACCACCAATAACAACAACACAGTCACACAAATTTTTGTTGGTGAGGAAGATTTCGTACCACTTCTTCCTTAGCGACTTATTAACAGACCGCAGATCAACGCTTTCCCCACAGGTTATATTTTAATGTAAAGTATAAGATCCAGATGCCGACAAAAGTTGTCTCATATGAGGAATGGATGGGGCTCTGCATCCTGCACAGAGTTAACACATTCACCCTCAAGACATCTACTTATTTTATTCATCGTAAGGGAATCCAATTCATTTGATCTTATTCAGCCTAACACATCTCCCTCATTCTACTTCAGTTAACGTTACACTTTATATTCCAGCTTGGGAGACCGTTGGACACTAACGGGGTTACTGAAGGTAAATAAAAATAAAGTCTCTCTCCTAAGATAAATAGTCTGGAAACAACAAGAATACCCTTTGAAAATTACACCAATGCCATTCAGGGGTTGATATTCCTTTGCATGTTATTAATATCAATATGGTTTGCATCAGTAACAAAAACCTGTGCAGTGTATTTATCTCAGCTAAATAAAACTGTCTGTTGTTACCTGCAATAAATGACATAATTCAGTTCTTGGTAAAAACGTTACTGAAAAATAAAACCTGTTATGGCATGGTGGGTGTCTCTTAAATAAAATACAAGCATCTGATGTTGGCCAAAACAAATTGTACAGTTAGGGACATGTGTTTGCCTAATATTCAACAATTTGTAAATTCATTGCCGTCTGCTGGCCAACCTCCCTAATCTGAAGGAGGCTTGATATGTCTCCGGCCACAGATGTTCTCTTCGCATGATGCGTCAGGAAGGAAGGTAACAGACATGCCCTGTATGTATAGTAGATACAGTTCAATATTAGGACACCTTTTATTCTCCTGTAATATCAGGCAGTTAAACTGTACTCACCAAAATAAATCGCCCAGGAAGAGGAGCAACGAAATCTAAACCAGTGAATATATGGTTCAGTGCCATGCAGATTCCTCCCTCACTTCACAGTTAAACATATAACAACACAGCATTTTTCATTTTAATCAAGTACCACCAAATTATTATACTCAACTTAGGAAGGACCTCTGCCTGTGAAGGGGGTAATGAAGGCTACATCTAACCCCTCCACTTCCAAAAGTCTCTCCTAAGCTAAATATAAGTGTCTGGAAATAGCATGAATAAAAAAGAAAAAGATATACTCAGACTGATGGGGTTAGTACAATTCCACATGTTCACTTTCCAGTGTGTACAACTGCCGTCAGGAATATCACTTATCTTTTTCGATAAACAACTGAAGAGATTCAAGGAGTAATGCCAAACGCACCAAAATCAAAACCGAGCAAATGAAAAATCTGCTGGGTTCTGAAGACAACAGAACTGGGTTTCGTAAGTCACCACTCACTATACTGTTATGAAGTGCATCAGTATTTATGTCCGCAATTGTACAGTACACTGATGACGCGGACAGCCACACCAAGGCACCAGACCACTGCCATCAGCACTTTGGCATCCAGCAAGCCACCAGACTCACTGCGACAGAACACAATGGCAACCCGGTGTGAGACGACACTATTAGTCTGGCCACTAGGGAGCAAGGCAGGGACACAGACCGTGGCAGGACATGGACTGAGGCAAGGACATGGACAAAAGCAGGGACATGGACCAAGGCAGAGAAGCTGTAGGCAGCAGTAGTGTTAAATGTGGACCAGCAGCAGTGGTAGTAGTAGATGCAGTAGTAGTAATGGGAGTAGTAGTAGTGGTAGTAGCAGCAGCAGTAATTTTAGTGGGCTGTGGCGGAGGGTCAGACAAAGTTTACCTCAGCAGCAATAGTTCTCTCTCATTCCAAGTAGTGCTCCTACAATCTCAACTTCTCTCCTGGTGTGTCTTGAGTCTCAGGTTTTCTCCAGGCAGCCTCTAGTCTGACCTTCTCTCCACACAACTCCAGAGCATCAACTTCTCTCCAGACAGCTCCAGAGCATCAACTTCTCTCCAGACAGCCTCAAAGCCTCAATGTATGGACACACAGCTTCTAGAGTTTTAACATCACTCCAGACAACTTCAAGAGGCTGAACTTCTCTTCAGGCATCAAGAGTCTGAACTTATCTTCAGACAGCTTCAAATCCCGAATCTCTCTCAAGAAAACTCTCACAAACTCATTCTCTCCAGACAGCCTCCAGAATCTTAACTTCGCTCCAGGCAGTTTCCAGAACCTTAACCTGTCTGCAGACAACCTCCACAGCTTCAATTCCTTTCCAGGTAATGGCCATCAAGTCTCAGGTTTCTTGAGGCCAGAATTATGCCATGTGTCCTCCTCTCACATGAGAACTGACGTATTGAGGTATTCGTCACTTCCAGCAAGGCGTTGTATGAAGAACTTTCTTCCTTCCTAGGTACTTGGGTCAAACGAACACAGTAACACTTGGTTATATCACGTCAGTAGTTTCACAGCTGAGAAACAATGCATTAGGAAAATCAAATTTTCGTAGCACATTGCAACCACACTCTTCCCAAGCTGACAATCTTGATAACTATCTTCCAGTTAATATAGTTACAAAGTCCAATCTTGCAGAGTTAAGTACTGTATCATAAAATGGGCATCACTGCAAGTATGGCTAACACTGTGGTGACAATTCCTGTATGGAAACTGAAATCACATCTGGTACAGCCATTGCTTGATTCCACTTCCAGCTTTGATTTAGGAGTTCCAGCTGTAATTCTTGTGGTCTGGGTGGAAACGTTGTCATCTTCTATTTGCTGCAGTTGTGTATTGTTTGAAGACATTTTTGCTTCCTCAGCAAAAGTAACATTCTTCGATATCCTTTTCGTGTGTATTGGTTTGTCAGAGTCATTTTTCATCTTTCCCTCGGTAAAGTTCCTCTCGTTTTCTGGTACTATAGTTTTGGGCTTAAGATCCTCAGTCATATCAGTCTGGTTGGTATGAGCAGGAACTTTTGAAAAACTTATTCTTGGCTCATTTACATAACTTGGTGAAACGTTCCGACTGTTTCCATGATTATTGTAAGACTGAATATAATTTAAGTTGTCAGAAATGTTTCTACTCTCATATGCTGAACTGGGCTGCACTTCTTTTGATGAATGTTCGTGAGCAAATGACAGAGATTTGTTAGTAATCGAGGACGAAGACATATTGTCTTTATTCTGAGAAGTTTCCAGCTCTTTCTGGTTTGAATTCAAATTTTCCTGACTTACTGGCAACTCGGATCCCTCAGCTTCAACAGAGGGAACATGGTTTCCAGTTAATGCAGTATCACTTTCCACTAATGTCTGACTATATAACTGCTCCTTTTGAATACCGATTTTTGGATCAATCAGTGGAAGAAAATCAGTTTCCAAAATATCCACCACCATCGGGACAAAGGTAACAGAGAGGCCGGCATCATCCTTGTGTTGCCAGTGGTTGACGGTGTTAGGGACGGGTGTTGGAGGGGGAAACACTGCCTCCATCACCTCCTCCTGCAGGCGCCTCTGCAGCCACAAGTTGACCATGTCCACTGGTGAGGGAGTGATGCCGTCCCTTGCAGTTCCTAAACTGGCTCTTTGATTTTGAAGTCCTTCTTCGTGAGTGTTTCTAAGATTTATTTCTGTAGTATCAGGCATGTTATATCCACTGTTTTCCCTCATAATGTGTTGCCGAGTATACTGTTCTGTACCTGATGCAACTGAAGAGAAATCATTCTTCCACTTCATTAACCTACTGGTCAGGACTGGATGCTGAAAAATAAAATCCTTTCTTACACTGACAGGTATGACCTCCGTTGCATTTCCATTCATCTGTTGTTTATCTATGTCAATGTCAGCATGTGGATCAACGTCAACATCTCTGACAGAAGTCTTCTGAGTTTCTTCAACTTCATGAAAGAAAGATAAATGCTTACTGTTTAGAATCTCTGTTTGGTTACTTACATGTAAATTAGTTTGCAAAGCACTGTTGTTCAATGCAGTACCATTTACTGGTGCTATAGTGGTGCCTACAGGTGAGGGTCTACCACTCCTGGTAACCACAAAAGTTCGTCCTGTTATAATGTCCTGAGAATCCTTGTGGCCTTTGCCTCTGCCCCTGAGCCTGTTCCTGTGAATGGGTCTCCTGCCCATGACGTCACCTCTCCTCGTTACACCAAAAGGTCTCTTGTTCCTCATCCTTCGTCGCGTCCAATGTCGTCGGGTACCATGGCGATTATTAGGTGAGCCAACCCTACCAACACGCCTCAAGGTTTGCACCTCCAGTATACCTGATTCTTCTGCCATGACAGGGACTTCTGTGGTGGGTGGTTGTGTGACTTGCCAATCTGTTCCTTCTGTGAATGTTGGTTGATCATTGCCTAATCCCTCATTGAGGCCTTCAGAAACCTGGGGCACTCCTGTTGTGGACTCAGCATAAAAATGTGGCTCTGATGTATACCCACCATACTGTTGACCAAAAGGACGTGTTTGCTGCAATGGCGTCACACCCAAGCCACCATTTTTGATGGATGGCCTCCTTCTGTACGGCTGTCTTCCCCTTAGACCTTTTCTATGTACAGGTATTCGTCTTTCACTGCCACTGCTGGTGTCAGGCTCAGTTTTATTTAATGGTAGTACTGAAAGTGTTCCATCATGTTTATATGGTGGTATGTGACGTGATGTTGGTGCTCCTCGATCAAGTGGTCTTCTAAAGCGTCTTCTGGAGTGTCTGAACCTCTGTCGGTGTCTAACGTTTGATAACTGTGAGGGACAGAGAGTGGGTGCCGCTGGGTGTGTTGGGGAAGATGACAAAACAGAAGCCACATCCTCTGTTGTATTCCCGGATGAAATGCTGCAATGGGAACTTTCTTGACGATGGGAGAACCTTGGTCTACCTGGTCCATCTTGCCTGTATCCTGTCCTATCAAATGATGGTTGGTTTCTGTGGTGTGGGAAATTTACAGAGGCAGACTGCTTGTGACTGCTGTTGGATAATGAAGTTTTAGTTGAATTAAAAATGGAATGCATAGAGTTTGTACTTACTAAGGATTGTTAAATTTGCTGCTTGATGCTGATGATGAATTCCTATTCACAGATTGTGGCATGCTTTGAGACAGTCTACTTACATAGTGTTGTTCATGGCCTTCATGCTCGTGCTCTATTGCTAAAGAGTCAGAAAAAATCACTGACGGATGAACTAGAGTTTCCATATATGCACTGGGTGTTGTTTCATTTCTTACATGCAGTGAACGTGCTTTGTTAGTGTTGGTTATTAAGCTTTGGACACCATACAACTGTACCGAAGATGAGCTGAGCTTCACTACAACTTCACTTGAGTCACTACCATCTGTGGAGTTAGTTACTGTACTATTATCCAGCACTCCAGAGGGGAAAGTCAACGTGACATTTTCTCGGTGTGTTTGTGAAGACTCAGGCGGTGGAGTCCCGAGCCCCACACCCGTCTCTTGAGTTAAAGTTCCCACACTGAGTGGTGGGCTGCTTGGGTCCCAACCAGACCACTCCTCCACTTCTGGCACTGATTGGTGAGGAAAATTTAAGACCCCCACCTAAAGATTCATCCTTGTTAGAATCTACATCTCCTCTCTCCTCCAAACTCGTGCTTGTCACCTTACTGTTCGCACTGGAATTGTGTCTCCTTCTGTGGTGTTGGTGAGTGCTGGTCTGGGTGGTGGTGTAAAGCTCTCTGGGGCATGTGTGCAATGAATACGTAAAATCTGGACAAAGATCCTGCAACACAGAATAACACATCTAGAGCCTAACCACAGTAAGACCTCATAGTATGTCGCCTTCTTTGACGATACATATACATGGCTAAGTTAGCAGGCTGAAACAGTCTCGCCTACATTCCATTCAATCAGATGATTTATAATCAGTATATTCTTGCTGTCTCCAGACGATTTTATTAAACTTAGGGGAAACTTTTGAAACTCTTCTAACCTGAAAAAATCGTCTGGAGAGAGCAACAATAAAACAGAAAAGACGTCATGGAACTGAATGGGATATTTATGACCCTAATTTTGTGGTAGTGTGGGGCACAGCATAGTGTTGTGTCTCTTACCTTGCTGTCCTAAGGGGTGGCATGGCAGGAGAAAACACAACAGTTATTAGTGTCATTAAGGCCAATTACCCAAGCAACACTGAAAGCTGCAATGATGGTGAAGGAAGTAGCCTACCTTAGTCCTAATTACGGTATTTTAGATATGAAATATACTAGCAAGTTTTAGCTCACTGTATAAGACATGCAATAAGAAGTTTCCATGGAATAGTTTCTTATCACTGTTTAATACTAATATACCCTTGAGAGATTATCGTTTTTGCTGTCGCAGCTGCTTAACTCCAGTCTGACCGAGCAAACCCGTCGACCAGACAAGCAACTGTTTCTGTGGGGCCGTCCTACAGGTACAGTACAGTACACACACCACACAGGGATCCGGCGCCCCCGTGTGGCAGACAGTGCCTCATCAGGGTCGGACTAGGGTCCTTCACACGGCGAGGTGCAAGGAAATATGAGGAGGTTTGACTCCCGGGTGGATGCCGCAGCCGCTTAGCTACAACCAGGGTGCATAGCGCCACCACGTGTAGGCTCCTGGTCAGCGCCAGAGGTAATTATAAAATTACTGTGCACTTTCTCAACACATACCATACTCCAGTACTAGTTCTCTGGCAGCACAATATTAAATGTTTCATGACTCCAGCATCCATAACCTATTCTGTTTCATTACCACATTACACAAATAATTATTATCAATTCCCTAACCAGAATTTCCGACGAGATGGTATGAGACAAAATAAGAGAGAGAGAGAGAGAGAGAGGGGGGGGGGGGAAGGAGGGGAGAAAGGGGAGAGAGAGAGAGAGAGAGAGGGGGGGAAGGAGGGGAGAAAGGGGAGAGATAGAGAGAGAGAGAGAGAGAGAGAGAGAGAGAGAAATGCCACAAAGACAAGAAAGAGCTGAAGATAAAAAAATATATATGATTATAGTTCTATCGACAGTGAGTTACATCCAGGCCACTCCCCCACTCAACACAGCCACACACACACATGTCCTACTATAGTTCTTTCACCTTAACTTGGCCCAGATGTTCCTCGTTTTTTCCATTTATTTCACGTAATTCAGTGCCAAAAAAGACATTACTACGGCTCCACATCCATTTCATTGCACTTTTTCGTGACTAGTGCTCTGTTTTAGTATTAATCTACCGTTACAACTCAGCATTCAAGATGGACAGATGGCAGATTTAGGTCTAGTTACAGTAAAACGAATATAAGTTTTGTCCTACTGACAAACACCACACTGTAAAGACTCCATCTGACCCAGCAAAGAAATAGACCCCTACATCTATCCTGACAACCCACCCACCCACCTCTACACACCTCTGTCTAACAAAGGGTATAATAGACCCCTACATCTATCCTGACAACCCACCCACCCACCTCTACACACCTCTGTCTAACAAAGGATATAATAGACCCCTACATCTATCCTCACAACCCACTCACCCACCTCTACACACCTCTGTCTAACAAAGGGTATAATAGACCCCTACATCTATCCTCACAACCCACCCACCCACCTCTACACACCTCTGTCTAACAAAGGGTATAATAGACCCCTACATCTATCCTCACAACCCACCCACCCACCTCTACACACCTCTGTCTAACAAAGGGTATAATAGACCCCTACATCTATCCTCACAACCCACCCACCCACCTCTACACACCTCTGTCTAACAAAGGGTAAAGTCATATGGGAGTCAGGAGGAGGGCAGGACAGAAACAAGACACAGACAGTGAAACAGAAGACAGATGATGTAGACAGTGGTATGGTGTAGGTTTGGTTATTTGACTGTTGCCAATAAGGCCTTAGCTTGTGAGCCTCCACCCAACAAACTCACTGGCAGTCAGTGGGGCTCGAACCCACCACTCAGTGTCCTCCACATGTGAAGCCAGCACTATACCGACCCAGCCACCGAGTCGTCCCTACCTGTGTCTTTCTTACTCCCAACTCCTCCCCACCTCACCCTGAACCAACCTACCAACAAACATCTCTCTCTCTCTCTCTCTCTCTCTCTCTCTCTCTCCCTCCTCAAGCCAGCATCTCAACCAGCCTCATACAAACTTGCCTAACTTTGTCTTTATCAAAAGTAAAGCGTATGAAGGCCAAAGCTCTCAAAAGGTGGGCACAACTCCCTGACTCTCTCTCAACTCTGGCCTACTTCCTAAAAGTTTAGTTGAGTTTAATGTGGTAAGGGGAATGTACATTTGTGTGTGTGTGTGGGTGGGTAGGTAAAGAAGAAAGAGAGAGAGAGAGAGAGAGAGAGAGAGAGAGAGAGAGAGAACCAAGGCTGGCACCCTGCAAAACTATCTATCTATCTATTGCCAGACGCCTTAATCTCTTATCCGGGGTGGCAAAACAATCCATCTAATGCACACTGAACAAAAAAATAAAAAAATCCAGATCCTTACATTTGGAGATGCCTGGACACACTGCTGGCGCCACCTAAGGCTGTGGCGAGGTAAGGTGCAGAAAACAAGGAATGGAAAGCACGAAAGAGGGAAAACTATCCACTGCACGCCGAGTATGATGGATCAGACACTAATACAAATATATATATATCATCATCATCATAACCTTATTTTCCCCACCTAGGTATTAACCCCTTCAATCCACGTACATTAATTACTTGACGCCAGCTATCTCCTGACATTTTTACCCAGGTTGAGATATTTTTTTCTGAACTGGATATATCAGATCCACACTTCATTTTGCCCTTCACTAACAGGGACTCTCCTACGATGAATATAATCGTTTAAAAAACAGCAAGAATACGAGAAAAAATACGTTAACGCAATCAAATGGTAAAAAGAAATAAAATAAATAAGGGGAGGGGGTATATGGCAGAAAAATTTAAGTACCCCATAAGCACTAATAAAAGAGAGGGTCAGACTCGTATTTGGCAGAAAACTTTAAATTCACTATAAACACTAATAATAAATACATAAATAAATACAGTGTAGCTACTTGGCAGTTAACTTTAAACACACTATAGGCACTAAAATGAAGGTTGGTGGGGTATATTTGGCAGAAAACCAGGGCCATATTTAAAAAGGAAACTTTATACAGACTACTGACACTTATAAAGGTGGGGGGGGGCTACTTGACAGGAAACTTTAAACCAGGGGTTCCCAACCTTTATTTACCCATTACCCCATTTTCCACACCTCCCTTCACTCATTACCCCTCATTGCTTATGTTTCCACAATTGCATTTTAGCTGCTTAACATTTTGATGCCTAGATTTTAGTTTGAATGTAGGACTTAATTAAAGGTTAGGCTAAAACTATGAGAGTTATTGCAAGGAGTAATTTATTTTTATTATTAACACTGATACCAAATAAACATGACTTTAAACATTCATCTCTGAATTTTAGTATAGGTCTGAAAGTCTATCATAACTGGTATGATTTTTAGATTTTTTTTTTTGTTACCTCCCCCATTACCCTTCACAAAAGACCAAATTACCCCACTTGGGGTAATTTACCCCAGGTTGGGAACCCCTGCTTTAAACAGACTATTGGCACGAGAGAGAGAGAGAGAGAGAGAGTAGGTAGGGTGCATTTATCAGGTAAGTCACAGCACACAGTCAGCACACACCTGTACAATGGGTCCAGCCATACGGTCCAGGAATTCCTTAGTGAAGAGCGCTGTTTCGTTGCCACACGTCTCGTACACAACGCGTTCTGAACACTGCAGGTATTCTTGGAACGAACTGGCAGGGAGGAAAGAAAGTTAGTGTAGGGAGTTTAATGGGGGTGCGGTCTTTCTTTCTTTCTTTCTTTCTTTCTCTCTCTCTCTCTCTCTCTCTCTCTCTCTCTCACACACACACACATACACACACACACACACACACACACACACAAACATACCATATACTGCCACACCACATACTATCACACATCACACTGCCACCCTTCACACTGCCACACGTTCATACTGCTACACTGCCATTTGCACACAGACTTTTCTCACACTGTAGTACACCACACACCACAAACTTCATACCACACAATTAACCACTACCACAGTACTCCACACACCATTACAGTACCTCACACCACACTATTACTACCCTGTCGCACACCACATACTTCACACCACACACTACTACAGTATTCCACTCCACACTCCACTTTCAGTACTCCACACCATAACATTTTTTTCACTCTACCACACACCACATACTCCACACCATACACTACTACAGCATTCCTCTCCACACTCGACAGTTAGTATTCTACACCACACCACACTACTCCACGCAAGACTCCACGCCACACACACCATTTCCACCAAACCACACCTCACACCACCGCAGTAAAAATATATATATATATATATATATATATATATATATATATATATATATATATATATATATATATATATATATATATATATATATATATATATAAAACAGATAACAGACTAATTTTGACTCATTATTTAATAAAAAAAATGGAACACATTTCTGAATCAACATGGAAATACGATTGTTGAAGCAAATCTAGTGAACCAAACTGAGTGTCAGACAACCCACCAGCACAGGATGATGACATTCCTGTTCTTCTCCACCTCAGTGAGGTGGACATCAGCTTCGTTGATGTGGTTGAGTCCCGCCGTCTTGGTGTGGTAGGTGACGGAACACACGTTGTATTTGGGGTTCACCTGACGCATGCACGGCGCGTGACGAACGTACTCTGGCAAGGAAGAAGAAACAGAAGGTCTAAGATACGTTTATATACCTACTGACTATACAAGGATTGTTATTATAACACTCTCGGGCTCCTATGACTTACTCTTGCCATATTAATGTGGGCAGGCATCAGCTGGAATGAATTACTAGACTTGTCCCGTTCATGAGAGAGTTAATGTTAAAGGTTATTAACCTCCTCATGATGGATACAACTCTAGTACTCTGTTCTTTGTCTTGGTGTGGTAGGTCAGTGAACACACGTTGTACAGTAACTGGGGTTCAGTGTGACCAACATACTCTGGAAAGGAGAGAAGGAGGACGAAGAAGGCTTACAGTCCTGCCTCTCGACTCCTTACCGCTGACTACACCTGAAATAGGGACCTACATTATACATTCGACGGCTGTGTGGTGTGATCTGGGGAAAGATTTAAGACAGCAAACAGCCAAAACCTCTCTCTCTCTCTCTCTCTCTCTCTCTCTCTCTCTCTCTCTCTCTCTCCAACCAGTGTTGTCCATCACTGGTATCCTATGCATTGCACTGATGAATCCAATCTGCATACTGCATGGCCATGAAACAGTTAGGTGGCGAGGTATACGCTCACGGCAGGGCAGGGCAGGGCAGGGCAGGGGAGGAGAGGAGGGAAGAGTTAAGTACACAAGAGTCGCGAAAGACAGGAAGGAAGAGGAGAAAAAATGAGAGGAGAGGAGAGGGGAAAAGAGGAGCAAGAGGGAGGAATATAACATGAATGTACTGTACAGTACAGAAGAGAAGGGGATGGAAGAGAAACGAAGGGGTAGGGTGGAGAAGAAGGAAGGGTAGGTAGGCAGGGGTGCCCACCGTCCACTCACTGGATGTAGTGCTGTTGCCGGGTGACTCTACACTGACTAACAAGCGAAATGGTTTCTCGAAAACGTGGAAACCTTTTACTACGTTGGGTGGTAACTATATAACCAAATGACGCCTGGTGGTTTAGTGGGTTAAGGCGCTGTAAAGGTTCATATCCAAGGGAAGTTTGGAGTTTATTGCTCACATAATGCTACTCAGGGGCTATCCTCGCTTTAAATGTTGGGACTAAGCAGCCTAGCCCCGGGCTACTACGCTCCTCATCGGGCAAAAACGGATTATATGAGATGATGGATGGATGGATACACCTTTACTGCCCCACCAGGAGCGTAAGGGCCCGGGGCTAGGCGGCTCAGTCACTGGATTCAAGGCGTTAAGGGATGTCTGCGATATGACCCCCACCCCTGATACCACTTAGGTATTTCTATACCCTCATCAAATGGTACGGTGGTGGACTGCTGACCCAAAGGACGCGAGATCAATCTCAGGCTGGGGTAGGGAGCTGTAAAGAAGTTGAGTTTCATTAACCCTTTCACTATGACTACTTTTTTTCCCTCAGCCTACCACCTAAGGCTTACATTCAGGTATGGCTGGACCTCTGGTACACACGAGGCTAATCAAGGCTATATTTAACCCCTTCAGTGTGACAAGTGTGCCCTCAGCTACATAATATTGTCTGCAGGTATTACGAATTAAATGATGTACTCGTAGTGAACGGTTAGCCGTAGTTTTAGTAGTTTTTTTTTTTTTTTTTTTTTCTGGGCATAGGCTTCATAGCCTGTTCCCGAGGCCCAGTAGTCCTCCTACATTCCATATCCACATGTCACCACTTCGGCGCTAACACCCACCGTCCATATTAAATACATGCTAGGGTTGTCTCATACAGGACTGGTGTACTGGTATTAGTGGGAGTATTCATACATGTCGGCGGGTCTTCAGGTAGATCAGTAAAGTCTGCTTTTATGACATTCAAATCCTTAAACTGTTCCCTGCCCCAGCCGGAATTCGAACCTGGGTCCAATAGGACTGCAAGCCATCTTTCTACCGATCCAGCCACCGCCTCCCCACGGTCATCTGAAATGGGAACCCGGTGGACTGCAGAACGAAGTTGACCTTCTGCAGCCCACATTTGTACAGTATATGTATTGGCAGGAAGTTAAGCCACCTGGTTATATCGGTGCCACCACGTGAAGGCGTCCCGCTCCAGCACCAGTGAAACGTTAAGCGCCGTATCCTAAGTTGTACAGGAGGCTTCGTTGTATCTATTCCTTAGCGATCTATGTTGCTGCTGCATCATAATATTCTCGTAGCTGTGTTATTTATAACGTTGTTGCTGCATCATAATATTCTCGTAGCTGTGTTATTTATAACGTTGTTGCTGCATCATAATATTCTCGTAGCTGTGTTATTTATAACGTTGTTGCTGCATCATAATATTCTCGTAGCTGTGTTATTTATAACGTTGTTGCTGCATCATAATATTCTCGTAGCTGTGTTATTTATAACGTTGTTGCTGCATCATAATATTCTCGTAGCTGTGTTATTTATAACGTTGTTGCTGCATCATAATATTCTCGTAGCTGTGTTATTTATAACGTTGTTGCTGCATCATAATATTCTCGTAGCTGTGTTATTTATAACGTTGTTGCTGCATCATAATATTCTCGTAGCTGTGTTATTTATAACGTTGTTGCTGCATCATAATATTCTCGTAGCTGTGTTATTTATAACGTTGTTGCGGCATCATAATATTCTCGTAGCTGTGTTATTTATAACGTTGATGCTGCATCATAATATTCTCGTAGCTGTGTTATTTATAACGTTGATGCTGCATCATAATATTCTCGTAGCTGTGTTATTTATAACGTTGATGCTGCATCATAATATTCTCGTAGCTGTTATTTATAACGTTGATGCTACATCATAATATTCTCGTAGCTGTGTTATTTATAACGTTGATGCTGCATCATAATATTCTCGTAGATGTTATTTATAACGTTGATGCTTCATCATAATATTCTCGTAGCTGTGTTATTTATAACGTTGATGCTGCATCATAATATTCTCGTAGATGTTATTTATAACGTTGATGCTGCATCATATTCTCGTAGCTGTGTTATTTATAATGTTGATGCTGGAGAGGGACGCCTTCATGTGGTGGTACCGATATGACAAGGTCATTCAACTGCCTGGCTATACAAACGTCCCTCAGCTCCCTTCCTATCCCCCAAAAGGAGGAGGATGGATTGCATGAGGAGGACAACTTGAGCCTGCAGTCCACTGGGGTCAAATTCAGATAAGCCTGGTATTGCAACTACTACTACTAAACAGGAGGCTTCATGGCATCTTTTCCTTAGCGATTTCTGTTGCCTGCAACATCATAATATTCTCCCGTAGGTTATTGATATCGCCTTAATATCGATATTCTTTGCATCGATAGTGTAATGCGCTAAATAAACCGCAAAGGAAGATTTATGACGAAATCTCCGGAGCCCCTGAGAATACGACCCAGGACTGTCAACTGATCTTCCACAAACCCCATCATGTCACACAAACACCTCCGCCATCACCATCACACAAACACCTCCGCCATCACCATCACACCAGTCCTGAATGACACTCTGTTCCCTCATTTCCCTCCCTCTACAACTCACTCCTTTCATCCTACCCAAATATTCTCCCCCCATATTATCCCTCACCCTTCCCCATCACCCCCTGCCCCTCTTTTCCTCCCCCTCTAAGCCACTCCTGAACTCCCCCTCTTATCTTTCCATTACAATCTCCCACTCCTCCTTGGGCCTTCTCCCTGTTAGCACTTCCACCAAACACCCTTTCCCACCCTCCCCTCCCTCATCCACTTAGTCATAACACTCACTACACTGTCACCCGTCAGTCGCTCCATAAGTCCTCTTCGTCCCCTCCCCCTCCAACCCATCTTCCACTCCCCCTTTTCCCCTCCCCTCCCCCTCCTCCTCATAATCTCCTCTTCCCCTCCTTACTCTCCTTTCCTCCCTCATCTACCCCGCTTTCCCTCTTGTGACTCCCTCACAGGCGTTTTGTCTCTCCGATCCCCTCTCCCTTTCCAACCCCCCCCCCTCCCTCTTCCTTTTCCTCCCACTCACACCTTCCCTCTCTCCTTTCCATCTTTCCGTTCTACCCTCCCTTTCCCCTTTTTCCCTCTCTCTCCCCCCTCCCAGCTCTTCCTCCTTTCTCCTCTCCCTACCCCACCTCATTCCCCTTTTCTCCTCCCCCATTCCCTTTCTTCTCCCCCATTACCTCATCCAGAGCCAACACCCACCATCTTGCCGCCCGTCAGTCACTTAGCATAAGTGAAGGGCTTCGAACTACACCGGCGAGGCCTCAAGACAAAATCGAAACAAACTCAAAACTGCCTGTCTTTCAAGCTGTTTTAGCGCTCACCACCGCTCCTGTCATCGCTCAGGAGGCAGGTACAGTACCAATTGTTTTCAGTCAACTATACTGCCAATAACCCCGCAGGGCCGTAAAGTCGAAACTCAAACTGTCGGATGTAACAGTTTGGAGCCGTACAGCCAAAAGCCATCACACCCCGTCCATCTGCCCAATCCAGGCAAATTGACCAATTTTGTCAGCTCCATAATTTATTGTTCATTATTTTTCCCTTATGAAAACGTAACTCAGTTTGCAAAGGTAAAAAAAAAAAACGAATCCACTTTGCACAGGCGCCACATTCCGAGCTGGACAATACATTTTTACGGCTGCACGAAAAAAGAAATTGGGTGTTGATTTTTATTATGCCGGCCTATACCAATATTGGCGGAGCTGCAGTGTGGTTTTATGCCCACTATGGATGGGACGGGGAGGGGGATGGCATACGTGGGAGGGGGGTGAAGAGAAAGAGAAGGGAAAGGTTGGGAGGGATGTGGGAAAGAGGGGAAGAAGAGGAAAGCAAGGACAGTATAAGCACTAAAGAAGAAGTGTAAGTAGGAGGAAAGAAAAGGACGATAATACATAACTGAATACTGAGACAGCGAAAAGCAGGGGGGGGGGGGACTTGACATGTCCAAGAGTGAGAGGCTGAGGAAAGGGTGATGTGTGGGGAGAGGGAGGACGGAAATGAAGAGAGAGGAGGAAAGAACACATTACTATGCACTCATGTCATGTACTGGGCAGACTACGAGAGAGAGAGAGAGAGAGAGAGAGAGAGAGAGAGAGAGAGTTGGGGGGGAGGGAGACTTCAAATTTAGTGGGTGAGGTATGAGGGAGGAGGGGTATTGGTGAGGTGTGAGGCGGGGAAGGGATGGATACATACCTGAACATTTGGGGAGAGGAAAGCAGAGGGAAAGAAAGCATATACTGTGAGCTTTGACGTACAGAAAGGGCGGCAAGGAGACAGGGTACAAAGCATGCTTTGTATATCTAAAGAGCTAGCGATGTGTGTGTGTGGGTGTGTGTGGGTGTATGTGTGTGGAAGAGGGGGAGGGGGGAGCCGAGAAGTATACAAAAATGAATACCTGTCTACTACACAAAGGTCATTAATGCAGACAATCATATTCTGTTCACATAAGTGTACAGTGAGGTGGTGGGAGATGATCACATAACTGACCACTGAAGCTGAGACGAGAAGACGGTGATCCTACATACACTTATGCTGTTAAGGGCCATATTCTGTGTCGCAAGAGGCTTCGTAGCACATCTTCTTCAGCAATTTATTTTGCATAATACACATTAACATACCAGAGCATTCTCTTGTATAATTTTTTGTGTTAATATCATCAGTTTCCATCAGCAGCATACAAGAGGATATTATGGTGTAATGTCCAGAATAAATCGTTAAGGACAATACATTACGAACTTTCCAAGACCACTAACAATACAAGACATAAACTGTCTCAGTACAGACAATTAACCTTCATTATGATGACGTAGTTTTTGTTTTATTCTGGCTTCCTCCAGACGATTTCATTCCGATGTGTGAATACCTGGTGCAGTACAGGTGTTGTAGTAATAGTAGTACCTGCAACCCCAGGCTTATATGAACCTGCACCTGGTGGACTGCAGGCCCATGTTGACATTCCTCCACAGGACACTATCCGCCTTTTGGGGGATGAGGAGGGGACTGAGGGATGGTTACACAACCGGGCAGCCCCACTACTTGGCTACATCGGTGCCACCACCTGAAGGCGTCCCTCTACAGCACCAAAGCAGTAAGTAAAGGCGATTATTAACTTTTCTCATTGGAAAAGTGTGTCCAGGATAAAACACTATCGCCTGGTGGTGGCCAGAATAACAAAGGAAATACGTCACCGAACTGATGGGGTTAAGACCAGGGTGACCAGTGGCTCGACTCTCTGGGGCATTTGGTGAGTAATAATTCCCATCCATCTCTCTTATACTCTTTTTACTCTACCTTGGCATGAAATTGCCATCATTCCATCTTGAATGTTGAGCTGTTACAATAGAGTTGCACTAGAATATGATGCTAGTCACCAAAGAAGTGCTACGGAAAGGATGTAGAACCACAGCATTATCTTTTTCCGCCTCTCAGCTACAAGAAATATGCTACAAGACGACAAAAATCTGGCCCAAGTGAAATGACTAGTCAAATCCTTAGTAGCCAGGTCCAGTTACTGCGCAGTAACCCATTAGACCACCAGGCGTGCAGTTGCCACAATGCCCGTCATTAATGCGGTGTCAGTGAGGCAATATCCAACCCCGTGACAATAACCAGGCCAGATATTACCACGCTGGCTGGGCTGGTAATAGCCCCAGCATCGTATACTGTACAACATATAGCCCAGTGTTACCCTTACCATATCACACTTCCTAACACTTATTTTTACCGAGTTATTTTGCATATTACACTTTATAAGTCTCTTGTATGCTATGATTATCTTCCTATTGTCCAAACAGTTTGCATCAGTAATATATAAGAGAATTCTGAGGTGTAATAAGCAAAATAAATTGCTTAGGAAGAGGTGTTACGAACGTTCCCAAGGGAACGAGATTTACACCCAGTTTCTTTGCCTTCGTCAACCTGAAACTCCCATTCCTCCAGCCCAAACACTGCCCTGGCATCACCTTCTACCACCACAATGCTGTCCTTAAATAAACTCTTCCACTATCCATCTTCCATCTACCTATCTATGTATCACCAGATATTCCAATTCCATTAGGGAAGGCCACAAACGAATCGCCTCCGTATCACTTTGTCAACTACCATATGACTACCCTCTCTCCAACACACATCTCCTCTCACATTACCTCGCCACCGCATCCCTCCATCTCACCCGGTCTCCCCCTCCCCCCTACGACTCATTCACACACTCTCCTAGTCAGTCTCTCATTTCCCATCCTCTCCACATGGCTAAACAATCTCAAAGTTCTCCCAACGCTTTCAATCACATTCACATCAACTCCACAACGCTCCTTCACTTCCCCATAAGTCTGTTTCCACGTAACCCTCCATGTTCCTCTCTCCACTGCTCTCGTTTATAC
Source organism: Coenobita brevimanus (assembly GCF_032717465.1). Taxonomy (NCBI): domain Eukaryota; kingdom Metazoa; phylum Arthropoda; class Malacostraca; order Decapoda; family Coenobitidae; genus Coenobita; species Coenobita brevimanus. Next base: position 2,714,925 of record NC_137060.1, read on the forward strand.
CATAACTGACCTAAGGAAAAAAAAATAGTAAAACCAATCAGCCCATAATTCGACCACGAATAATTATCCTCCACTTCAACTATTAACCGTATTACCCTGACATACTTCCCCGGTGCTGGAGGGACGCCTTCACTTGGTGACAACCTGATATAACCAGCCAGCTCGTCTGACCAATTATATACATGTCCCTCAGCTCCCTCCCTAGTCCCCCAAAACGGGAATGGTGGACTGTAGGATGAGGGCATCTTCAGCCTGGAATCCACAGAGTTCACGTCCAAATTAATCTGAGACTAATAACAGTAACAACATTCTTCCCCGCCATTTCCTTCCAACTCCGTCACAACAGTAACAACATTCTTCAACTCCATTTCATTCTAACTCCACTCCATCTCTCCACCCTTTGCATCTCCTCACCGCCTCCATGTTAGAGAATAACTTGACATGACAGGCAACCTGCGCCAACACACAACACTCCTGTCACTATACGACAGAGACACATCAGGACACCACCCAGCCCTCCTCAGCTACCAGCTTAGATTTGGGTTGGGTGGTATCACAGATGACACGTGCCCCACTTGTGGAACAGGTCCACACAACATAACACACATAATGCAGCACTGCACAGCACATGACACACTAACATACAGACATAAAAACAACGGTGTAGGGAACCTGTGGGACGATCTCATTGGGACAGTTGCTTACCTGCTGTCGACGGGTCTGCTGGGCCAGGCTTGACCGGGTTTAAACAACAATGTGTTGCACTAACCTTCCTGATAGTGTCCTCTGGTGTTACACAGGTCCTTGATAACCCTAATGGTGCCAGCGTATAGCTTGTTGAAGTACTCTCGGTGCTTCTGCGTCAGGCAACGACGGGTGTAGCTGTCGATGCACTGAAGACCTTCCAACAACACCCTAGCCAAGAAGACAAGGACAGAGTGAAGTTAGGTTCATCATCATCATCATATGCTTTACCTCCACTTATCACCATCATCATCATATTCTTCATCTCTACTATCCTCATCAACAAACATAATCGTCATCATGGCCTAAAACGAAAGAGTAGGTCAGGTTAGGCTATGTTAGGCTGGGGTAGGTTAGGTTAGACTGGGTTTGGTTAGGTTAGTTTAGGTTATGGTAAATGAGGTTAGGTTAAATGATATTGTGTTAGGCATTAAAGTGTTGATGATTCTGAGTAAAGTAAAGACGGGTGTAGTTATCGATGCAGTGAACACCTTCCAACAGCATCCTGACGATGAAGGAGAATCAGACCAGCGCGTATCGACGGCACGAGGGTGATGTGTGTCAAAGTCCATGTGCGAATCTATGCAAGTATATGAAAGGACATACCATACTCTGTTCACTCAACCTGTCCTAAAACTGCCATCCCTCCATCTTGAATGCTGAGTTATAACAACAGATTATCACTAGAATACGATGCTAGGCAGGAAGAAGTGACAGGAAAAGGATGGAAAGCCACAGCATTGTCTTTCTGCCACTAAGCATGTGAAACAAGCTACGAAAGATGAAAATCTGTCCACGTTAAAGTAAATGAAATATACCAACAACCACTTAAATGCCAGCCACGGCTTGGGTTCCATCCTCAGACTAAAGGCAGACTGAAATCTAGCCTTCTTTCACCCCAGAAACCAAACGATATAAACTCACAGGTAAGTTCCACTGAGTCAATCACTGATCGTCACAAAACTGAGGTTCTTATTTGTGAAGACCTCAAGAAACTTCACACACATGGCAATGTCCCTGTTGTTGCAGCTCTGTTGCACCCGACACCTCTCTTCCATGTCAGTTATGCACCTCTTTCACTCCAAGTCTCCTCTTCCATCCAAACTATGCCTCCCTTCCGCCAAAACTTTTGCTCTCTTACACCTCAAGTCTACTTCTCTTCCACCCAAGTCTACTCGTCATGCACCTCAAGTATACTCCTCTTCCACTTAAAGTCAACCCCTCTCCCACCACAACAGCAAAAATACAAACTCACGGGCACATTGTGTTGAGCTCGTGGATGGTGGCAGCAAAGCCCAGGTCCTTATTTGTGAGTACCTCCAGCAGCTTCACACACACGGCAATGTCCCCGTTGTTGCAGTCCTGCTGCGGCCCACGTCCCCCGCCTCCGTTGTGCCGTCGCCGACCACTGTGACCCCCACCGTTGCCGCTGCGGTTATCCTCTGACCTCTCCTGTATCAAGGTGAAAAAGACGAATTAAATAATAGCAAATATAAAGAACATGTTTCCTCGCAGTGAGGCAATTAAGCAATTTACCTAACAATCTGACCAGGAAATATGGACTTTCCATTTTATTACAGGTAACCTTAGATTATTTCATGTTACGGTTATCCTCTGGCGACTCCTGTGGCAAGATGATGAAGAAGAAGGGTTAAATAATAGCAAATAATATAAAATTAAAGTATCCTTGTACTGAAACAGCTGACGTGACGTACTTTTCATTTGATTCGTCTTATTTCCAGACAAGTTTATTTAGCTAGTGAGAGATTTCTTGAACTGATGGAGTCAGAAATAATCTTCATTAACCCCATCACTACCAGAGGTTTGTCCTAAGCTGAATAAAATAGTCTGGTGGAAGCAAGAATAAAATACAAAAACAAGTCACCGGATTGAAGGGGTTACGCCAATTACTGAACAGTTTGATCAGTAAATATGGGCTTTGCATTATATTACAACCTCGGATTATTTCATTTAGTTCAGAGTAACCCACCAATTTATTTAGCAGGGTAAGTTCAGTGCAGCAAAAACTTGTAACCTGCATGACTTAAGCTACCTGACTATACTCTTTTTACACTCATTTGATCCAAAACTGTCATTTTCCCAACTTGAATGCCGAGTTGCAACAATAGATTCAACTCTAGAATATGATGCTAATCACGAAAAAGTGCTGTGGAAATTATGAAGAGCCGTAGCACTGTCTTTTCCCACTGAGCTACGTGGAATAACCTCAAAAGGACGAAAATTTTGGCCAAGTTGGGATGAAACGAGTATAATATGCGTGACAGAAATTAACTAACCTGATAATGTACAGGCAATAACAAATAACATTACAAACATATGACGAGGAAGTATGACAGGCACAGGGTCGTGGGCACAATGGTTCCCAAACACCTCTTTCTAAGTTATTTACCTTTCATATTACACCTTAACCCTTCCAATATGATGATGTGCTTTATTAATTCTTGCCACTACCAGACCATCGTATCAAGATTAGGATTGTCACCTATAGTTCTTTCATCTTAACTTGACCAAGGTTTCGTTCCTTTGCAGCTTAGTTTGACGTATATGTCAGAGGAAGAAACAGACAATGCTAGGGATGTGCATCCTTCCCATAGCACTTCTTTGTGACTAGTATCATTCTAGTGCTAACCTATTGTTGCAACACAGCATTAAAAACGGAGAGACAACAGCTCTTGGTCGTTAAAGTAACGAGGGTATTATAGTGAAGGTGTTAATGAAGAATGTCTCTCTCCAGTTCCAAGGGTGTCTACTAAACTAAATACAACCGTCTAATCGTGTACAGAAGATGTAAGATTTATCGTAGTGAAGGGATTTATATTCTGTTTTATGCTCTTTATATCTGTTTAATATCATCATCATCATCATCATCGTCATCATCATCATCATCATACCAACTCTCACTTTCCACCTATACGGTACACTTAGATCCAGAAACAAATTATATAAAAGTATGAGAGTACAGTAGGTACACTATGTCATCATCACCATCATCTTTTGATCATATCGCCTCTAATTTCCTGCAAAGAAATGGACCAAGGGAGAGTCTATTAAAAAAAAAAAAGGGGGGGGGATATGACGGGGATGATAAACATCATCATTAATTATTTATCATCATCACCACCACCATTTTTGGCAGTAATGCACGAAGCAGTACTAACAACATTCACAGCAGCAGTAAAGACCTTTGAACAACTCTCCCACATTAAACAACAGCAACTTCCACAGTACAGAGTCTCTCTCTTTCTCTCTCTCTCTCTCCACCCAGTACCCATAATGAATCAAACGCACGTAAAAGCACCTAATTCAGTATGGACGGTTCGATACCCGGGTCGAACGCTGATATACGTCCACATAACTTCCCACCAAGTCCGGTAATTTGCCTGACGTGATTCCCACCCGTCAATACTGCCACTAAATATACCTTGGTGCGGAAAGCGGTGCTGCAGTGGTTAGCACGTGTGCCTGGCAACTGACAGAACCCGAGATCGATTCATGGTTAGTTCGTGTACCTGGCAGCTGAAGGACCCCATCTCTCTCTCTCTCTCTCTCTCTCTCACACACACACACACCTGCAACCCCTGTAACTCATCTGCTCCAGCTCACCTACTCCAACCAGACCAAACGTCCCTCCTTATTCAACTCTTACTTTATTTCTGCTGGCTGTACCTTTTCAAGTGGTCTTTCAATCTCCACCTCCTCCACTCCATGCCCAACCACCACACTCCACTCAAGAAGCTCCTCCCCATCTCCACTCCATACCGAATTCCACATACTACACTCCTTCCACCTCACTAAATTCCACATTCCACACACTTCCCCTCACCCAAAAATTTCCTTCCAAATCCACAAACCACCACATCCCCTCCCCCCCATTCCAGCCACCTTCCCAGGCCTTTACCACTTCTTCTGCCCTCTTCCACCCTGCCCAAGGGCCTCTCCACATGAGACGCCGTGAATCCACCCACAGAAATCCACCTTATACTTTACACAAAAGTCCTCCCCATTCGGCGTACCCTATGAAGACAACAACCCATTTCACACCACCCACATGTCCACCCCAACTCCTACCCAAATGTCTACCCCAAATCCCACCCAAATGTCCACCCGAACTCCCACCCAAATGTCCACCCGAACTCCCACCCAAATGTCCATCCAAACTCCACTTCCAGGACCTTGTCAGCATCTCCACCTTTTGCACCCCAATCAGTCTACATCCTCCACCTCTTCCACCTTGCCCAATAGCCTCTTCACCTCCACTCTGAGAACGTTCCACCACCCAACCACCTGCCTTGTCTCAATTTCCTCCCTCAACTTACTTTCCTCCTCTCAAAAATCTTCCTCCGCTCCGTCCACACTCTACCCAGTAGTCTCTTCACCAACTCCATCTCTTCCACCCTACCCAATAGCCTTTCCACATCCACCTAGACACCGTTCAACCACCCCAAAATGTCACTGACATTCCTACTTTCCACCACATTCCACATTTTGCACCTTTCCACCTCTCTAAATAACCATCCCAATTCACACACCTCGCCGGCTCCACCCCTCCCAAAAATCTCCTTCAAAAATCCATCCTCTAGCTCCTCCGCCCCTTCCACATTCCACCCAGTAGTCTCCACCAATACCACCTCTTCTACCTTGCCCAAGAGCCTCCCCACTTCCACCCACACGCCGTGCCTCCACCCGCAGACCCCACCCGCCTCAGCCCTCCCACTCCACCGCACTCCACTCAATAAAGTCGCCCCTCTCACCCAGTGCGCTCTCACTGGCCAGGGCAACGCAGGACTCCACCCACAGCGTCTGTTTGGCCCACCCACACCCTACCCACACCCCGAACCTCCCCACACCCTTCCTACACTTCCCAACACCCTCCCCACCATCTTCCCAATCATTTCCTGGCCTCCTCCACTTTACCACCCTCTCCCACACCCTCCCCTCCCCGGTCCAGCTCTCCTGCCCTCTCCCTCCTATTGCCACCACTAGCTAAACCCTCCCACATCTTTAACCTGCCACTCCTTCCCCTCCCCATTTTCGCTGTCCCTCCCCTCCCTCACTTATTCATACACCCCCCTCCCCTTACCCCACTCCCACGCCTGCTGCTCCCCGCCCATCCCCATTCCCTCCCCACCTAACACTAAACAAACCAAACATCTCTTAACCCCGCCATTCTCCCTATCCCTTCCTCTTGTCACTTTCTCCCATCCTTTCCCCTTTCCTCCCTTCCTTCCTACACCTCTCCTCAAACCCTTTCCTCCCTTCCCTCCTACACCCCTCCCCAAACCCTTTCCTACCAGTTTCGTCCTGCAACACTCCCTCCATCTTTCCTTTTCCACGTCTGATCCCAATGTAACCTCGTCCCCTCCACTACCAACTCCATCCGTCACATCTCTTTAACATGCCCCTCTCCATTCCCTTCTAACTTGACCTAAAACTGTCACCTCTCTATCTTGAACGCCGACTTGGGGCAATAGCTTAAAACTAAAAGACCATGCTAGTCATAATGAAGTGCCATGTAAAGGATACAGAGCAGTAAAGATGCCTGATTCTGCCACTGACCTAAGTCAAACAACTGGAAAAGAATGGGAATCTGGGCCAGGTAAAGGTGGCAAGAACTACGAGTATAGCTAGCACTATCCACATCACCTCAGCCAACCTCTCCTTATCCCAACCCTTCCCTAACCCTCCCCATCCCTACTGCCACCCCCACAACCGCTCCCCGCCCACTTTCCTTCTCACTTCCTTTCCACCATATCCTTACCTCTAAACCTTCCTCTGTGTATCATCCCATCATCTCCTTAGCCGTTCCAATCTTGCCAATCCCTATCCTAATTCCTACCACTGTCAACCTGCCCCGACAATCCCACCCTCTTCTGTCCCCCCCTTTTGAGCACCACCCATCCTCGCCCACCGCTCGCTTCATCCCCAAAGCCACCCTACCACTCACGTCCCCTCCCCACTTTCGCTTATCTTTCCCTTCCTCTTTCCGTTAAAAAAAAAAAAAAAAAAAAAAAAAACTCTCCCCCGCCTATCCCCGTTCCTAACGTCCCCAACCATGACTCCTACAAGCCAGACCAACCGATCACATCACTAACTGCCCTCCCCTCCCCAGCTGGTCCCATCCCTCCCCATCCCCCTCCTACCAGCCCCCTCCCCTCTTTTCCCTCTCACTTTCTTTTCTCTCCCTTCATCTTTTCTTCTCCCTTTCTCTTCCTCCCCCGCTAACACATTATAAATTGCTCTCTTCATTTCGTTTTCTTCCTCTCTCCTCTTTATCCCTCCCACCCCATCCTTGCCTCTTCCCATCTCACACCCTTCACCACTTACGTCTATCCCCACCTGTCCTGCCCCTCCCTTCCTCAGCAGCCCCGCCTATCGCTGCCCACACCAACCTCACCTATCCCCGCCCATCCCTGCCTCTCCTATCGCCTACCAAGTCAAACCAACCACACCTCTTTAATACCCCCAAATGCTCCGCCATTCCTCTCCAGTTTGATGCCTGAAAGGGACGCCTTCATGTGGTGGCACAAATATAACCAGGTGACTTAAATGCCTGGCTATACAAACGCCCCTCAGCTACTCCCAAAAGGAGAAAGATGGAATGCACGAGCAGGCCAACTTAAGCCTGTAGTCCATCGGGTTCACGTTTCAGATGAACCTGGGGATACAACAACAACAATAACAACAGCAACTACTATAACTACTCTCCGGTTTGGCTTGCCACTCCCTTTTCCTTATCTCTCCGCCCCTACCATCCCTGCTCCGCCCACTCCCGCCTGTGCTTGCCCCGCCCATCCCCGCCCACACTCAGTCCACACTGCCTCTCACTCGACTGCTTCCTCTCCTACAGGTATGAACTCCGCTGGGCCTTCTGCTTGTTACCCTAAACACTCACACGAATTCAGTCCCTTCTGTACCATTATGTCTTGTGTTGGTGTATCCTTGCCATCACAGGACAATCTTATACATCTCTGGAGAGCCTATCCTACTGAAGGAATTATTCTCTTAAGCAAATAACTAACTAACTAACTAACTAAATAAATGGTTTAGAAGGAAGGAATAATGAAGAACTAGCACCAAACCCTAATATGGCAATATGGCAGGAGTCAACTTCACCCCAAACTCCCCGGCGTTTATAATTCAACTCATTCTGTCCACACCCGGTCATTGTTGGAAAAAACTGATTTTGAAATACGAGTATAAACTGTTTCAGGAGGAAGCTTTTGTCGCCTGGGGATTTAAGAGGTCAGACGGCTGTGGCTGTGGCCTATCCGCTGAACTCAGCACTGAAGGGGAAGAGAGGCTTAGCATGACCTTCCAGCACTATCTATCTATCTATCAATCTATCTGTCTATCAATCAATCTATGTTGAAAGCTTCTGGAATTAGCATATAAATGTTTATGTTGGTATGAAGGCTGGATCACTTAGTTACAAACACTGTTCTTTTGTTATCTGAGTATGCCTGGCTGTGTAAATATCTCTATCTACTGTATCTATCTATATCCATCTATCACTCACTCACTGTCTACTGCCGGTAAAGGTGTGTAGATCATCTCTGACGGTAAACTATTAGCTATCTTCACTGTCCAACACTATCTACCTCCCTATCTCTCTATCTTCCTTACTTTGTATCCATATATGGCCCACCTGTGTAGTGCCAGTAAAGGTGTGTAGGTCATCACTGGAGGTAAACTGTGCCTTATCCTCACTGACCAACACTATATTTATCCATCTATCTATCTATTTATCTATCTGTATATCTATGTCTGACCCACCTGTGTACTGCCGGTAAAGGTGTGTAGGTCATCACTGGAGGTAAACAGTGCGTTATCCTCACTGTCCAACACACTGCCAGCTTCTCCACCCAGCTGCCCAGGTTGGTACTCCTGCCCCAACACAGCACCTGTAGGCACCACACACACGGTTAATTATCTGAAAGGTACAGGTAATGGAATAAAACATAAGGTGCTTAGTCTCGGTGCTCTAAGAATAATAATAATAACAATAATAATAATAAATCACCGCTATAACAACTAGAAAGCACTCATAGGGCGCAAACCTCGGCTAATGCCATTGCCATTCAAAAGGATCCGGATTCGTGGAGATATTGTGTGGAATACATAGGATCCGGATCTGCCCCCAAATTTAATCAATTATTCCTTGACCCATGGCCCACTCTTCCAAAAATATTTTTTAGAATTCACTGAGAACTTTTGGAGATATTATACATAGGATCCAGATCCACCCCAAAACTCTACCATATCTTTCTTGGCCCACGTCCCACCCTTCCACCAAATTTCATTGAAATTCACTGAGAACTTTTCGAGACATCGTCTGGACAAACAGGCACACAGACAGAGGTGAATACATAACCTCCTCCAGCTTCGTTGGCGGAGGTAATAATCAATCCAAGCACCTTTCAATCCTGTCCTGACTCTGAAAGCAGTGGCCTGGTCCGGGGCTGGGATATCTAGTCCACACATTTATGCCAAGATTGACCAGTCACCCTTCCCTGAGTGGCATTACCCTCATAAGAACTCTAATGGGGAAACACACTAGGCAGAGACAGGACCCGGGATGTATTGGACGTTTGGCCTGTGACGGCTTCCTCAGCATTGGTGCTTCTCCTTCAAGCTGTTACAGGCCACGCTGTTGCTTCTGCCATTTGAACTCTAAGTTTTTTTATTCATATACGGCTGGATCGTCTTAACCCAACAGACTCCCAGGCTTCCATATAATGGTTATAATTATACCATCTAAAATAGGAAATGGTTTTTCCACTCAGTGTAAAGTCATGTGGAGGTAGTACTACATCGAATCAGCGGATGGTGCACGACCTAAATACCGGTAACGAAAGAAAGAAAATCTCATGTTACCTCCTGGGGCCACTTTAAAAGCAGAGAAACCCAAGATGTAGTAAAATTATCAAAATTCTTTACTTCTTTTTCTAACCAACCCCCTCCCCCCATCCACTCCCACCCACAGCACAGCTGCCAACCCAAACTAAGCCTTGTGTCGTCCTTCCACAAGGGTTAAAACTATGCCTTGTGTCGTCCTTCCACAAGGGTTAAAACTATGCCTTGTGTCGTCCTTCCACAAGGGTTAAAACTATGCCTTGTGTCGTCCTTCCACAAGGGTCACACCACCAGGCCCCACCATCACTGTCTAGGCCACAGTCGTGCCATTTCTTGGTGTTAAGTCAGGCATAATATTGTTGGCCAATATGTCTTATTTTTACCTTCACCAAAATACCAGCCAACACTTGACAACCAAACAAGAGGGAGTCTTCTAAAGGCGTTCTAAGACTGTTGGCTGAGACTATTATCATGGCTCATACAGCTATCCAACACTTTGCAAGAGGCTATCATGTTAATAGTCTTTCTTAAGCTCTATCTGTCTACAACACTGCTTGCTAATAATTCTGCCTTCACACATATTGCTACGAAACCCTTCACAACCTGATACAATACTCATCAATTATCCTGCTACAATACTCATAAATCATCTTAAAGTTGGACACAAGATTGCTTGTTTATAATTCTATACTTACTCCGACAGCTACTAAACACTTCACAATCTGGTATCATATTCATAAACTTACCTGAGATTGTGTACTCTATCCCTTATTTATACTTTTATGTTCATCCCTATGGCTACCAGGCACTTTAAACCCTGCTGACATATTCAAAAAGTTCCTTAAGTTGTGTACAAGACTGTTTGTGAATACTTGTATCGCCATTAATACAGTTACCAAACAAACATAACCAAACTAGAGTGCATATCAAGGTACAAAAGATACAACCCAATACATTATGTCCAAAGAATCTTTTCGGACATTTGCTTACTGTAAACACTGGTCATATCTTTCACTACGGCACTGCTTTTGTTCACATGTGCCAACTATTTTATTCCGGCTGGGAGAGGAGGGATGTGTCACCTGCAGCCTTCATTACCTAATTAACTAATAAAAGTCCTTGCTAGTAAAATCGTGTGGTGTTAGTCTGCTTCACTACGATAAGGTATTGTTACCTGTAGTCTTGCTACACACAAAAACATAGAGTACATACAATCACAAATACACACACACACACACACACACACACACACACACACAAATATACATACCGCCACATACAAACACAAACACACATATATACACATAGAATCACACACACATATAAAACACACAATTATACATGCAATCACACATACACAAGTACACACACTTTCACACACAAATACACACACAAACACACATTGCTACATATATACACATGCAATAACACATACATATATAATCATACAATCGCATACAACTGCACAAACATACAAGCAAATAAAACAGACACACACCAGACAGGCACACAAACATACAAACAAATAAGCAAACACACCAGACAGACACAACCACGAATGTAATCACAGAAAAAGAAACAACACACACCCACACCCACACACACACACACACACACACACATACACACACACACACACACACACACACACACACACACACACACACACACACACACACACACACACACACACACACACACACGATTCTCCCTCCGAGCATCTGAAAATCATTGAAATGAAAACTGAGAGGTTACCCACCACAGGATTTACTTGCCCCTTCCTCCCAATGTCTCTCTCTCTCTCTCTCCTTACCTACCTACTTACCTGTCCATCTGTTTGTCTCTCTGTCTCTTTCTAGTTCTATCTATACCCGCCTATTCAACTACATGTGTCTCTCTTTGTCTATCTATCTTTTCCCTATTTACTATTCTCTCTCTCTCGTGTCAACTGTCTATTTCTTAAGTACATATTTTCTCTTTGCATTCCAGTCTCTGTCCTCCTTCTTAAAATGCCAATCAGTCCTTTCCTTACTTCTTCTTTTTCCCTCACTCTTCCTTTTCCTTCTTCTTTTCTCTTTCTTCTCCCTTTCTTCTCTCTTTTACATCTCATTTTGTCTCCTTCCCTCTCTTTTCTTTCTCTTGCTATCTTCTTACATCTTCTCTTCCTTCTCTTCCATCCTCTCTATTCTTTCTCTCCTCTATCCCCTCCCCTCTCTTCCTCCCCCCACTCTACTTATAAACGTCTCTTCATCCTCCGTCTTCCATTCCTCTCTCTACCTCCAGCACTCTTCTTCTTCCTTCTCTTCATTGCTCTTTCTCTTCCTTTAGTATCTCTCTTCTTCCTCCATCTTCCCTTTCACTCTTTTCCTTTTCTTTCTTCCTTTCCTCTTCCTTCTCCGTCTTCTACACTGCCCATCCCCTTCTACTGTCAAGGTGTTCCTCAGTTTCTCTAACTCAATTTACTCTCTCTCTCTCTCTCTCTCTCTCAATGTAACCTGTCGCTCCCCACTTCGCTCTCTAACCCACTTGTCTCCCTCTCTCCCGTAACTCTAAACTCTCTCCCTCCCTGTCCTCCTTTGCTCTCTCTCTCTCTTTCTCTCTCTCTCTCTCTCTCTCGTATCTAATATCGGACATATCCCAACCCCACCTAATGCATAACAGTTCAATACTCTATGAATATGTAAGCTTAGTTTGGAATAAAAAGTGAGCACATGAAAAAGTATATCTGTAATGATGAAATGATGATAGGTTTTGTGTGTGTGTGGGGGGGGGGTTCCCTATCACTTCTCCCTAGTACCTGAAGAGGGTCCAAGTCGGGCTGTACATCTTCACAATAAACACAGTTCCGGTATTTGAGTATACCTGTTACATAAGTGAATGGTGTTGTTTACTCCTTCCCGGCGCCATCCTGCTGCCCAGGGTAACAACAACCATGTTCTAATCAATCTGTTATCTACATAGTTTTCTGATCAACACAGTTGGCGTGAATGCTACACGAATAACCTTCTTATAGGGAGAGTGGTTGCCAGAATCCACCCTTTCCCACGCTGGCGAAGCACTGTACGAATGTGGAAAGGATGACAGTAGTGAAAGCGATGCAAGTGAATGCTGACGTGTTGGATGACTATGGTACTGTGTGTGTGTGTGTGTGTGTGTGTGTGTGTGTGTGTGTGTGTGTGTGTGTGTGTGTGTGTGTGTGTGTGTGTAAATAATCATGTCATCTTTATCAACAACAAGGTGTAAACATATACAAGCATATAAAGGATACGCTCCCACCACATAATTTATATGTCCCACACTTTTGGGTTTCAAGCCCCATCTCGAACCACAGGAAGATCGCGAGACAGCACGCTGCCCTGCGCTACCCAGCACTAAACCGTGGCAATGGCCTTTATACAGACTGGTACAGGTAAACACCAGAATATAACTGCTATATAAGCTTTAACCCTTAAACCTCGTGGGATGACTTATCTGCATTGCTCTGGCTAAAACTAAAAGATTTTACTTATCACTGAAAAACCTTCTGAGGTCTGAGGCTTACTTAGCTAATGAAGAAAAAAACCAAGGGAACCTCCTGAGTACGAGACATAACTATTCTGTATGTATGAATCACACCCAAAAAATAAGGATAAAGGAGACTGGCAAAGACTCTTAATTAGCATCCCACTTCTTAACCCCACCGTACAGCCTCCAGCTTCACCTGGTCTGTTAAAACACTACTCTTTCTACGTCATTCTTATACTGTGGCACCTTTGTGCAGCGCCTCTAATGACTGTGTTTACAGCGGAGAAGTAACACGAGAGGCAGGTGGGAAGAAACGAATTTAAGATGAGATGAGGAAAGGATAGCTGTAATTAAGGGGAAGACACATCCAACGGTGGGAATGGGGGACGGGTGGCGTGTGATGAGGGTGTGGAATGTAGCAAACGCACATAACTCCTAAAGTTTCTAAAACAGAGGCAGCTGGAGGGGGGAGGGGCAGTGGGCACGGCTATATATCTTCCTGCGGTGGAGATGATGAGGGAGGGGAACAACAGAGATATACATTCTCATGGAGGGAGTGTGAGGTATGGGGAGGCAAAAAAAGCATCATTCAACCCCTTCAGTCCGGTGACGATGTTTTTGTTTCCTTCTTGTCACCTCCAGACGATTTTATTCAACTTAAGGCACATGTCTAGTAGTGAAGGGGTTAATGACGGCTTCCAATTAGAGAAGCCTCTCCTAAGCTGAATAAAATCGTCTGGTGGTGGCAATAATAGAATACGTAACAGCAATAGAATAAATATTACGTCCTCGGATTGAAGGGGTGATGCGTGGGGGAAGGAGAGAAAGTGGGCAGAGATATACAGTATATTTATGTCCACTACAGAGGCAACACGGGAAGGGTAGGGGAGGGGAGTGGGGGTAGGGGGTGAGGGGTGGGGTGTACATTCTTATCCCACATACATTTCCCTAAAACCCACACTCTTCTGTGGTGTTTTTGGTGTGTGTGGATTCTCTCGTCTTCGTAATTTACATGTGAAAAACTTCCTCCTAAAAACAGATTGAAACTTTGGGACACTAATGATGGTGTGTATGTAGTTTGAGTTCCGCGGTGGTGGTGGTGGTGGTGGTGGTGGTGGTGATGACGGACAGTGAAACGAATGACGGTGAAACAATAAATGAAACTTATAATATCAGAGTTCAAGATACTGTACAATAGGGAAAGATGTACTGTAGGCAATGTGTAGGATAATAGGTCATCATCATCATCATCATCATCATCATCATCATCATCATGACAAGACACGAACAGAAGATGAAACTGGAGACTTGATAAAGCCTTGAAAAAAGGGAAGGTAGGAAGGAGAGTGAGCAATATTTATAGGTTAAGTGATAAATAACTGAAACAGTGTCATCACTCTCGTCTCTCTCTCCTCACACATAATAAAAGGCCCTCTCATTCCCCACCCCGCCTCTCCCTTTCTCAGTCACATATCATCAAAGGCTCTTATTTTTCGTTCCACTCTCTTTTTTTTCCTCCATCCCTCCTTCTCCTTTTTCCCCCCTCCCTCCCTCTCCCTTTCCTCCATCCCTCAGTCACGTATTATATAAGCCTCCTGGTCCTGAAGTCCTCTCCACTTCTTTGTCTTCTATATTTTTATCTTCTCATCCTCCGTAGCTGTCTCCATCTCCCATTCTCTCTCTTCACCCCCTCTCTCAACTCTTCTCTACATCAATCTCTCCTCTTCCTCATCCTTTTCTAAGTCATACATAATAAATCTTTCAGTTGTCTTCTTCCGATCTCTTCCTCATTTTCCTCTCATCTCTCCCTTCTTCACTCTCCCTCTTTTCTTTCCATTCTCCCTCAGTCAGGCATTATAAAGCCTGCTGGTCCTGACGTGCCTAATTACTCAGCACAATTTTTGTCCAAGAAATGCAAAGGCCACACCCTCACCCGTTTTTTTTTTCTCTCTCTCTCTCTCTTGAGTTTTGTCCAGGAAACTGTCTTAGTCCTTGTTTCTACACTGCCATGCTGAGTTGTGAGGCAGGGGGTCGAGTAAGGTTGGTGAGGTTAAGTAGGGAGGGGGGGCATTAGGATTAGGTAGAGAGGAAGGAACTGTCTGTGTCTATCAGTGACGATTCCGTATGTCGTTTTTATACCCAATAAAAAAGGAAATAACACAAGGCTTACAAATTTACAAAACTTGTCCCCTCCTAGCAAAACATTAAAAAAAAAAAACAGGTTCAAGATTCGTTCATTTCGACATCCCTGGACACGTTGCATTTAAATGACTGGACATCATAGGAAGCGAAAAAGACAATCTGAGAATGACAGTTTCAAAGATAACCAGTTGCATCCATGAGACTGAGTGCCAGTTAACTTATGAATTACAGTTACGGGCACAAGATTATGTAGGGTTGAAATACGGAGGAACTGAGTTTTTGCGGTAAAGGCAACAAGGTTCTTTTTGTTCCACTCAGAAATACGGGACAAATAAGTCACATGTGGCAGAGCTTCATCCTGTTGTTGTTGTGACTATTGTAACTATTATGGTGAACGGTGTCATCAGTGTACAAGTGGACAGGGTGAGATGTAGAAGGTAAATGAAGAGTACGATGAGGTGTTGAGGTGAAAGAACAAAAGAACCTCTCTCTCTCTCTCTCTCTCTCACACACACACACACACACACACACACACACACACACACACACACACACACAACAACAAGGCAACTCTTTCCCCCGACGGACCCCCAAAGACATGTTGGTGAGGAAGCCTTTAATGCATAGGCAGAGAGGAGAGTCACGTTTCCTTGACACCTGACGAGAGAGAGAGAGAGAGAGAGAGAGAGAGAGAGAGAGAGAGAGAGATGCACTATACACCACACAAACAGCCACAAATAGTTTCCGTGTACCAAACAGTGATTGTGTGGGGGACGCTGTGTTGCACTCAGGCACGTCTTACTGTACTCGATCTGTTTTCATCTGATGGAACTGAGCCATTCTCATAACCTGAATATTTATTGTAAGTCGTGGTTGCATGAATTTCGATGAAACGTAGACTATAAGACAGCGATGACTCTCCTTGGTTACAAGTCAAATCCACCCTCCAATTTGACAATACCTGGCCGTTAACTGAGCTGAAATGAGGTT
Source organism: Coenobita brevimanus (assembly GCF_032717465.1). Classification (NCBI taxonomy): domain Eukaryota; kingdom Metazoa; phylum Arthropoda; class Malacostraca; order Decapoda; family Coenobitidae; genus Coenobita; species Coenobita brevimanus. The sequence goes on from NC_137060.1 coordinate 2,731,179, forward strand.
AGGGATGTTTGTCAGGTTAAAGTAACGCGTTATAGATGCAAGTCATACGTCTGACACACACACACACACACACACACACACACACACACACACACACACTTATTACTTAAAATCAAACCCACTCAGAGCTGTTCAAATTTCTCTCTCTCTCTCTCTCTCACTTTAATCCACTCGCTCTAATCCTTCCCCCCCCCATTATTCTCATTTCTGTTCCCCTGTCGTCATCTCCTCTTACCTGCACGTCTCTGAAAATTATTTGCAAAACTATACCGTATTTATTTTATCCATTCTTTCTCCTTTGTCGCTTATCTTTATTACCTATAATTTAGATCTATCTATCTACTATCCATCTGTCTATTTGTCTCTGTCAATCTATCTACCAACCTACCTACCTATATATCTATCGATCCAATTATATATCTATTACCCAGTTCTAACTTCCTATCCTTTCCATTCCCTCTCTCTCTATATCTATGTCAACCGATCAATCAATCAATCAATCAATTTATCGAATTATCTCAGTTATAACTTTGAGTCCTTTCGACTTTCACTCTGTACACCCACTTCAGTTATAACTTTGAGTCCTTTCGACTTTCACTCTGTACACCCACTTCAGTTATAACTTAAGTCCTTTCGACTTTCACTCTGTACACCCACTTCAGTTATAACTTTGAGTCCTTTCGACTTTTACTCTGTACACCCACTTCAGTTATAACTAAGTCCTTTCGACTTTCACTCTGTACACCCACTTCAGTTATAACTGAGTCCTTTCGACTTTCACTCTGTACACCCACTTCAACTATTTACCTGTCTTCTATGTATCGATCTATTTATTTACCTATCTGTCTATTTCTCTGTATCTATCTATCTATGTCTTTCTCAATGTTTATATCTTTTCTTCCTCCCACTTCTCGTTACATTTCACTCCCCTCCTTTCATCCGCCCTCCCTCCCCATTCTCTCTCTCTCTCTCTCTCTCCCCACGTCCCCATCCTACAATGCTGCTACGCCTCCCACAATCACAATATCACGGAACAGAGGTCCCATAGAAGGGATCTGTTAGATTGGGGGCTATTGCATATGTATTGAGAGAGAGAGAGAGAGAGAGAGAGAGAGAGAGAGGCGAGGAGGAAGAGAAAGAAAGAAGGAATGAGGGAGGGTAAAAGAAAGATGTAGGGAAGGAGGTAAAAAGGATGGAGAAGAAGGGAAAGAAAGAAGGACTGAGGAAGAAAGAAAGGAAGGAGAGGAGAGGGAGATAAATGGAGACACGGAGTGAGGGAAGAAGGAATGGGCGGGAATGAAGGAGAAAGGGAAAGGGAGGACAAGAGGGATATGGAGGGAAGGGATGTGCGAGGGAGGAAGTGAGAGAAAGAGGGAAGCAGGGCTGGAGGGAGAAAAAGAAAGGAAACAGAGGAGGGGAAAGGAGGACTGAGAAAGGAGAGAATGGGAGGGAGGGGAAGGGAGAAAGAAAAAGGCATGGAGAGAAGAAAGGAGAAGAAAAAACAAATTATGGATGGAATGAGAGGGAGGGAAAAGGATAAGTGAGAGAAGGTATGAAAAGAGGTGATAAAAGGAAGAAGAAACCAAAGGAGGGCAATGAGAAGGAAAAAACACAATGTGATGTTTCTTAATGAAGTGGAAAATGAAACACATATAGTACACTAATCAGGCTACCTTGACACACACCTCTCCCTCAAGAGAGAGAGAGAGAGAGAGAGAGAGAGAGAGAGAGACCAGCGACAGAAAGAAATGACAAAAAAAAGAAAGGTACAAAACGAAAAAAAATAAAAAACACTAATCCCTCAAATTTCTCAACTGACGAAATATGACATTGTGACGGATATTCTTTAAAAATGACAGCGTACAACCTACATAAACAACAACACCCAAAACACGACAAAATAAGAAACGAAACTTAAAAAATGAAACTAAATACATAACCAGAGTGGAATAAAATAATAAAAAAAAGATTATGATATTGAAAAATACATAGTGAAGAAAACATATTATATAGATTATATAAGTTAAACAATACACAGATATCGTATGAAGACAAAACGGAAAAATAAAAATATGTAAAAACTAGAGTGGACGAAAATCCCCCCACAGAATGATGATAATAATACTATAATACGAAACAAAAAATACAATCTATAAACAAGGGTGGTGCAGTAAAACTGTGCACACTGCAGCGGCTGTTACTTCTTGCCCATAAGCCAGCTGGAGACATGAATGATCCAAGTTATATGGTGGGATCCAGCGTGAAGCCTTGCCAAGCCCCACATAAGCCTGGGGTGGCCGGTGGCAGGATGTGCTGTGAGGCAGGATACACCAATGGCCACACTTGTCGTTGTTTAAGCCAAGTTACAGTAAAGGGAGTATAGCAGCAAGAATATACCTAACAGGACCTCACCCCAACTCAACGGGTTAAAAAAGGTAAACAGTATTTCTCATACATACCGGTATAACGAAAGAAAGTCGTTCCTTGGTAAAATCCAGAACCCAGCACCTCCCGCCAGTACACCCGATACCCACCAATTCCCAGGCCAACCACAGCCTAACACACACACCTTTACCTGTTTATTTTTTTATCAGTGTTTCTTCGATTTTTTTTTTTTTTTTGGGGGGGGGAGAGGGGGTTTGGTTGGAAGTTTCAAGAAGTCTGTAATCCAAGGTGTGGTTCACTGTGTGTGTGTGTGTGTGTGTGTGTGTGTGTGTGTGTGTGTGTGTGTGTGTGTGTGTGTGTGTGTGTGTGTGTGTGTGTGTGTGTGTGTGTGTGTGTGTGTACCTATATATCTCTATCTATCTACCTACCTATCTATTTATCTATACATACACATATACTGTATGTATCAGAATCTGTATAAATGTCTATTCATCTGTATACTTGCCTATCCATCAATGTATGTATGTGTCTATTCACCTATTTATCTGCATTTTTTACATTGTATTTCTTTGTAACATCTATAAATCTACTGCCTGACGCCGCGTGCTGTGAGGGTTGGCCTGGGCAAATGAACTTCCAGGCATTTGTGTCCCTACCCAGTAAGGACTGCTGTTTCCACGACACACCACCACCTTCCTCCCTTACACACTACCCTCACACCTTACTTCTTTACCTCGTTATCCATCTCCCTCTCTTCCAAATCCCTTTATTCTAACACATATTCCTATACTGAATTTATCTCAACCTTGCAAGTGAAGCCTCAGTTGCCATTCTTGTCAAGCTACTTTCATTTGCTAACAGGGCAATGTATTACACATCCAGACACCAGGGATATTATGATTGATAAACGGTGTGGAAACTGGCATCTTCGTCAGCATAACGTCATAAACCAAGGAATCTGTGGATGGATGGGATCGTAAGTGTTGAATTTATAATATGCCTGTGACTCTTTCAGATATCTGTTACTGTGCTTTACATGTAACTTATTACACTCCCAGATTAGGTCATCATTTGTAATTAACTCACCTGTTAATTACACCTACACAGAATAATTATGGAAATACAAACACGACGAGATTTCTATTACGCGAGTTCTCCTCCTAATGACAGCCAATCAGTTGCAAGAAACTTAGGTGGCCTTCAATTGCAAGGCTAACATAAACTCACAATCTCTCACTCTTACCTTCCTATCTTACATACTTTTTCATATTATCTCTGCATCTCGTTCTCAGTCTTCAATAAACATCTCTTTCTACAACCAAACTACACATCCACACCAACCTACATCCACAACACTTACCCTACACTCTGCATTCCAGCACTCACTCCTAACCACTTTCACTCACACTCCAGTCCACACCCACACCTTCACCATCACTCATTCACTCTTGCTCCACACCCAAACTACACCGACAGCCGCATCATCCACAGCTACACTGACTCTCCTCTACACTGGAGGAGGAAGGAGAAGGACTAGGACGGAGAGAGAGAGAGAGAGAGAGAGAGAGAGGGGGGGGTACCAGAAACTCTCTAAGCCCACGAGACTCCATCCCATGGAATACTGATACAGGTAGTCAGTCCTTTGCCTCAGTACAGGAAGGTCGGTGTTAGGGTGGAAGGAAGTGCTGGTTTGTGAGCACCTGGTCTTACACCTGCTCTCCCCTCTCTCTCTCTCTATGTATGTATGTATATATACATGTACACATGTATAATATATATGTATACTGCATATACATATATATACTCGTACACACACACACACATCTATCTATCTATCTATCTATCTATAACTATATATTTATGTATATATTTACTCGTATATAGACGAGTATATATCTCTTAATGTCGAATATCTGTTTATCTATTTACAAAGCCGAGCTAGTTTTTCACCTGCTCTTTTTACCAATTTATCTAACTGTATTTGTTAAGCAAGTTCTATGTATTTATAAAACTTACTCTCGGAATACTCTATGTTTATTAAATTGTCTCTCTCTCTCTCTCTCTCTCTCTCTCACACACCCACCCACACAAATCTTGGAGCTCCACCCACCCGTCCTGCATACAGTTTTATCCATGGAGTGATGGCAGTGCATCTCGGTACAGACACAAAATTTATGCACTTGATTGCTTACTGCAGGAGTGGCCCCAGAGGAGTGGGTGGCAGGAAAGACATTTTGTTGGGTTAGTTTAGGTTTGGTTTGGCTTGGTTTAGTTTGGTCTGGATGGGCTGGGCTGGGCTGGGTTGGATACGCTGTTAGGTTAGGTTAGAGCTGGGTAGGGTAGATTAGACGGGAGGGGGTGCGAAGAAACTAATGGAAACCTACTGTAGGGTGACGATACGTGGTTTACTCAAACTTATCCCCATGCCCTGAAAGGACGATGGTGGACAGCCGGAGGAGGACAAGTCCAGCCCGCTGTCCACTGTGTTCACGTTCAGATCAGCCTGGAGTTACAAACATTGTTACTATTCTCGCATATACTCTGCTCACTTTAACTAGGCGCAAAGTTGCCATCTCTCGATACTGAATGTCAAGATATAAGAAGTGATTAACACTAGAGTATGGTGCTAGTCATGAAGAGGTGCTATGGAAAGTATGCAGTCATAGAATTGTCTTATTCTGCCACTGAGCTATGTGAAAGTACCTGCAAAAGGGCGAAAATATACACCTGCTTAAAATAAACGACCTAGCAGCAGCAGCAGCGTTATAGCCCCAAGCTTACTGGAATTTGGACTACGAGTTACGTTGCCCTTCTTCCGCAGGTCATCCTCCTCCTTCCAGGGGGATAGGACGGACACTGAGGGATATTTTCACAGCCAAGGCAGCTCCACCGCCTAGTCGTATCAGTGCCATCGCGTGAAGATTTCCCTCTTCAGCAAAGTCGCTGGGAATATTTTGTGTTGAAATCGATATTACCATGTATACAGCTCCTCCACACACACACACACACACACACACACACACACACACACACACACACACACACACACACACACTAATACATAACACCAGATCAGAATGTGACAGCCTTAGCGTATCACAACAGAGATGGTGGGTGTTAGTGGCCAAGTGGCAGGTGACGTGCGAGGGATGCAGAGATCAGCCCTCTGTTGGTGTGACGTAGGTGGACAACTGCACTCTAGGAATACGCCTCATGACACATATAATGGGCTGGACATATACATACATAATCGTACCACCATCATCATTTCCTTACACTATGGCCAAAACATCAGAATATGATCATTGCTATCACCACCACACCATCACCAACACACCAACACCACCAAGCTATCATCACCACACCATTACCACCACACTATCACCATCACACAACCCCATCGCCCTTACCTGCCCTCCTCGGTTCAAGCCAAACTATGCTAATTGGCAGTTTAACATCCAATTACTTCGCCTGCTCTCACCTGCCTAAACCCAGAGGTGAATGGAGGCAGATCTATAAGTGGCATTAAGTGGCTGGTAACCAGATTAAGAGGCTGAATGACGACATACTAAAAGGTGGAGCTTCTTGGTCGTCTTAAGCTTGTGCTCAGTTTCACATACCACTTCTGATTTTTATTTTACAATGGGCACAGACTGTTCACTATAGTTGTTGTTTTTTTCATCTGATGGAACAGGACAACTCTCAGTACTAAAATCTAGCTTCGTGAAAGTTGATGAGCCTTAGATTTGAGGTAGGAATGGGTCTCCTTGGTTACTAGTTAAACTGACTCTATTACAGTGGTTCAATTTCGGCCATGACACCCCCAGGTCCAACTCCAAGTCAGCCGGACACCCCATCTCTAACAGTGTTACTCCTTCCACATTACTCCTTTCATAGTTACCATACTCGTGCACGGACTTTTTTTTTCTCAGGATGACGTTGGATACCCCCAAGAACCCATATAGGTACCCCTGAGGCACTACTCTATGAACACCTGCTCTATTATAATTACACTTGGCAAGAGATATCCGTCTGGTTAGGGTCAACGCACTATGGCCAGTCTACTCAGATCCAACAGTCCTACGTGCAACAGATGGCTTTCTCACATCTTCAAATATTTGTGCTTGAGCACTAATACCCACCGTCCATCAAACATACACACTACGAGACAGGACAGGTGTCAGTATTACATTTCATGACATGTCGATGGGTCTTGTGGAAGTAGACTTGTTTTAACGAACTTCATATACAGAAACTCTTCTCTGTCCCAGCGTGGAATCGATCTAGCGTCCTTTCACACCGCAGACCACTACTTTATCCACTCCACCAGGAACGATTAATTCCCTGTCACAACGAATTTTAATTTCTGCAAAGGAAAGGAAAGTTTCGAATCTTGCGAGAGAGAGAGAGAGAGAGAGAGAGAGAGAGAGAATCAGGGTAATTTTCTTCTTGTAACTAAGATTTCTTTCTATAATAAGGGCAACGAAAGTAGAGTTAAGAAGCTTGCCACGTATGTCGTCAGATAAAGTGGCTCCCTACCATCTTTTCCTTAACCGAGTATTTCCTCATACAGTTGCGTAATAACCCACTGTATGCTAATAACGCAGTGTTGCTGATAGTGACAGCACGTATGGAAGGCAATACTGAGGTGTGATGCGAAATTATATCCGCACAGATGACCTGATAACAAACCCTCCTTGCCTGACCACAATACCACCCTTGTTATGTTTACAGTGAATGAATGAATGAATACCACTTTTGTTCTGCCTATTATGACTGAACGAAGGAATGAATAAATAAATACCACCTTGTTCTGCTTACAATATATAAATACCGGTATATAAAATAAAATAAACGAAAAAAATAAATAAATTCCCTGTCACAACTATATTTTGCAGTAAGGACAAGGACAGGAGATTTCAAAAGCTTCTCGAGTCTCTAGTTATTCCTGGAACAACAAATCCTACAATTAACTTGGATTTTTATTTACAAGATGAACAAGGGAAGGTCAGTGTAAAATATTTCTATGTCTCTTGGACTTCCTACAAAAAATATTATATATATTAATAAATAAAATCCCTGTGATAACTATGAAAATTTTTTAGGAAGGATAATGAGAGGAAATTTCAAAAGCTTCCCGATTCTCTAGTTCTTCCTGGAAAAACAAACCTTCCAATTAGATTTATTTTTCCAGGAAGGACAAGGAATTATTTCAAAAGCTTCCGAGTTTCTGCACCCTCCTGGAAAAGCAAATTATACAATTATATTGCTTTTACCAGGAAGGACAGGGAAACGAAAGTGGTGCATTTTCCCATACCTCTTGTCCATCCTACATCTACATCCCTTCCCTCTTCCAAGTATTAACTGTTACCACTTTACTATTACTAAGTCTTATATCAAAACTTATTACCAACTTGCTAATGTAATGCTGCCGTCAATAAATCCTTTACACTGTCTTAAAATCAAGTCAAACCTAATCAGATCTCGAAGCAGATGTTATTGTGGCCTCAGGCTTGTCTGGAGGAGAACCCAGTGGACTGCAGGTTAAAGATTCATATTTCCCACAGCCCACCATCCTCCTTTCGGGGGACAGGGAGTAGATGGTCTTTTGTACAGTCAAACAGCTCCACCGTCCGGATATATCGGTGCCACCGCGGGAAGGTGACCCTTTTCAGCACTTGTTGCTAAGTATTTCCGCAGTGAACTCAATATACTTGTATAAAAGAATAAGTGCAGGTGAACTGTCTGTGTAGATCGGTGTAATCTGATTTCCCCTGTGCATATAGTATTGGCATGGCCTTTACAGTGTGTGTGTGTGTGTGTGTGTGTGTGTGTGTGTGTGTGTGTGTGTGTGTGTGTGTGTGTGTGTGTGTGTGTGTGTGTGTGTGTGTGTGTGTGTGTGTGTGTGTGTGTGTGTGTGTGTGTGTGTGTGTGTGTGAGAGAGAGAGAGAGAGAGAGAGAGAGAGAGACAGGGAAAGAAAATTCAGTATGAGTGAATAAATAATGAAGGTGTATATACTGGATGTACAGATGTGTTCATAAGTAGGTATACACATAAGCTCGTCTTATCTATTTGTTGTGTGCACTGCTGGTGAGATGTGGAACTGTATCAGGTATGATCAATGCACCAGGTAGTAAGGGAAAAAGTGCTATATACCATCTGCAGTGGCCACTACAACAGGCAACACGGCTGCGGTTGTATACTTTCTTATGAACGCCACTTTACCCATGTATGTATGTACAGTATGCATGTAAGGATATAAGGATGTATGTGTGCATGTATGGATGTAATTATGTGTGTACGAGTATAAAGTATGTGTGTAGTGATGACATACATTTATAACAAAGTGCAATAGTGTCGGGTGTGGCACTCCTGCCCTCACGATGTCAAAGCCCCTTGGGATGCCACCAGGCTGGCTTTGATGCTATGGGGACAAGATTACGATAGTCTCAGTCTCTCTCTCTCTCTCTCTCTCTCTCTCTCTCTCTCTCTCTCTCAACAAGGATAGAACACGAGAAGAAGGAAGGAAGGAAAGTGAAGAAGGAGGATGAGGAGAAGAATGAAGAGGAAGGGGAAGAGAAAAATGAGGCGAAGAAAAGACAAAAGAGTAAAAGAAAAAGGGCGGATTGGGGAAGAATAGGAAGAGAGGAGGACGAAGAGGAAACGATGACGAAGAAGAAAAAGAGAGACAAAAGAGGAAGAGGAGAAAAGGTGGCCTGGGGAAGACTAGGAAGAGAGGAGGGCGAAAGGGAAACGATGACGAAGAAGAAAAAGAGAGACAGAGGAGGAGAAGAATCAAAGATGCAGGCTTTCGTTTTTAACTCCTTAGCCTTAAACGTGTACAGTAACTTGTAGCCGCCATTGTGCCTAGTTCCTTTACGTTGACTTAAAGCTGTGTCTGATGCTGTTGAGATCTGATTACAATATATCGGGATTTATCAGACGTGTCAGAAGTACGATCCATAAGGTCGAAAACCCAAACACGTACAGGAACTTTTCATCACAACTGTACACAGGATGGAAAAAGTCTCTGTGTGTTTGTGTGTTCCCTACGAAGACAGGAGATGCATGTATAAAAGTTTAATGAAACGTCAGTGGAGCCTGTTTCATAATTTCGAAGGCGCAAACGTATGCACAAACTATTAATAGCAAATAAATGCACGGTAATAAGGAATACGTTTGTTTGTCCGCGTGTGTTTCCAAAAGAAGAAAGGCGACGCGTAAATAACATCTCATGAAAAACTGAAAAGGTGTTGAAGATTTGCTTAATAAATTCAAAGTCTCAATTTGTTTCTCAATGTGTGCATTTCATAATAAAAAGTAAAATTCATATGCTAAAATCTGGTGAAAAAATATTCCTTTCACAAGTTTCCATTCTCAGTCTGTTCGCCCATGTGTGCATTTCATAAGAAGAAGACAGACAAGTATACCAAAATATACTAAAAGGTGCTTAAGGTTCGTTTCATAAGTTCTAAGCCTCAAATGTACACAACAAATTTTATCCACAACTGTACGTAGTAAAGAATAAGTTCTGTCCAACGTTTGTATTTCATACGAAGGGATCAGACACATATACTAGTTTCTAATGAAAAGGTGCTGGAGATTCGTCTCAAGTTCGAAGCCTCAGTCTGCTTGTTAATGTGTGTGTGTGTGTGTGTGTGTGTGTGTGTGTGTGTGTGTGTGTGTGTGTGTGTGTGTGTGTGTGTTTTAAGAAATAACACAAGCAACCTAAAATAATTGGGGACTCGTCGAAGGCTGAGAGTGTTTTGTCTGTGTGTGCGTTTCATCCGTCTGGCATAATGGAGAGGAGTGTATGAGAACAGCCTCGGTAATTACCAGTCCCCGCCCCGGAGGGGCTCGGAGACGGGTATTGTTTTCACTCGGTTTGTCTATATGTTAGTCTGTCTGGTAACAACTTTCCGCGAAAACTACTGGTGTGATTTTGACTATAATTACAGGGATGATGGTCTATGACCTTCTGATCACCTGATTAAATTTTGGGCCATATTGGGCCCAGACCCAGGCTGCAGGCCCCAAAAAATGTAAAAAAAATAAAAATCGTTTTTCGACAAAACTCATTTCAAATTCGTCATATCGACATGAAACCACAACCTAAAGGTGCATCCTTCAAATCTGCATCCTATAACATGCCTCATTATATCAGGGGGGTCACCGCCCAGTTACCGGTAAGGGGGTCACTCTTAGGTGGGTCGGGCCTAAAATTTCAAATGGACATAAAATCGTCAATTATCACCCATTTACTCCAAATGTGATATGTGACATCTTTGACTAGATATCCTGTTGTGTTTATACGTCAACACTAAAGTGACTGCCGGGGAGGGGTTTGCTGTGCCTTGGCACCGCTTCTTGTTAGAAGTTGAGATTAATAATTCCTTTACACACTGAAACACACACACACACACACACACACACACACACACACACACACACACACACACACAAACACAAACACACACACACACACACACACACACACACACACACACACACACACACACACACAAAATCTTGCCCAACTCATAACAACCAAAGATGTCAGAGTTTCGCTACATAAGTTCGGAAAACCAGACTTATGCTGCACTTTTTGCTGGGCAGATGTTTCAAAAGAAGAAATAAGACGCGTAAATGGATATCTGAGGAAGTAAAATATCAAGAAAAAGTATTGAAAAGACATTGGAGATTCTTTTCATAAGCTCGAAACCTCAGTTTTTCTCCATGTGGTAGTTCCATCTGTGTGTGTCGTAATGGATGGAAATGTGTAAGACCAGCCTGGGTAATTATAACCCCGGGCTCACAAACTTCCCGCTGCCTCACACAAACTTATCAAAGCACTCCAATAATGACCATAACCAGCCCATTACCAACACTCCGCCTGCACACACTCACGTCTTTGGTTCATCTTCCTCCACGCCTCTCTCCCCCCTCCACCTTCTCTTGTACCTCCTTCCCCACCTACTCCTGTGCTTCCCTCTTACCCCCTGGTTCCATATTTACAAGACTTCTTTGGCGTTTAAGTTAAGAATAAGGTTGTCTGTTTTGAGTTTTAGTTTCATTTATACAACCACCACACACTTCTACACCTCCCCTGCATCCCTCTGCCCGCTCCCGCATCCCTCCCTGTCCCTGTTTCTGTCTCCTCTGCACCTCCTCTGTATTTATGAAGTTCTTGGGACCTTCACAACCAAACACTGAAAACAATAGCTTAAAACCATCATCATCATCATTATCATCATCATCATCATCAGCATCGTCCAAACCTCTTTTCCTACCTAAGGAAGAGGTGAGGCAGGGTTCAGAGAGCAATAAAAGCCCTAACAGGGAGTAAATAAGCAAGTCACGGCAATGAATTGAGCCACACTCATTCATTCACCATTCAAACCCCAGAATGAAGCAGGTAGTTGTGGTTGTTTATGCCTGGGTGGGGATAATAACTTAAAAAATACTGTACAACAAAACAAAGCTGTTTTGATAATATTTATCTGCAATGTGACTTGCTGATCGTGAAAACTGCTTAAGAAGGAAGGTGAGCGAGAAAGGGACTGAAAGGAAAGAGAGATAAAAGAAAAAGATGAAAATGAATTATCAGCAGTTGTAGTAACAGCTGCACCTCTAGCTTCATCCAAGCATCAGCCCAGTGGACTGCAGGCTGGAGCTGCCCTCTTCCTACAATACATCATCCTCCTTTTGGGGACAGAGAGGGTTTTGAAGAACGTCTGTATAACCTGGCAGTGAAGCCACCAGGTTATATCGGTGCCACCACGTGAAGGCGTCCTTCTCCCGCGTCTAAACTCAAGTAAATTGGTAAATAGGGTCTATGTGTCCAGCATCAGAGGCAAGTTAAGCCACAAGTTGTTAAACCAAGGAGGAGTTAAGGCAAAAGCTGGCTCGAGTCAAAACATCAAAGGCCAGACTTAAACTTTTACCATTAAACGAGTGTCTTGGCGTCCACCCCAAGGCAGTTTGTACAAAAAGACTATCCTGAAAAACACGGCCTGAAAGACGCATCAAGTTGGAGAAATACCGACAATACTGAGTCTTTAGCGCCGACGTGTGTAAGGTGGGGAGGAAGATGGTGAGAGGGAAGGAAGTAAAGGCGAGTAGGGGAAGACAGAAGGGAAGAGGAAGGGGAAGATGCAAAGGAATAAAGTGTAAAGAGACGCAGAGAAAGAAAGGAAAGAGAATCAGAAGGGAAAACGGAGAGATGGAAGGTAAGAAGAAGAGCAGGAAAGAGGAAGAATGAGAGGAGAGAAATGGGAAGATGTATGGGGGACCAAAAAGACTCTATGAAAACTGAGCCTGTAAAGAAACATCAAGTTGGGTAAATACTTACAATACCGCCACAGTCTTCTGCGCGCCCTTGTCAACGCTGGAGAAGAGGATAGACAGCAAAAGGATAAGATGAGTTGGAGCAGAGGGAACCTGAACGACAGGAGAGGGAGGGCATGTAAAGAATGAAATACTAGGAATACTGGAAGGATGAGAAGGAAAGGGGAGAAGGAAGAGAGGGAAGTAAGTGCAAATGAGAGCGAAGGAACGATATAGGAGGGAAGGAAGAGACAAAGGAAAGAGAATACGGAAAATAGGAGAGTAAAAGAACCTACTGACAAAACGGGCACACCAGGACACATCAGCTTCAAGAATTACTTACAGTATTGTCACAGTCTTTGGCGCAGTCGTGTGGAGGGAGGAGAGGAGAGGAGAGGAGGAAAGTCGAAAGGAGAAAGAAGGGGGGAGAGGAGAGGACAGGGAGGGGGGAGAGGAGAGGACAGGGAGGAGAGAGGGGAAGAAGCAAGCGGGAGGTGAGGAAAAGTGTGTGCAGATATGTGAGCATGAAAGGATACAAACGGCCATATTCTTAAAAATAATTCCTTCCCTAAACTTTTCCTTCCCTTCGAAGGATTTTTCTTTCCCTTCAGTATGCGTAAAGATTTCCTTGCAAGGGAAGGAAAAATGTTCATGTTGGTAGCCCTGTTAAACTAAAATGACCCATCCTGCTGATATTTGGTATGATGGAGCGTTAAATTTATAAACCAATACATCAAAACACGCATATCTCGTGCTGGATAATGAAAGCACAACACATTTGAGACGTGGGAGGTGGCCACCACATCTACAGTATACTGTTGGTTTGTATTCAGCCATAAATGCCATTCTGGCCAACACCGCAGCGTGTTCACTCCTCAAGACAATATTTTGATAAATTATATTCGAGGAATATTATTACGCTTAATGTTGTTATTAGTAAGTGTAAGAATCACTTGTTAACGTCCGTCTCGTGTACTCGCATGGCGGCGCTCACCTGTTTTTTTCCTGCTGGAAGACATGAGCCGAACCACACGTGTGACCTTGACGGCAGATTTTCCTTTTTCAGGCAAATTAACAACCAAAATGTTTCTTGAAATGAATCCTCGTTTGACCCTGGCCATAATGTATAAGATTTGGCAGTGTCAGATCATAAAAGACTGGATGAATATCGGAGGTAGTACGTCGTCTGCTCTGTTTATGTCTGGCTTATTGTATCAGCCGACATGGGTAACACTTTTAAAGAGACACAAATAGCGCTTAAACATTAGTATAGCGTTGTAAACTGCATCAATAAAATTATACAGTAACTTCTGTCAACATTTTAAATATATATAAGACAATGAACCACAACAGAAAGCACAAAATTTATGAAGGAATTTTTGAAGAGAAGGGCCAAGGAATTCCTTCAAGTTCCAACAATTTCTGCTGCCCAGAGAAAAAATCTTTCCCTTCGCGCGGCCCAGGAAGGGAAGGATTTTTTTAAGAATACCAATCCGGCTAAAGATTTCCTTCCCATGCCTCTACAAGGGAATGAAATGTTTAAGAATACGGTCGAAAGTGAGTTGAAGAGAAGGAAAATCAGAGGACAGGAGAGGAGCGGCACAACAAAATGGAAGAGGGAAGAGAAAACAAAAAGTGACGGGAGTAAGAAATAGTCCTGGTGGGAGGAGAGAAGTAAAAAAAAAAAAAAAAAAAAGCCAAGTGATAATATGAAAGCTGAAAGACACATCAAGTTGTGGAAATACCGACAATACAACCGAAGACTTCAGCGCCGATGTGTGCAAGGTGGAGAGGAGAAGGAGGAAGAAAAGAAGAGGAGAGGAGAGGAAACGGAGGAATGAGGAGGAAGGGGGACAAAGGAAGGAGAGACTGGGGTGGGTGGGGGAGAGAGAGAGAGAGAGAGAGAGAGAGAGAGAGAGAGAGAGAGAGAGAGAGAGGAAAACATGGATGAGGTACGGAAGAATGAAATGAAAAGAGACACAGAGAGAAGAGATGGGGTGAGGAAAAAGAAAATGAACTAGGAAGAAAGAGGAGGAGGTGAAAGAGGGAAGAGAATGAAAGAGGAGCAAGTCGGAGGAAAGGGAAAGGGGAGAGAAATTACAGAATACTGTGAAACTGTTAAGAAAGGAAGGAGACGGGGGAAGGGGAAAATAAGGGAGGGGGAGAGGAGAGGAAGGGAGAGGGGAAGGACAGTGAGTCAGAGAGAGAAGAAGAAAATAAAATGCGAGGGAAGGAAGCGAGGTAATAGAGGAAGGAAAGATGGGAGAGAAACAAAAAGAACAAAAAGGGATGGGGGTTGAGAGAGAGGTGCAAAAGGGAAGGAAAAATGGTGGAGGGAGGGAACAGACGAGGAAAGAAGGGTAAGAGAGACAGTGAAGTAGGAAGAGTAAGAGAGTAAAGGAAAAATACTGGAAAGGGGGAAAAACAAAAGCAGCGCAATAAATATTTAAATACTGACAGCGCTGGAAGAAAACTATAAAAGAAAGGAAAAGAGAAGAGGAAAAAAAAGATAAATCAATGAAAAAAGAATGCGAAGATGGAAGGAAAAAATAGGGGAAAGAAAGTGAAAGGATATGGTGAAAGAAAAACAGAGGCATTGAATGGAGGGTCGATCAGAGCTACATAAAATAGTGTGGTGAGGGCAAGGATAAAGGGACTTCCCCGCAGTGCTGTGGTCAACCCTTTCATTCTTGCTGTATCCAGACGGTTTTATTCAGCCCAGGAGCCACATCGACACGAATATGGGCGTCATTAACCTATTCACTCCTGTACTTATTTCACTTTTGCTTGGCCAAAGTTTTCGTCCCTTGGCGGGGTATTTCACGCAGTTCAATGTCAGAATAAGATAACGCTGCTGCTGCTGCTGCACATCCTCTCCATAACACTTCTTAGTGACAAGCATCATATTCTAGCGTTAATATATTGTTACAACCCAGCATTCAAGACTGACAGATGGCATTTTGGGCCAAGTTTGAGTACAAGGAGTACACAGTTGAACAAAATCGCTGAATAAAATCGTTTCGTGGCAGCAAGAATAAATAACTTCCTCGCAGTGAAGGGAATAATAGCAACATATAGTATACAGTAGTAGTAACAGCTGCAATTGCAGGCTCATATAAATGTGAACCCGATGAACTGACGGCCGTAACTGCCCATCGTTCACAATCAACCATCCTCCTTTTAGTGGGTAGGAAGGGAGCTGAAGGACGTTTGTATAACCAAGCGTTGGAGCCACGTGGTTATATCGGTGCCACTACACGAAGGCGTGCCACTACATGAAGGCGTCCCTCTCCACCACCAAACACATACAGTACAGAATAATATCGGGAATTCCGATGTTGCTAGGTTAGATTTTACATAATGTCGCCGTAATGCCATAATTTACCTTAGTTCGCCTGAGCATGAGAAATAAATGAAGGTACTCGCAAAACTTTACCTGGACGTGTTTTGATTTGTTCCCAGAATTCATAATGTCACACGTAACTTGGCCTCTGATAAACTTTGTAAGACCCCGCTTTTAAATTAATCTATACAAATAACTATATACCGGTATATTTTATTCGGGCAATCATATCGTCACACGGTTATTGTAACACTTCTAATAAAAATAATATAAAATGTGTCAATACTAATGAATGCACTCACACAACCAATCAGCTGCCTGCTTTCAGAATCTTAAGGCTCTTCTCTTCTCATATGAGACTGAATAAGCTAAAGGCGATTTGTTCTGTAGCCCTACTTCAGGTGGCATAGTACCTCTTCCTTAGCGATTTATTTTCCATACTGCACCTTAACAGTTTGTAGTATGATACTGATATCGTTTAATATCGACATAGTTTGCATCATTAATGTACAAGAGGAAATTGAGGTATAAATGTGGATAATAAGTCGGTGAGGAATAGGTGTTACGAAATCTACAAAGTCATTTAGAATAGCTTACTATCCCTAAGCCGAATAAAATCATCTGGCGTTGGCAGGAGTTAACTATAATGACAGTGCTGGACAGACGCCTTCACGAGGTGGCACCGATATAGCCAGGCGGTGAAGCTGCCTGGTTGCACAAACGTTCCTCAGCTCCCTCCCTATCCCCCGAAAGGAAGATGGTAAATTGTAGGAGAGAGGCATCTTCAGCCTGTAGTTCACTGGGTTCACTTTTCATATGAACCTGCGGTTACAACAAAACCATCAACAACAAGTAGTAGTAGTAGTACTACTACTACTACCGGTACTATAGCTGAGGAGACTCTGAACTGCAGGAGACAGAAATACATACTTATCCATCTATCTATAGCCAGACGCCACAATACCGTAAGGAGTGGCCGTTTGTCTCTGAGTTAGTTGTTTTACGGGAAGGGGCACTAACCCTCCGCCAACCCACTTGTTGACACGTAGGGAACGCGAAAACAGGAATAATACATTCATTAAATCCTCCAGTGTGAGGTCCTTTCTGAGCTAAATCGTCTAGAAGTAGCAACAATTAATAATGCTTTATCTAGGCGTAAAGCTGCCGTCTCTCCATCTTGAATACTGACCTGTAGCAAGAAAATAATGCTAGAAATGATGCTACTCAAAAACAGCTTCTACGGAAAGAATGTGGACTCGTAGTACTGCCTTATTCTGATACTGAGCTTGAGAGAGAGAGAGAGAGAGAGAGAGAGAGAGAGAGAGAATGCTGCAAAGTAAGAATATCTCCGACTAGTTAAAATGAATGAACTATATTGCGTCATCGTAGTGAATGAGCAGTCAACACAGATATTATAGAGTAAGAGAAGGTTAAGAAAAAACTGAATGGCAGAGTCTACAGAAAACCAAAGGAAATGTAAAGAACGCACTTTACAACAACTTCATCCTGCAGTCCACCGGGTTCACGTGCATATGGGTCAGGGGTGGCAGCTACTACTCCTTCTAAAATACCCCGTCACGGCAGTACAAGAGCTAACATCAATACATATGTTATATAAGAGGATAAAGTGTAGTATTACTGAGTACCAACGTCTTCACAAAAATGCAATTAAGGCAACACACTTTATTTCTTGAGACAGACAAACTCAATCAAGACATTCTCGCCACCTTTGTTGAAGGAAAATTGCATTACACTTCTCTCTCTCTCTCTCTCTCTCTCTCTGTATGTATGTATCTATGTATGTATGGTATGTATGTATGATAATGATCATAATGAAGAGATGATGATGATGATGTGTGTGTGTGTGTGTGTGTGTGTGTGTGTGTGTGTGTGTGTGTGTGTGTTAGAGAGTACATTATTGTGTTTAAGATAAGGTGCTCAACTTTGATAGAGCAGGAATCAGAGCTGGAGGAGTTGTATCTGCCTCATTTACTCACGGGTGGTCGGGACTAAGTTTAGTACCGTATTCAGTTCCAGCTAACATGAGACCATTTTTTTCAGCTGAGTTGGTGGAATTTGAGCGTTTATACTGATACCATAGATATATTACGTATATAGATAGATAGATACATAGATAGATGTAGATATATAGATATTGCTTGCCAACACAATGAATAAATGCATGAATCCATACTCACGCAACGGACAGGTATAAAAATATAAAAGAGTGTGGGGTGAGGTGGGACTGACACGAATGTTGCTGGCAAACGGTACTCGGGTGAACAGTGTGTGAGGGTATAATCCCTGGCCATGCAACACAGGTATAAATATAAGAGTGTGGGGTGAGGTGGTGTTGCCACCAATGTTGCTGACAAACGGTACTCGGGTGAACAGTGTGTGAGGGTATAATCCCTGGCCATGCAACACAGGTATAAATATAAGAGTGTGGGGTGAGGTGGTGTTGCCACCAATGTTGCTGGCAAACGGTACTCGGGTGAACAGTGTGTGAGGGTGAGACTCAGTGATATTGGAGCAGGGGTGAAGGTGGCGGTGATAAGGCACCAATATTAGAGAGGGAAGGACCGGTGTAATGAACGGACATGAGGTGATGAGAGAGAGAGAGAGAGAGAGAGAGAGAGAGAGAGAGAAGCTCCTGACTTTAATTAATCCCTTCAAACCAATGATGTACTATAAAGTTTATACTTTTTATTTTTTTTTTTTTTATGTGACCGACTCTGGCCATAGGCTTCACAGCCTGCTTTCAAGGCCCAGTAGTCCTCCTATGTATCCCACATCTCTACTTGTCACCACTTCGGCGCCAACACCCACCGTCCATATTGAATACATGCTAGGACTGTCTCATACAGGACTGGTGAATTGGTATTAGCGGGGGTATCTTTACGACATGTCGGCGGGTCTTCTGGTAGATCAGTAAAGTCTGATATTTATGAAATTCAAATCCTTAAACTGTTCCCTGCCCCAGCGGGATTTGAACCCGGGTCCGTTAGGACTGCAGGCCAACTCTCTACCGATTGAGCCACACTTGCTAGTATTAACCGATTGTCTTCAGTCTAGGAGAACACGCACTAGTGGAAGAGGTTAGTGAAGTTACTGTACATCTAAAACTTACCGTCAGAAAAGTTCTACCAAGTTGAATAAAATCGAGTGGAGATAGCAAGAATTATATGTAAATGGCTGGTTACCTGCTACGGACTCTAACATATGGAAGAACTAGGGTAAGATCCTTCACGAATATGGCCTTTATCACAGTAACTCGCTAACATCCTTTACAATAACGGGCCCTATGGTAGAAACTATGTGACAGCCTTTATGGTAAATACAGCTTAAGATCCTTTATAAACACGTCCCTCATCGTCCAAACTAAGAAAGTTTATGAATACATTCGTAAATGCTCACAATGCAGGGTGGTGCAATACTCATCACGTAAGGCAACAGTTGTAAGCCTCGCCACACCTAACCCAACATCTATTACCTTCCACACCCTCACCCCTCCCTCACCCGTTACCTGTCATCTCTCCTTCCTCCCACTACCCTTCCATCCCGCCTGTCTCTCTACCTCACCTGCCTTTCCCTCAAGCTCTTTATCTTCCTCTGCTTCATCCATTCAGTATTTATCACTCCCTGCCCCTATCCATTCCACCTCTTCCCCTTCCCTTCACAATTCCTCCCACTACCCTTCCATGATCCTTTGCCCCCTCCCCTTGTCTTTCACATTACTCTTCGCCCTGTCTCTTCCACTACCCATCCACCTATCTCCCTTCCCCTTTCAATACCACTGCCTCATGCCATTCTTCGTGCCCCCTTCCACCCACCATCCATCTCTCAAACCTTCATCTCAGCCTTCCACTACCCTTCCATCGCCCCCAACCTCCCTCTCCTATTCTCCCCCGCCTCTCTCTCTACCCTTCCATGTATCTCCCTTCCCCTTTCCATATCTCAGCCTCTAATACTATTCCGCAGAAAGCGGGGTGGCTCAGCGGTTAGGCGTGTGACTCAAGATCGCGAGGTCGACAGTTCGCGCCGCGCCCGGGTAGCTTCCTTTGCTGGGAAGGTTAGCGCTCTCCTGCAACCCATGCAGGGCTATATGATCTATCTAGGTCTAGCTCGGCGGAATAATCCCCTTCCACTATTCCAGCTTTCTCTTACTATCCTGCCCTACCCCTCCCACTTCCACTCCTCACTCATCTGTCCCTGACTCCACTCTGTCACTCTTTCTCCTCCCCCATTTACAATCCCTCTCCCACCTTTCACTGCCCATCCCATTAATGGTCGTTCCTCTGCCTTTCCCAACCTTTATTCCCCTCCTTACCATCTCCCTTGTCTCTCCCACTTATAATACCCCCACCTGTATCCTTACTACTACCCCTTCCATCACCTCCCTATACATCTCCCACCCACATCTTTATCTCTCCCCCACTCTCACTCCCCCTCACACCCCAATCTCAACCCCTCCCACTCCAAAAGACCCACCAGTCAGTGTGGTACATAATTATCCCTAATAATAATGAAGCGAGGCCATGCTGGGTCGCTTAGTTACCTGCCAACACGATGAGCCAAAGCTTAACTCACCCTCTTTATTACCTGGATCTCTCTCTCTCTCTCTCTCTCTCTCTCTCTTTCAACGCATCTATCTGCATATATGTCTGTCTGTTTCTATGTCAGTATGTCAATCAATCTATCTATCTACCTGTTTACCACTTTAAATATTAACAGACCTATCTACTTACGTTATCTTTCTATCCATCCATCAACCTAACCAAATCTTTTTTCTTACCTACCCACCTGTTTATTCATCTATGGTATTTTTCTTTCCGCGTATCATATCGTTGTTTGGTTACCTGCCAACATAATGAGACCAAGCTTAACTCAGATTGTTCTATACCTGGATCGATCTACCTGTATACTGTAACTCTCTCTCTCCCTCTCTCACTAAGCCAACCCTTACCTGAGTCCAAGCCTGTTTATTACCTGGATCTTGGACAGGAAATGGCTGATGTACCTATCCATCTATCTATCTATCTATCCATCTATCTATCCTACCTTTGACTCATCTACCTATCTATAGATATATCTGAGGTATCAGCATTGCCATCCACCAAGCTAATTATATCTTTTTACCTACCTATCCACCTACCTACTTATCTCTATCTGTGTGTGTGTGTGTGTGTGTGTGTGTGTGTGTGTGTGTGTGTGCATGAGCTATATTGTACTCAAACATAAATGGTGTTTACTCTCAGGCTGTAACAATTCATCTTAAAATAATTAGGTGACCTGATGATCCAAACAGGTAATGACACACAAACAACAGACTGAATAAAGATGGTGGACATACATGAGTACAACACACGGGTACACCATAGCCAATTACCTGAAACAAAAGGAAACTGTAGTGTAAGAGATTGTAGCAGGTGATTTTATGTGAAATGTCTGTGTGATAAAAGAATAAACCGTAACAGAAATTCGCTTACAGTTTGTTTAGCACCAGGCGAAGACTTGCCTATCTATCTGTCCATCTATCCTTCCACGTGGAGGAGGAGGAGGGGAGGAGGAAAGATGGTAAGAAGGAGGTGAATTAAATAGGAAAAGGAAGGGGAGGGAGGTAAAGAGAAAGGTACTGAAAAAAGATGACGAAGAAGAATGAGGGGTAGAAAGAATAAAAAGCAGAAAGAGGGTAAGACGTAGAAATTAAGGGGAAAAGACAGGAGAAAGGGGTAACGATATTGATCTCCCGCAACCCTTTCAAATCACTTCATTTATTTGTGGTATTTACAACATCAGGAGGGACGCGGTAATTAAATATTTAATGACAGTCATATCTTCCCCTCTACTGCTTTATGTTGTCTTATACATTCATTACTTGTGCTATTGGAATCCAGGCTGAGATTTACAAACTGTCATAGCTACAGGAAGTCACGGGTCGTATTCATAAACTTCCCTAAGCTTTAGTTATCTATAAGACTGATGGTATATACGTTTGTCTTTATCCGTACACTAACACTTCACAATCAAACTGCAGTGAATCCTAAAATAACAATATACGGAAAACAAAATGGTCTGTGACAGCAATTGACTAATGGAGACTTGTTTACCACGAAATTAGTTGGTATCTTATTATAAACACGACGTCTTAAGACATGGCAAGACTCTACACTCCCCTTCATAAAATTCACACATACATAATATAATCCTTTATTGGCCTATCAGGTGCGTACGGGCTGCTTCGTCCAGGTAATTACCGTAAATGAGTAATCGTCCTGCCCTGACCACCATTATTTCAACAATTAACCTCAATCGTTCGTCACACAGAATTTTATGAGTCACATCCGATTGCAGCGCC
This sequence comes from Coenobita brevimanus, assembly GCF_032717465.1. NCBI lineage: Eukaryota > Metazoa > Arthropoda > Malacostraca > Decapoda > Coenobitidae > Coenobita > Coenobita brevimanus. The sequence continues at coordinate 2,753,592 of NC_137060.1, forward strand.
TTATTAAGCTACTAGGCCACTAATCGTTCACTTGTTGGTTATGTAGGTACCACCCAACGTAGTGAATGCTTTTCTGGATTAAAAGAAACCATTTGGCTTGTCACAATCCAATGAGTGGATGGTGTGCGCGTCATACTGCCATCCATGGGTAATAATAAAAAATAACCTAACGAACCTCGTTTAGAATACATTGTTACAGTTCTTTCACCTTGATTTGGCAAATGTCTTCATCATTTTGTAGGTTATTTCACGTAGCACTGTGGTCAAAAAAAAAAAAAAAAAAAAAAAAAAAAATCACGTGGCTCTACATAGCCTACCCTCCACCGCACTTCGTGACAAGCATCAAATTCTAGGGTTAATCTGTTGTTAAACGTCAGCATTCACGATGGAGGGACGCAATTATAGGTTAAATCAGAGTAAACGAAATATAATACCGATGGTAGGGAATCACGCCAACCACCCCACAAAACCCACCAAATATGAGCCAATCTATGTCTGAGAATGCCACAGTTTAAACCTGCCAATGGATTCCAATACCAGTCACTGGATTATTGATGGATTCGGTGTTCTTAAGTAACAATTACATATTTTTTGGTAGTCCACCTGAGTAGTCTACTGGGATCAAATTATACTCTTTTCACCTTACCCTGGCTCAGATTCTCGTTCTTTTGCATCTTATTTCACATAGCTCAGTGGCAGAAAATATGCTGCGGTTAGAGCTCTTTTACACAGTACTGCTTCACTACTACCATCACGTTCTTGTGCTAATCTCTTGTTACAACTCAGCAATCACGACTGAGATGGCAAGTTTAAGCCAGGTTAAGGTGGAAAGAGTAGGGTGTAATACTGAATGTTACAGTCTTTGTTTTTATTACAGAAAAATAAACGGAAGAGAAATATGCACAGTGTGAGCATACAAAATCTGTTCCTTCCATTTGAAGTTGAAGAAAAAGAAAACCAGGTCAAGATTAGTTCACTTGGGAATGCCTGGATACACTGCGTTATGAACAACTATGGAAATAACACATACGGTCAACAGCAGAGGGAAAGATGGACTGGTGTAGTCAGTTATCAAGCTGCACGTGAAGGACTGCGAGTACCGGAACAGTAGTTGGATGGATTATGATGATGGATGATGAAGGTAATAACAATGATGATTACTACAACAAATGATAATGGTGATGATGCTAAAGACGATTACAGTGACGACGACGACGACGACGATGATAATGATTATTGTTGCTGTTATTATTATTATTATTATTATTACTATTATTATTATTATAAATATTATGATGATGATGATGAAGATGATGATAAATGCAATAATAATCATGACAATAATGACCGCCATGATAACGAAAACGATGAGAGTACACATACCCATACATCGTGAATTCTGCCCCAGACTGGAGTCTACCTGATGCTGTTGGCTGTGGTCTGGTGTGCCCCACACCGACCGCGGGAAGTGGGTTATGAAGGTGATGATGATATATTCCCAGCCCTCCCACAGATACGTGTGTGTGTGTGTGTGTGTGTGTGTGTGTGTGTGTGTGTGTGTGTGTGTGTGTGTGTGTGTGTGTGTGTGTGTGTGTAATTCACCGAGTCGGTCAGGATCACTTGATGGTCGTGATCGTCAGCTTTTACCCTCCCGGAAGGGAGCTGAGAGCTCATATAGTCCGCTCTAAGGGCAAGGCTGTGACCTTCACACACGCACACACCCGTCCCCTTGCTCAAGGGGGACAGTAACCACCCACTTCGTCAGTGAAACTTTTCGCAACCTGAGCGAGGCGCGAACTCCCGTCTACCAGATGGCAAGCGAAAACGCTACCACTAAGCCAGAGAGCGGTGTGTGTGTGTGTGTGTGTGTGTGTGTGTGTGTGTGTGTGTGTGTGTGTGTGTGTGTGTGTGTGTGTGTGTGTGTGTGTGTGGTCCTCTTGTCGTATGCTGTCGTGTGCTTAACCCCTTCAGTACCAAAACGTCTTGTCACTTGTCTTCTCACTACCACATGACAATTACAACTTTGACAACACCTGGCATACTGGACGGGTTTACTGCATCTGTTTACCCTTTCACTCTGAGCTGGTCTGTACTAAGCTGTATAAGGTCTTTGTAGTCGGTTGTATTGTTTTCATCTGATGGAACAAGGCTACTCTTTGAACAGAAAGTCACGATTGTATGAAATACGATGTGCCTTATTTATATGGAAGGAATGAGTCTCCTTGGTTACTAGTCAAATCAACATTGCAATCTGACTACATCTGGTCATCAGTTGAGCTGAAAGTTGTGGTGGTAAAAGAGTTAAAGTTGTACGTAAACCCTTCACTGACAAGTATATCCTAAAACTGTCTAGGGAGAGCAAGATTTAAGCTAAAAACACGTCCTCTGGCTGACGGGGTTGGGCTAACTGCTTTGCTGCACTGAACCAACTTACGTATTGTCTTCAGGATGATATCAGGCGACTTTATTCACAGGACAGAAGTACACGACATGTAGCCAAAGAGTTCAAACCTGCCTTTTCTGGCCCTTTCTCTACTCTGGATGCACTTACGATTTGGCCTCCAGACTTACAAAAAAAAAAAAAAAAAAAAAAAAAAAAAAAAAAAATCGGTCTCAACAGCAAATTTAACTTAATCTAACCCATTCAACCCAACAGAGTTATTGCCACTTGAATAAAATCGTCTGACGTTACTTAAAATATAATGAATGAAAGTCCATCATCTAAGAGGGATAATGAGTTCCAGGCAGACCTCTGTGGTGACCGTATTTAGGTACTCTTCAGGAAAAGATCCTGTCTGTTAAAGGCATCCCTAAATAATGCATTTACAGCTAGGTACTTAGGGAACGGTTCACATGGGCCTTAATGATTACCTTTCAATTATACACATCATTATCATCAATATCATCATCATCATCATCGTCACCATCATCATAAATATCACTACCATGACTATCACCACCATCACCACCACCACACCATTACCATCATCAAAACATGTAAACACAGACATCGCAGTGGTCTCGAGGACCAATAAAAGAAAGACCCAGACCTGATATTCAGGAAAGAGCCATAAAATCCCACGCTGACTGTGTCCTTCGCAGGGGGGCTAAATTCCTCCCTGGGGCGTCTCTACTTCCCCCACCCAGCAACATCTACAGTGGGCCCTGCCGGGTCGAACCTCTGCTCTTGTTACCCTGTTTCACCTTACACACCAGCCTTTTATTCTACCTCACTCTACACACCAACCTTCCATCCAACCAGACCTTACATACTATCCTTCTTCCATCCTACCACACCATACACTATACTCTCCTGGCAAAACTCTAACCTTGTGCTCTATATTCCTATGTTACATCATCCATGGTCCTCCTACCAGATCGCACTCTTGCCCCAGCCTACCCTGCTTAACTCTACACAACATCCTTTGCCCCCAACCCACCCTATACCCCACACTCCTTCCCTACGCTACTATGTAATCGACACTTATCTTACTCTAAGGTCCTTCTAACCAAATCACCCTCTTGCTCCAGACCACCATACCTCACCCAACACACAAATCTAATACCACACCATATGTCCTATTCTAATTAATCTCTGATCCTATGCGTCACATTCCCACCCTTCTTCACTCTCAAAATCGAAGTTCCTGCCTCACTCTCATGCCCTAGCCTACCCTGTCTCTCCTACACAATAACATTCTACCCTACCACACCCTACGTCCCATCCTCTACTCGGCCTCATCATACACGTCACACTCCTTCCCTGCTTTACCCCACAGTCAGCTTCTCTACTTCCCCCTGCTTTTCTAGGGGCCCTCATACCTGTTCACCACCCTGCCCCTGCCCACCCTGCCTCACCCTACACGCTAACCATTTACCCTATCATACTGTGTACCTTATATTTTACTGGAATATCTAGGGTTCAACCAGCTCGCCCTCCTGCCTCAGTTCACCCTCCCACGTCACCCTATACACTATCCTACACACCAGTCTTCTACCCATCCTCAACCCACCACACAGCATTAACCTCATTAAAAATATCCTAAAGAGCAATTCCAACAGAGAGCAACAGAACAAGGTAGCAATCCTGACAGCACCATCGCCAATATTCCCAACAACAAGCAGCACAAACCCCAGAAGCGAAACATTCACAGAAAGACCCTCTCATGACCGGGACAAATCTAGTATTATAAATATTCCTGGTGACGCTACACAATTATATTCAGCCAGGTCAAGTAAGCCTAAGAGTATTAAAGAGTCCATCAGACACCAACAGAGAAAATCACTTACAGCAGTTAAATACTAAACAACATTTGACCCAGCAATAGCAACAGAGAAATTGCAAGAGACAGCAAAAATTACAGCATAACCAAAAGACAGCATTAATTTCTACAATAAACTTATAACCAACACGTACAAAAGAATGCAACAAAACCACACATTAACAACACTAACAGCACCATCACCAACACTACCAACAGCATAGGATACCAATCTCACAAGTAACAGCCTTAGACAACAACAGCCTCAGCACCAGACAGGAACAGGTAACATCAGTCCCAGCAAAGCACCGACAGCATCAACCACAAATATTAATCCTGTCATTATATGGTACGGTAATTTATTATTTATTTTGGTTAATACCAAACTATTTGATATAGTTGATGGTTAAGTCATTGGAGCTGAAAGTTTTAATACAGTCTCCATTAACCGCCTCATGGTTAATTTACCATTTTATTTGGACTAATGTAAAACACGACATTATTTAGCTGAAGGTGAATCATATGAGTTACAGAATTCCACAGCGACAGCATTACATAGAACCCGGCAACATCAGTCCCAGCGAAATAACAGTAAATAGTATTAATACCACTAGGACATTGCTAGACAGTAAACAGCATCAGACAGCAACTGAACAAAGAGCTCTGGAGGCATGATCTAAAGGATGGTGGTGTGGTGTGGGTGGGTATACCTCCACCAACAGCATAATTCCTACATCAATTACAGCAACAGCAAGCAGCACCTAAAAACAACAGCATTAGATAGCAACAGGAACAGCATCAAACACCAACCTGGTCTAGAAACATGACTTGAAGCAGGGTGGAGTGATGTGGGTGAGTAATTTTCAACCATTAGCAACAGCAAACCCCACAGTAAAAACACCGAATAAAAACAATCTCATCAACAGCGGCACACAGCAACAGCATCAAACAGCAAACAGCACTAGTAGAGGTACATGAAGCTGAGTGTGTTGGTGTGTGATGCATAATTCAGGAAGGGTCACCAAATACTGTACTCTCTGGTAGTAAAACACCCGCCAAGGCCTACCCCGCTGGGATTCACGGGGCTACCAGAGTAACGACCCAGCTACACCTTAGGCTAGTGGCCCTACGCAGGGTGTTGCAAACTGACCATACTGTAAGTGGAGTATTGCATAATGTTCAATGTACTGCAAAATGACGAGGTTGTTACTCGTTCAGTCTGATGATGTCTTTTTGACTTTATTCTTCCTCTCTCCTGACGATTTTACTCAGCTTAGGATAGAGTTTTCAAACTGGAAGGGGTTATATACAGTTTTAACCCTTTCATTGATAGAGATCATCTTACGTAAAAACTGTCTGGTGGAAGCAACAGTATAAAAAAATATATATAAATAATTGTAGTGAGAGGGCCAAACTGGGGTACTTATAATTCATCAAGGTACTGCAAACAGAACATACTGCCAAACTGTAGTACTGCAAGCTGTCCAGGGAATTACAAAATGACCAAACAGTAAGGTGGAGTATTGCCTGGTGGTGACATTTGTTACACGGAGTATCGCTAACTGATCTAGGGTTTTCCAACATAAGGAAATGGTTAGCTACAGTACTACATATTGTCCGTGTTACCGTACTGCACGCCACGGCAGAGTCAACACGAGTACAGTAAACTAACTAGTGTATTGCAAGGTGACTACATCATTATACTGCAGAATTAAAAACTGACTATGATATTGCAAATTACGCGCACTACGCCTTAATACTTATACAGACAGACAGACATAATACATATAGGTACAGTCAGGGAAAGTTCCACATTACCCACTGTTCGGAGCATTGGTGGTTGACGAATAGTCACGAAGCAGCAGCCAGACCCACACGTCTGGTAACTGTGAGTGGGAGGGAGCGTGGCCGGGGGTGGGAGAGTTGTTCACGTCACAGTATCAGCAGCCAATGATAATGCGTCCGACGTAATCTCTAAGTGCAAATGCGGTTTGTCTTTATGGTATCACACTGTTCAGAGTCTGTTTACATTACTGCATATATAATACATGTTTACTGTCAAGGGAATCCTTCTTTGCCTTCGTTTTGTTATGTTCGGTAAGAAAGATAGTTACAGAGACTGATCTTACAATGAGGGTTTCCCATGTCATTCTGTCTAAAGGAAAACGAAGAGTCTGTTAACTGCTGATATATATTCTTAATCTATTAGCCTATTATTATACACTACCCTAGACTTTAAGTTCGAGATGAATAATTACCAGAACACTGGAAATATTTGCAGGCAGATGTTTATAGTGGGATGACAGAGGATAAATAATTAAACAAATAAGAATTTACACACACACACACAAATATATATATATATATATATATATATATATATATATATATATATATATATATATATATATATATATAGTGGCTTCGTTTTTGAGTCAGCAGAAAATATAAATGTTATATCGTTACGAATATCTCCTGGGGAACATCTCATGTTAAAGTCGAGAGGAAATGAAAGCATTCAAACCTCTGTCCGAACCCAGCAGACTTCCATAACTTTCCTGACAGCATTAACTCTACAGACATCTACGTAATTTTTTATATAAAATGCTACCGTCACAGTCATCTCTCCTTACTAAATTAACTCTATCACCGCCCAAGTCATACACTGCAGACTTACAACCTATCACCAAGCCCTCCTGTGCCCCCAGTCTCCCGCCTTCCCCTCCTTCACACAGTTACCAGACATACGAGGTCTGGCTGCTGCTTCACACTCACCCGCCTCACACCAGTGCTTCGAGAGGTGGATAATGCGGAACTTTCCCCGACTGTACATTGACAGAGACGGGCAGTCAGACAAACAGGCACAGATAGATACACAGACAGACTGAAGTACAGATAAAGAAATAAACAGAACAGACACACAAAGTCAGATAAGAGAGGCTGTGATATATTACAAGGCCAAGCTTGCAATCGTGAGGTGTGAGTGAGTGTGTGGGGCTGAGGATGTGAGGAGCCATATGGTTGGTTTTATGGTGATACACTGAGGCTACAAGGGGTGGCGTGAGAGAGAGAGAGAGAGAGAGAGAGAGAGAGAGACCTGTTCCTCGTACCAAAAAAAAAAAAAAAAAAAAAAAAAAAAAATCTTCGATACGAGACACGAAAGATCGTGCTGTAAGTTACATACAGTGTGGTCATCTTCCACTCCGCCGGGTGATTTTTCTTACGTTTCAGGGAGGGCAAAGTCAGCGTTACCTGCATCTAACCTGCATCATTTTATTCATTTCCTACTGTAACTGTCACCCCACGCCCGCACCAGCAGACTGAGCCGCCCCGCAACACACAAGATGTCGCCACAAAATTTGAAGTGCAGCGCTATTTACGGACCACCTTGTATTTGCTTCAGCAGGAAGGACGAGGACAGTGTGAAGTGTTGAATCCTGCCATGTGCCCAGTTCTTCCTGTGAAAACTATTGCAAGTTACGACAGGGAATTGCTGGTAATTACGCTGGAGAATCCCACCCCAGGTGCCCGATTGTACTGCCGAGTGAACAGAAACAAGAGGGAAACAGTGTCCGCCAGTCTGACCGGCACCAAAAGTGTAGGTCAGCAACTGACGTGGACTGTGTTCTCTGATTCACTTCAACTTCTGGTGCTGGAGAAGGAAGCCTTCATGTGGTGGCACCGACTTAACCAGGTCCCTCAACTGCCTGGTTATACCTACGTCCCTCAACTACTGTATTTCCTTATCCCACAAAAGGAGGACGGTGGACTGCATATCCTCGTATCTATAACTGGGGTAAAAATAATCTGGTTGTTTTTAATGCATCAAAGACTCAGTTTTTGCACCTATCAACCCGACAAAATCTTCCACAGGTATACCCACTAATGTTTAGTAATATTCAGCTTAATCCTGCATCATCCTTGAACATGCTTGGGGTTTCATTTACTCGGGACTTATCTTGCAAAGATCACATTACATCTCTTGTAAAATCTGCTTCCAAGAGATTGGGTGTGCTAATCCGACTCCGTTCCTTCTTTACCCCTGCACAATTGTTGACTCTATACTGGAGTTTTATCCGCCCCTGCGTGGAGTACAACTTTCATGTGTGGGGAGGCTCCCCACATACAGCTCTTCTCAATAGGGTGGAGTCAAAGGCTTTTCGCATCATTAACTCTCCTCCTCTTACTGACTCCCTTCAACCTCTGTCTCTTCGCCGTACTGTTGCATCTTTATCTCTTTTCTATCGCTACTTCAATGGTCACTGCTCCTCTGAACTGTCTGCATGCATTCCTCCACCTCTACGACGGGCGCGTAGCACCGTCTAGCAGCAAACTCTCATCCTTTTTCTGTCCAACTCTCTAATGCAAGAGTTAACCGTTACTCCCAGTCCTTCATTTATGCAACAGGTCAACTCTGGAACTGTCTCCCTCTGTCTGTATTTCCTGCTTCCTATGATCTCCAGTCTTTCAAAAGCAAAGTGTCCAGGCATCTTGAAATGTTCGGATCTTGAATAAGGCTTTTTCTTGTATTTTGTTTTTCTCTTGGAAGGAACAGTTTTGCGGGCTCTTTGCCTTTGGTTCCTTCTTCGTCACATAAAAAAATAAAAAATTATGTATATATATATATATATATATATATATATATATATATATATATATATATATATATATATATATATATATATATATATCAGCTTAGACCTGTAGTCCACCAGGCTCACGTGTCAGATATACCTGGGGCTACAACAACAACAACAACAACAACAGCTACTACTACTACTACTACTACTACTACTTCAACTTCCAGTATTGTCTTTGGCTGTACCAGTCAAGTTTAGAAGCAAACTGGGTGAGGCCACTGCCAACCTGCTGGAGTGTATTTGCCAGGTGAAGCCATTAACGCCTTCAGTGCCAGTGGTGTGGTGGAGAGGGACGCCTTCCTGTGGTGGCACTGATATAACCAGCAGGATCTACTCATCATAAAGCATAACATTAAAATGGCTGAATAAGGTCGTCGGACTGTTATCAGACTATTAAAATAAGTAAATGAAGCACATGTGAGTAAGATATAGAAACATGACCTAAATAACGAGAAATAAAACAATTATGGCATCACCCACGAACTTCAAGCACAAAGACACCATTCCAGTGGTGGAAATTTTAGGCGCAATGTTACGATTAATCTCATAAAATATTGAAACAAATCTTCATCACAAATTATATATCCATGATCGACATGAAGTAATTCTGGATACAAGACAAGCGTATCGGACACTGAGCTGTCATTCCAGAATACCTGAATACGATCGCCCAGAAAGTCATAATACACTAATAAAATTAAGCAAGACGCGGATCTGAATGGAATATATAACCATGATCAGAATTTGGTAAGAATTCCGGAAATTATATCACCATTTAATCGTACACACGAAGACATCATTCCACGAGGCATCATCATCATCATCTTCACTCAATTCTTCCTCAAACAAGTCTGTATGGAATATATTGCCAACATCAAAATCAGATACAGAATTTTAGGAACGATATCGCCATCACATCACAAACAAATTGACATCACTGCAGTTTGTGGAAATAAGGATGTATCTTGGAAGAGCCATCACAAAACCCATCACCCACTTGGTCCACGCCCTTAACTACTTCCCTCAACATTTACTCAACAATGGTCTCATACCAGCACGAGAAATTGATTCATGAAATGTCTACAATGAGGGAGGGAAAGGAGTCGTGTTTGCCATCTGTGTCTTATGATTCTCTCTCTCTCTCTCTCTCTCTCGCTCATATATATATATATATATATATATATATAATCCCTAGCTCGATTCTCGAACCGGTCAGACCTTTTGACCAAATTTGTTTCCCCCTTGTTTTTATTCAGCCAGCAGTACAACTGGGGACCTGGATGTATACCACCTACCGTGGGTGGTGTTCTAGGGGAAGATTAGGACTTAACAGAAATTGACTGATGTCTTAATGCTCCTCATGTGGAGCTGGAGAGGGATGCCTTCATGTGGTGGCACCAATGAATTCTGACGGCTTAACTACCTGTTAATACAATCATCCCTCAACTACTTCCCTATCCCCTGACAGAATGATGGTGGACTGCAGGAAAAGGACAGCTTAATCCTGCAGTCTATCCAGTTGACGTGTCACATGAACCTGGGGCCACAACAATGACAACAGCAACGGTGCTTGGTAGGCACTCAGACAAACATTTAAAAAATTCTTCACAGCCTATTCGTACAGAAACGAAATAGGAATCTGGACTGCACATTGTAAGACTGTGTGTCGTAGTCTGTGGGGAACGTTGGGACGCAGCCAAAACTCAATGCCAGTCTTAATGACATGGGTGTAGTCAACAGGCAAATCCAAGACATCTCTATACATACATACGCATAGGCGGCCCCGTGTATTCATACTTGAAGGGGATTTAAGTCGACCCCAGTATGTGTGTATGTCTATCTACCTATTTATCTATATACTGTACCTATCTATTTATCAATCAATCGATCAATTTATCTATCTATATATCTTTATCTATCTATCTATCTATATACTGTATATACACCCAGGAACTCAATGGGCTACATAAACGATCCAGCAAGCCCCATTTTACTCCCCTGAAGGTGTAGGAGTAGGAGCCCGAGGTTAGGTTTCTCTAGTCCAGTCACCTCCAGAGGGTAAAAGCTACTTTATATCTCCCCACTAAAGAACTGTTATAAATACGTAGACCGACTGTGATAGTGAAGCTTTTTCTTCCCTGTATGTATACACTACAGGCATATGGTCTGTCTATTCCTACGTTAAGAAAACAAAAGACTGGTATAAGCTGTTGCAGGTATTGTCTCAATAAAGAACTTTTCCAAATACAATTCTGTGAGTGTTGTTCATATCGGTATTGATTGTGAGAGGGAATGATTTAGAGCCGGTGCCCGCCATCTCTGGAGACGCCCCCAGGCTGGGCCACACCTGCCATCTTGCGGCACCGTCTGGAGTTGTCCACCCCAACCCCCCAACCCAACCCCACCCCTCTTACCCCGACTCCAACAAACCCCACCCATACGGACCACGCCTTGTACACACACACACACACACACACACACACAGTATTTCTTCATTAATCTAGGTATATAGGGCTCTCCTAAATCTTAATCCCTGGACGATCAGAGGGTTTCCTTAAGTTGAATAAAACTGTCCGACTAGAGAGAGAGAGAGAGAGAGAGAGAGAGAGAGAATCAGGAGGTAATAACATGGACAAGGGAGTGTCTGGCGTGGAAATCCTGTGTTGACAATATTCCCACATGTTTACTACGGTACACAATGTGGTTTTGTTGCCTTTACTGCCTCACTCATACCCACGGTTGTGACTGTGGCAGAATTTTTGGTGTCCATTGCAAGGCTGACATGAATATTGCAGTGGCAGAGAATGAATGAGGGTGTGATAGTGAAGAGAGGGTGAGGGAGGAAGGAATGAGGGAGAGGTGGAGTTGAGGGAAGTGTGGAGAGGAGGAGGGTGAGAATGGAGGAGGAAGAAGAGGGGAAGACGAAGGGGGACAGAGGGGGGAAGGAAGAAAGGGAGAAACAACTTGCGAATGTGACCGAGGGAGAAGAGTGGGTAAGGGGGAAGAAGAAGGAGAAGGATAGGAGGAGGGAGAATAAAAGCAAGAATGGAACAGAAGACCGAGAGTTGTATTGGAAAGAAAGATATTGTAATAGAACAGGGATGGGTGGGGGTGGGGCTGGGTTTGGTGAGGGTGAGGAGAGAAAGCAAAGAAGATGGGGAGGGGGAAAAGAAAAAGGTTGGGGAGAAACAGGAATTAGAGGGTGGAGAGGAGGAGGAATAGAGGGTGGGGAGGAGGAGGAAACAGAGGGTGAGGGGAGCAAGGTGAGGGGAGGGTGAAGAGAAGAGAGTCTGAAGGTGTGGGAGAAGGAAATAGGGAGAGGAAAGGAAGTTGAAGGAGAAGAGAATGAGGGTATAGGTGGGTGTGGCTGTGGGTGTTAGGTAAGTGAAGACGAGGGTACCTGGGAAGAGGAAAGGCAACAAGAATATGGGGAGAAGATTAAGGGAAGAGAGAGTGGAGGAGATGAGAAAAAGAGAAGAGTAAGGTTGCAGACAGAGCGACAATGGGAGTGAGGGCAGAGAAGGAATGAGAAAGAGAGGATGAGGGAGAAGTGTGAGAGAGAGAACCAGAGGGATTATACGACTGGGTGGAGAAAGAATAAGGTACAAGGAGGAAGAATTGGAAGGAGAAAGAGAGAGAGAGAGAGAGAGAGAGAGAGAGAGCCACGCCCTGCCTCACCTGGCACCACTCTCCGCTTTTCGAAGTAAAGCCGAGAATATGTTTTTCGATACCGGTACGTATACGAGTATATGCCGGATTTTATTTACACGACGGTAACCATCCATCTATCTGTCTATCATTATACAAAATAATGTTTTAACTCTCTCTCTCTCTCTCTCTCTCTCTCTCTCTCTCTCTCTCTCCAACAACTACATAACAGGGACTTACTATGCTGGAATGGCCTTACAGGTTCAGTGTGATGATCTCAACGTACCTGTGGAAGAGAGAATGAATTAACCGTGCGTTGTTGTAAAATGAAATACATCAACTGTGGAAAGAACAACAAAAATAAAAAGGATGATGTAGAGACAGTTGCAAGTTTCCCAGCAGTGTTGTCGTTCCTTCCTAAACGACACACAGCAGCCATTATTTCATACTCTTTTCTACTTCATACTAATGTCACACTAAATTAATTAAAGTAGCATCTTTCACTGTGTCTGCCGGCGGAGATGTGTCGGTAAACTTGAGCTCATGGCTGTGTAAGATCTCTCCGAAGTGCTGTGTGTCGGGAACAAGAATAAAATATGGACATTGTCACTTATGAACTTACATACTGATAACATATAGCTAGTCGAAAATTCTCTCTCACTCTCTCTCTCTCTCTCTCTCTCTCACACACACACACACACACACACACACACACACGTCTGACTATAATAACTCAGGTAAACCACCGCTCCTCCTCTCTCCTGCTGCTCAGTGGCAAACCCAGCAAGACGTAGATGGAAGAGCAACACTGATCCTACAGAAACATTATGTGCCAGGCAAGGTTGGCTGCATCTTACCACGGATTCTGTGCGATTCCATTACGCAAGATTCCTGGCCTCTGCTGCGTAAAGTGAAAGAATGGCTGTTTTTCCGACCCTCTTTGATGCTAAATGAAGTAATGCTACTAACATATGAATATATCATCACCGTCATCATCGTCATCACCCCAACCCTAATTCTCGCCTACAAGATGGGGTGAGGCAGGATCCACAAACAAGGAATTATAAAGCATATACGTGTGAGAACTATAAACATCATGCCCAGGGAAAGAGTCCAGGCAAATGAGTCACGAATATTTTGGTCCTTTGGAATAACTGCTTGTACATATCTTTGAACTTGTAAATGCACTTCACATGCACCAATACATACACATATGAAAAATGCTTAACACTAAAGCTCCTATGATTCACTGTCAAATGAATAAAATCGTCTGGCGTTAGCTTAACTAGAATACCAGAGTTATCCCGACCATGACTGGGTTAATGAAGGCAACATTAATACTCTTAGGCTCCTGCACAGAGTCTGTACAGAATAAAATCGTCTGGCGTTAAAAATATAAACAACTCATTGCCGTCATAAGAGGGTTAATCGCTTCACTCCAATGACGTATTAATTATCGCTACCACCAGACTATTACATTAACTACGGTGTCATTATGAACTAAAAAAAAAAAATTGTCCGAATTTGAATAAAATCCTCCTGAGGTAGCAACAGTACAATGCAAAAATACGTCATCGTAGTTTAGTGACTAAAGTTTTCCAAAACCATTCAGTGAGATAAAGATATATAAGAACAGTCCCTTAACACAGCATCTATCAACAGTGGTGTTGGCTGAATGTCAGCGTGTAACATTACCTGCAACAAAACACTGGACAACACGCCACCATGACACCTGTAAGCGTGTAACATTACCTGCACCAAAACACTGGACAACACGCCACCATGACACCTGTAAGCGTGTAACATTACCTGCAACAAAACACTGGACAACACGCCACCATGACACCTGTAAGCGTGTAACATTACCTGCACCAAAACACTGGACAACACGCCACCATGACACCTGTAAGCGTGTAACATTACCTGCACCAAAACACTGGACAACACGCCACCATGACACCTGTAAGCGTGTAACATTACCTGCACCAAAACAATGGACAACACGCCACCATGACACCTGTAAGCGTGTAACATTACCTGCAACAAAACACTGGACAACACGCCACCATGACACCTGTAAGCGTGTAACATTACCTGCACCAAAACACTGGACAACACGCCACCATGACACCCTTAATACCTTTCTGTTCCCACTCCATCAAGGCAGAAAATGACAGCCGAGTGAGACACAGATATAGAAGTCTTAGGATGCTGCACTCCACACTTCAATTCCATACAACAATAATTCCATAATATACAAAGACACACAAACACACCCAGCCAAAAACATAACCTCCTTAGCAGACGAACAAATCCTCCTACCTACCTTTCCCTAACTCGTTGCTGACTACATCGGCAGAACACGGTACGGTAGCCTTAATGAGACAAGGATAGAGGTGAATAGGCGTTTATCTCAGCACCTCATCTATCCACACTTATCCCTTCACTGCCTCACGCCACACACACGGATCATTAGCGTGACCAACCAACATCCTACCCACACACAGTGTTTAGTAACTCACCCAAAGATTACCACCATTTCCATCACGTCTATCTACATCTACCTGTTTAGCTATCTACCTATATCTACTTATCTTTCAATCTATCTATATATCTATGCACCTCCCTATATCCCACAACGTAAATCAGAAAGTCAATCTATCTATCTATCTATCTATCCATCCATCTATCTATCAATATATCTATAGCTCAAAAGTCTTAATCCCGGACGGAGTCGCCACAAACGGATCCTCCATGTCACCCTGTAGCCTAATCCGCCATCAGGCTGCCCTCGCTCCAACTCACACACTCCCTCCCATTTTCCCCTCCACCCCATCCCTCCATCTCATCCTTGGTGACGTATTTTGTGCATAATTCTAGTTTCCTCCAGACGATTTTACTCATCTTAGAAGAGACCCATTGCACTGAAGCAGCAGCAGCAGTACCAGTGGTAGTACTTGCAACCCCAGGCTCATCTAAATGTGAACCCAGTAAACTGCAGGCTGAAGTTACCTTCTTTTTGCAGTCCACCATCCTCTTTGGGGGATAGGAAGGGAACTGAGGGACGTTTGTATAAGTGGACACTGGCGCACCTCAATTATAACGGATCCACCACGCGAAGGCGTCCCTCTCCAGCATCTGTACTGGGGGTAGCACAGTCAATGAGGGTATATCAGCATCAATGCTCACTTAATTCGTCTCACGTTCTCTTTCCTCGTCTCACTGTCACACAGTTTCCTCCTGCTCGCCTCCTCTTCTCTCCCTTCGTCCTCTCCACGTTCTCACCGACACACAGACGCACGGAAAACACTCAAGGATAATCACAATTCATTTCAAAATCACTAAATAAGAAGAAAACACCCGAACAGAACTGCCCGGGGTGGTTGAAGTCTCCCAGCTGGTGTTTACCTGGTGGAGGTGCGCAGAACCAGCTGCGCAGACACCATGGCCGTCAACCCTTACCACCACACTTACCTACTCCAGTTTTCATGCCACTTTCGGCTTTAAAATCCTATTAAATAACCCACAACACTAACCATCAACCCTTAACTACTACGGATCACTTTACACGCCTACGTATTAATAATATCAACAATAATTGCTAGTGCCTAATGGCTGCCATGTTGGTGGCCCTGACTGGGGTCCTGCATACAGCCTCCACAATGGCTAAGTCTGCAGCACCTTAAGTGAGGACATCAGGCTACATTAAAGGCTCAGAGCTAATTAAACGCCTCTTTAGCACAACTGAGTATTAACCCATTCAGTCCGATGACGAATGTATTACTAAATTCAATTAAACTACCATTAAATTATTCAGTTTCAAGACGGAGCGTGAGTAATGATGACTATATACCATCTAGTTTGTTAAGTCTTTCTAAGCTGAGTAAAGCCGCCTGGAGGTGACAAGATTTATTTAAAAGCTGTGTCACTGGACTAAAGGGGTTAAGAGAAGTAAAACAATGACGGTACACATACCATATTAATGGTGTCGTTTGTGGTAACACCCTGTCTCTGGCTACACCCCGTCTCCGGCTACACACACACACACACCACAATCTAGTCTCTCTCTCTCTCTCTCTCTCTCTCTCTCTCTCCCCAAACCCATCACACCCGCATAATTAGTGAAGTGCTCTCTCTCTCTCTCTCTCTCTCTCTCTCTCTCTCTCTCTCTCTCTCTCTCTCTCGCCAAACCCATCACACACGCATAATTAGTGAAGTGGTCTCGGGTGATCGCCTACGCTGAGGTTAGGATCAAACAGGAATGAAACGCGTCTGTGTATGGTGTGTATCTCATTAACAAGCCTGTATACCTATTAGCCTGTATACCCATTGATCTCTCTCTCTCTCTCTGTTAAAAAGATCCAATGAGGCTTAGGTTATTTTATCGTTCACCAATAGTCATACAAAAGCGACACGAAAATCTACAATCAAATTACTGAAATCTGTTTTAGCCAAAATTCTGTAATCTTCAGTTACTTAAATTTACCAGTTGCCAGGTGGAGAGCAACCTTATCTTTGCATACGGCTTTGTTTCACATCTTTTCTTTGTTGTATGGAATTGCTTCTTACCTTTCTCTACCGGCTTCAGATGGAAGGACTGGTATGTGAGGGGAGTCTTCAGGCTTTGCTATTCTTACTGTTTGATGCGGGAGCACCTCTGGCAGCGGCCCTGTCCGTCTGTCGCTGACTTACTTTTCGGATACCTAGTGATTTAATCCCGTAGATTTCGCGAAGCCCCATATTACGGGGCCCATGGTCTCGCACTTCATACTTTTGTACTTGTTTAATGCCACTCAGGGATGAGTGAGGCTGGTCACTCTCATCTTAAATGTCGGGACTAACTGCCTAGCACCGGGCTCCTACGCTCCTCATGGGGCAATGCAGGAATGGATGATGATGATGATGATGATACCTTTGTTAGATTATGCACTATAACAAACAGCCTCCACAGAACCAATACGTCTGCTTTCCTTTGTATCATTTGTGTCTCTTCTCTTCCCCCTTATTTCTGCCTCCCTCCTTTCCCTTCCCCCTTATTTCTGTCTTCCTCCTTTCCCTTCCCCTTTATTTCTGCCTTCTTTTCCCTTTCCCCTTATTTCTGCCTTCCTCCTCTCCCTTCCCCCTTATTTCTGCCTTCCTCCTTTCCCTTCCCCCTTATTTCTGCCTTCTTCCTTTACCTTCCCCCTTATTTCTGCCTTCTTCCTTTCCCTTCCCCCTTATTTCTGCCTTCTTCCTTTCCCTTTCCTCTTATTTCTGCCTTCCTTTCCCTGTCCTCTTATTTCTGCTTTCCTTTACCTTTCCCCTTATTTCTGCCTTCCTCCTTTCGCTTTCCCCTTATTTCTGCCTCCCTTCTTTCCTTTTCCCCTTATTCTTTCCTCCCTAAATTCCCTTTCCTCTTATTTCTGTCTCCCTTCATTCTCTTTCCCCTTATTCTGCCTCCCTAAATTCCCTTTCCCCTTATTCTGCCTCCCTAAATTCCCTTTCCCCTTATTTCTGCCTCCTTCCTTTCCCATTCCACCTTTTTCTGCCTCTTTCCTTTTCTCCCTTCCCATTATTGTTGCCTCCCTTCTTTCCCCTTCCCCCTTCCTCCGCGTCTCTCCTTTCCCTTTCCCCTTTTTTCTTTCTACCCTGTTCCCTTTCCCCTCCTCCTCCAGTCAGCCTGCCTAGTAACGATATTAATGACCCTTCAACACCTTTCTGTCTCTCTCCCTTTCCCTCACCACCCTTCACTTAATTCCTCTCACTTCCATATCTTCCCATCTTTTCACATTTTACCTTTCTCTTCCTTCGCCCCTCTCTCCTACTCGCTCCAGTAATAATAATAATAATAATAATAATCATCATCATCATCATCATCATCATCAGTTCCATTCTCTCTCTCTCTCTCTCTCTCCCAGTAATAATGATACAGGTGCAGGTCTTCACGGCGGACAAGCCTGCAGTATTGCGGATGTAATGAGCGGAGAGGGAGGCAGGTGCACTGGAAATGATGCTACACCAAGTGTCTCTCACCTGCCATCCATACTATACTCTGTTTACATTAACTAGGTGGAAAACTGATATCTATCCATCCCGAATGCTGAGATGTAACAACAAATTATCACTAGAATATGGTGCAAGCCACGAAAAAGTGTTACGGAAAGGATGTAGAGAGGTTGTATTGTTTTCTGCCACTGAGCTACAGGAAATAGGGAGCAAATGAACGAAAATCTCAGCCTGCACTCTATTCACCTTAACTAAGCATAAATTTGCCATCTATCTATCTTGAATACTGAGTTGTAGCAATATATTAACACCAAAATATGGTATTAGTCGCGAAGTCATACGAAACTGATGCGGGGCCGTAGCACTGTCTTCTGCCACTGAGCTACGGGAAATAAGCTGCAAAAGGACAAAAACTCAGCCAAGTTGAAGTGAATCAAGTATAGGCGGATTTTTGTCCTTCTGCAGCTTCTTTCTGGTAGTTCAGTGGCAGAATAACATAATGGTACGACTCTACATTTCCAGCGAACTTCTTCATGACTAGCACTATATTCTAGAATTAATTCCTTTTTATAGTTCAGCAATTAAGATGGAGAGATGACAATTTTACCCCTGGTTAAAGTGAACAGAGAATACCCAGAAGCCAAGTACTGCTCCAGTATTTCTGCTACCTGACAGCAAGTGACTGGGCCCATTCAGTATCACACAAGCCAATTATTACTCCAGTATTACTCCTACTTAAGATCAATGGTTTGTTAGTTCCTTTCGATATTACCCAACCCAAATACTGCTCCAGTACTGTTCTGATTTAGAAGCAACTGAGAATCAGTTCCCTTTGATATTATCTAATAAAATATTCCTCCAGTACTGCTTTGATTTGGGACTGTAAATCAGTTCCCTTTGATATTACTCACTCCAAATACTGCTCGCGTGTTGCTCTGATTTGGGTGGCATCATCGAACACATACTGCAAGTGTTGCTTTGATTCCAATACTGCTGGAGTGATGCCTTAAATGGTGTAATACTACAGTAGGCCCCTTCGACACGACACAAGACAAATATTGCCCGGTACTGGTGTGAACTGGGTGACTTGGCAACACAAATACTACACTTGTTGCTTTGATTATGACAGCGCTGGAGTGATGCTTTGACCTCTTCATTCCCATCACGCATTGTTCATTTTATTCTTGCAGTCGTCAGACTATTTCATTTAACTTAGGAGAAATATTTTCAACTGGAGGGGTTCGCTACAGCCCTAACTCTTTCCTAACTCAAATACAATTGCTCGTATGTAGCCAAAGTTTAACAAGACAGATAATCTGACCGAATGGATTGAAAGTGTTGAGTGCTGTAACCCTTCAATACTACACAAGTCAAGCATTGCTCAGCAACTGTTCTGATTTAATTCACTTGTCAAGACAAATATCAGTACTGCAAGTGTTGCTTAATGTAATAGTAGTTGTTGTTGTTGTAGCCCTAAGTTCATATGAAGCGTGAACCCAGCAGACTGCAGGCTGCCGTCTTCCCGCAGCGCATAATCCTTCATTTCAGAGAGAGGTAAGAGAGGTAAGGGACGTGCACTGCTGCTGCCCCGTTATATCGGTGCCACCACATGAAGGCGTCCGTCTCCTGCACAATGAAGGAGTTAAAAGTATAAATCAACAAATTTACGCACAATACAAGCCTAATAAAGTTTATGAATACGGTGGCGGACTCTGTACAACTCTCAGGGGAAATACTTAGGCTCTTACGTGACTCCATTAGCCGGTGTGTGTGTGTGTGTGTGTGTGTGTGTGTGTGTGTGTGTGTGTGTGTGTGTGTGTGTGTGTGTGTGTGTGTGTGTGTGTGTGTGTGTGTGTGTGTGTGTGTGTGTGTGTGTGTGTGTGTGTGTGTGTGGTAATCCCAGCCTCAGTGTAAGCCAGTCCCCGCGGCCATCTTGTCAAAGTGGGTGAAGTGTCCTCAGCAAAGTTGGTCTCAAAGTTCATCCAAAGTGGTCCAGGCTCCTTAGATGGCCAATGGTGGTGGCAGGATGTGGAGTGAGGATGGGGCACGGGGAATGACGTGAGGAGTGGACGGTGACATGATGAGTGAGGATGGGGCACGGGGAATGACGTGAAGAATGACGTGAGGATAGGGCATGGGGAATGACGTGAGGATGGGTCATGGGGAATGACGTGAGGATGGGGCATGGGGAATGACGTGAGGATAGGGCATGGGGAATGACGTGAGGATAGGGCATGGGGAATGACGTGAGGATGGGGCATGGGGAATGACGTGAGGATGGGGCATGGGGAATGACGTGAAGAATGACGTGAGGATAGGGCATGGGGAATGACGTGAGGATGGGGCACGGGGAATGACGTGAGGATGGGGCATGGGGAATGAAGTTAAGAATGGATGGTGACATAATAAGTGAGGATGTGGCACAGGGAATGACGTGAAGAATTGAAGGTGACATGATGAGTGAGGATGGGGCACGAGGAATGACGTGAGGAATGGACGGTGACGGATGAGTGAGGATGTGGCACGGGGAATAACGTGATACAGGACTGAGGAATGAGGATGACTGATACTGGGATGAGGATAGGGAACGGGTAAACACATGATACAGGACTGCAAAATGCTGGGTGATATAACAAGGGAAACAGAATGAGGACGTTACTGAAAGGGACTGAGGATTACAGTACTGGTGACATGATAAATAACTACTGAATATGGTGACATGACAATGGGGTGAGGATGGGGATGGGGAAACACATGATACAGGAATGAGGAATGTGGTGGCATGATGATGGCAGTGAAAGTGGGGGATGTGGAATGAAATAAGAACGAAGAATGGGTAATGACAAGGGAATTACAATGCGAATGATATTGTGAGAGAGCAAGAGTGGAAGATGTGGTGCTGACATGATGAGGAGTGAGGATGGGGGACGCAGGATGACACGACATAACAATGATGACTGGGGATGACATGATGGGCAGGAGTATATCATCTTCTATCTCTCTACCTACCTAACTCTCTCTCTCTCTCTCCACATCTCCTATCCTCCACACATTCCATTAGTCCACTCTTTCCTCGCTTACACCGCCTTTTCCTCCAACTCAGACTGTCCTGCCTCCCTCTCTCTACACACACACACACACACACACACACACACACACACACCTCCTCCCTCTCCACACCACTCCACGCCTCCTCCCTCATACACTCCACACACACACTCCACCGTGCAAGTATATACCTTGTAACCTGCCGTCTGGAGCCCTATGATGCTGGTGTGTGTGTGTGTGTGTGTGTGTGTGTGTGTGTGTGTGTGTGTGTGTGTGTGTGTGTGTGTGTGTGAGAGAGAGAGAGAGAGAGAGAGAGAGGAGAGGTTTCATGCGTAGATAAACAGATAGATATACAGACATAAATAGACAGGCGGATAAGCGGGAGGGAGAGAGAGAGAGAGAAAGGTTTCATGGGTAAACACAGATATACAGACAGATAAATAGACAGGCGGATAAGCGGGGGAGAGAGAGAGAGAGAGAGAGAGAG
>NC_137060.1:2780661-2845661 GCF_032717465.1 Coenobita brevimanus
CCAGATCTCTCTCTCTCTCTCTCTCTCTAGTTGCTTCTCGTTCTCTCTGTTTCATCAGTCCCCTCTCGCTCTACCTTTTTTCTCACTCACCCTACATATCTCATCCCCTCCCCTCTCTCTATCTGTCTATCTACATTCATACATCCATCCATCCATCAACTATCCGTCCATCCATCAATCCATTTTCTATCATCTATCTATCAATCTATCTATCTATCCATCCATCCATCAATCAATCTATTATTTATCTATCTATCCACCCATCCATCAACCATCCGTCAATCCATCCAAGTATTATCTGTATTTATCCACATTTCAAATATTCATCTCTCTCTCTTTCTCTCTCTCTCTCAACTAGGAAGCATAACACTCAGGGAATCACATAAACCCTGTCAATAATACCACGACTTCCGTTCCACACACCTGTCTCCTAACCCTACACACACACACACACACACACACACACACACACACACACACACACACACACACACACAGAAAGACAGACAGGTAAAACAGACAAACGGCCGGACAGGCAGCCGAGAAGAGAGACTGAAAAAACCACCAGGAGACAAACATAGGGACATGGAGAGGACGACAAACGCACCGACAGGCAGGCAGATTAGGAAGGTGAGCTTCAGTGAGACAGACACTCAGACAGACAAGTGGAGACAGACACACAGGAACAGACACAGACAGACAGATCAGCTTAAAATGACAAACAAACTTTTTATGTACAGGAAGACAGACACAGCCATCATTATTATCATCATCATCATCATCAACATCATCATAAGGCCCACATAATTATTAACAAAAATCTTAAAAAATAAAAAATCGACTTCTGGGAGCTTAATACCATATAAGATAAAATTATTTTCTATCTATCTATCTATTGCCTGACACCAAATTGTATGAGGGGTGTCCTTGACAAAAACACCTTCAGGCATACCTGTGCCTACTCAGTAACGACCCTCTTCCCACGACACACCACCACCCTCCCTTACATACTCTCACACCTTGTCTCTCCATATCGTTCTCGGCCTCCCTCTCCTTCTCCCAACCACCTCAATCCTCCAACATCGTATGGTGGAGGAGGAGGAGAGGGAGGGGGAGAGGAAGGAGGGGAAAGGAAGGGAGAGGAGGAGAGGCAGAGGTGGAGGGGAAGAATCGGGGAGAGAGAAGGAAAAGGCACAAAGTGAGGAGAGAAAAGGAGAACTGCAAGGAAATGTGGACGGGGGGAGAGAGAGAGAGAGAGAGAGATGGAAGATGGAAAGAGGAGGAATTATGTGAAAGGAGAGAAAAAAATGAAAGAATGTTAAAGAAAAAGGGAGAGACAAAAAGAATGAAGATGGAAGGAAGGAAGAAGCGAGTGTTGGAGGAGGAAAAGGATGAGACTGGAGGAAAAAGAAAAAAGGGATGAAGGTAGAGAGGGGTGTAGAAGGAGAGAAGAAGGTGGAGAAGGAAGGGAAAAGAAGGGATGAGGATGATGGAGAGAAAGGTTGACAGAAGAGAAATGGAGGAGAGAAAAGGAGGAGGATGGAGGGAGCTGGAGAGAACACAGGAAGGGAGGTGGAGGGAAAAGAAAAAAGACAGAGGGACTGAGAGGAAAAATATATGGTAGTTATATGGTGTGAGTTATGTGGGGGAGACGACGTGTGTGTGTGTGTGTGTGTGTGTGTGTGTGTGTGTGTGTGTGTGTGTGTGTGTGTGTGTGTGTGTGTGTGTGTGTGTGTGTGTGTGAGAGAGAGAGAGAGTGTGTGTGTGTGAGAGAGAGAGAGAGAGAGAGAGTGTGTGTGTGAGAGAGAGAGAGAGAGAGAGAGAGAGAGAGAGAAATACCAGTTGGGGAGACTAAACAGAGCAGAATAAAGATGAGGAGAGGGAGAGAGGAAGGGAAGGGAGAGGGTGGAGAAGAGACAGACAGACAGAGAGACATATAGACTGTTAGAGACAGATAAACAGACTGACTGACAGATGGACAGATAGATTAGATATGCAGACACAGAGACAGACACAGACAGGCAGGCAGGTACTGAGAGAGAGAGAGAGAGAGAGAGAGAGAGAGAGAGAGAGAGAGAGAGAGAGCAAAAAACTAAATAAAAAAGTGTGACTGGAACGTGAGCAAGGTGACTGTATAAGGCGAGGGAGAGAGAGAGAGAGAGAGAGAGAGAGAGAGAGACGGTAGACTAGGCTAAAACCAAGTAAAAGAGTTAGTGGGAGGGCTAAGCTTATTTAAGGGGAATGGTGGTGGGTTATCTGTATGTACTTGTTGATATAAATACATCTGGTGTTAGTGACAATATAACAAAGCATAATAGCTGCCCTACCAGGCTGTAGTTTTGTTTCATTTTGCTATCCTACCGACTATATTTAATTTAGGATAAACTTTCTGAGATGGAAGGGACAGACAGAGCTTCACTAACCCTTTTACCAGTAAGGTGCCTCCCAAGCTGAATATAATCGTCTGGTGTTGGCAGGAATATAATATAAACAATATCACGCCTCTTAGAGAGTTAAGGGGATATTAATTGGGAAACGTGGTGTTAGGTTGTGTTTATGTTTATAATACTGGTTTGTGTTGATGTCACTACACCTGGCGGCAAAAATAACAAATAAGGTCACTGTACACACAAGGTAAAAAGTCTCCCAGCAAAAATAAACTAAAGAGGTCCTTGTACTAAACAGGCATATTCCTTCGTGCCGAGGACGTATTTCCCAGTGTGGGCATCACAGGGTGTAATGGCAATGAATGGATCAAATTATACGCATATAAACCACTTCACAACGAGCATGTTATTAGTTGTTATTATTTTATTCTTCCACTAACTAGTCTATCAAACTTAACAGAGCCATTCTATAGTTATTTTACCTTAACTTGGCCCAGACTTTTGTCCTTTAGCAGCTTATTTCACGTGGCTCGGTGGCAGTGTCAGAGAATATTGTAGTTCCATATTATTTCCACAGCACTTCTTCGTGACTGAACACCATAATCTACAGATAATTCTTCGTGACTTAACACCATATTCTACAGATAATCTCTTATTACAACTCGGTATTCAAGATGGAAGGATGGCAGATTTAGGCCAAGTTGGAGTAAAACGGGTATATTAGTGATAGTGTTAATGAAGGCTACATCTGACCCCTCCAGTTGTCTCTTCATAGGGAATAAAATCACCCAGTGGCAGAAATATCACGACAGACGTCATAGTACTGAGGACGTTACAGACATAAACGCAAACAAAGGCAAGTCAACCTGAACAATTATTTAAGTGACTAGCAACATAAGCCCGACTCCAGCCAGCGATATATTAACTTTGGATGGACAGATGAAGGTTGAAAGTTAATACGCCTTGTCTTACAAGAACCCATCAATGCATCCCTAAGCTCTGACACCTACGGTACATAACTCATCTTTACACACACACACACACACACACACACACACACAGAAGTAGAGAGAGAGAGAGAGAGAGAGAGAGAGAGAGAGAGAGAGACAGACAGACAGACAGACAGACAGACAGACAAAAAAAGGAGGGGGGACAACTGTTTATACACTATATGAGTAGAAGTCTTGGTCAAAATTTCTGTCACATATGAGGTTGTGAACTAATAAGAGACTCCAGCCCATCTGATTACTGTTGAATACATCAATAAGATCGTTTTAACTGCACCGAGACTGCAAAGGAACTACTGACCGGTTCTGTGCAATCAGTAAAGAAAATGATATTAAGCTGAAAAAAAAAAAAAGAAAGAAAGAAAGGAACGTTCAACTGTAGATATTCTTTGCCTTCTTACCCATCAGATTAACAAAACAATAGACCAACACGGTGAAACACACACAGTAGCATTTGATATTTCAAAAGCATTTGACAGAGTATGGCACCAGGCCTTATTGTCTAAGATGTCACACTATGGCCTTGCATCACTGGTTCCTCTAATTTCTTCTTACCTTCATAGTAGAAAAATACGGGTCATGGTAGATGGAATTTATTCTCAGTTTCATTCCATAAATGCTGGCGTACCTCAGGGATCAGTTTTGGAGCCAACCCTCTTTCTCATACATATAAATGACCTCCTATCTGTCACTCACAACCCAATACACTCTTATGCTGATGACTCGACCCTTCATAGTTCTTTCGCATTTAGTACCTTCTTTACACAATTTGATATTATAAATTCCCAAATAAACACAGCAATTTCTCTGAACCAGGACCTTTCTAAAATTAATCAATGGGGACCAAAAAATCTGGTCTCATTTAATGCTCAGAAAACTAAATACATTAATTTCTCCAATAGAAAGAATCCCTCAGACTCTCACATAATTTTAAATGATGTCAATATTCCCATATCCACTACAATTGATATCCTAGGTGTTACTCTAAACCCCAACCTAAGCTGGACAGCTTATGTTAAATCCCTTGCTAAAAATGCTTTTAAAAAACTGGGACTTATGTACAGAGTTCGTGAGTTCTTCACTGACGAGCAGATGGCCACAATATACAAAAGTCATGTGCGTTCTCATATCGAATACTGTTCACCACTGTGGAGTGGATGTGGAGCGGTTGCACTGAGGCAGTTGGACAACATTCAAAATAAAGCCATTAGATTAATCAATAATCCTGCCATAATGCAGGACCTTCCTCCGTTATCAGTACGCAGAGATGTTGCTTTTTTAGCACTACTTTATCGATATTTTTACCGTAAGTGCTCTAGCGAACTGGCTTCAATTGTGCCTCCCCTTCATATTTTCTCCCGAAATACTCGGGCAGCTGGGAGCGCCCATGAACTCACACTCGCTCCGGCACAATGCAGAACCTCTGCTTATCAAAATTCATTTATCCCCAGAACTACTACTCTCTGGAATTCACTTCCTGGGAGTTGCTTTCCATATACATTTAATCCTCTCAATTTTAAATCCAATTGTTATAAGTATTTTATGAATGGAGGATGCCTTTAGGCACATGGACTTATTTTTTTTTCCATTGTTTTTCCTTCCTCCATTCATTAGCAAAAAAAAAAAAAAAAAAAAAAAGAAAGGAAGAATATGTAAAGGAGAAAGGAGGGGGAGAAGGAGGGAGATGAGGAAAGGAGAGGAGAAGAGGTAGGAGAGTAAGACTAAATACAACGGTGGGGACAGAAGACTGGTGGGAGGAGGAGAGGAAGGAAGAGATGAAACAGTTGGCAGAGATAAGACCTGAGGAAGGAGACGATGTGAGGAGGGAAAAGAAAGAACAAAAGACAGAAAAGAGATGCAGTAAAGAATACTGAGGAAAGGAGAGGAAAACTGAAAGGAGAGGAAACGAGAGGAAAGGGGAGAGGAGAGAGAAGGACGAGGGACGAGAGGAGAGGAAAGGAGGAGGAGGAGAGAAAAGGAGAAGAGAGGAAAGAGAGGAGAAGAGAGGAAAGATGAAGAGAAGAAAAGCAAGGAGAGGAGCGGAAAGGAGAAGAGAAGAGAGCAGAGTAAGGAGGAGGAAAAGGAAGAGAAATTAAACGAGAAAGGGGCTTAGGGCTGCAGGCGTTGAGAAAGGTGGGATGGTCTTCAAGAAAACATGATGGAGAGAGAGAGAGAGAGAGAGAGAGAGAGAGACAGAGAGAGAGAGAGAGAGAGAGAGAGAGAGAGAGAGAGAGAGAGAGAGAGAGAGAGAGAGAGAGAGAGAGAGAGAGAGAGAGAGAGAGAGAGAGAGAGAGAGAGACTAATACCCCTTCAGTAATAACGTCCTCAGAGACAGACACAGACGGAAGAATCTTTGGCCTACCGATGGGATCTCTCTCTCTCTCTCTTCAATTGTTATTCCCCCCCCTCTCTCTCTCTCTTCATTTGTTCTATTCCCCCCCCGCTCTCTCTCTCTCTTTCTTCTTGCCCCTTTTTCCTCTTTTCCATTTCCACCCAATGTTGCTCTTCCCTTCTCTGCCTCCCGATAAACTCCTCTCTCTCTCTCTCTCCCCTGCCCCCCTCACCTCCCCCTGCCCATATCTCATTCCAGCCAATGATCAACTATGGTACAGCAAACACCACCGTAGCTCCAACTTACAGCCTCATTAATCCAACATACGCTTTCACATCCTCATTTCTCTCTTCGTCTCTCCCATTTCCTCCCTCTTCCCTCCTCTTCCATCCATCTACCCATAATCTCCCTCTTTTTCTTCTTCCCTCTCCTTCTCCTCTCCTGGCACTGTTTCTCCCACCTTTATCACCCACTATATCACCTCCCTGTTTACTTTTATTACTCTTATTTGTTACTTGGTTGGACAGTTCTATTAGTAGCCCCCCCCCTCTCTCTCTCTCTCTCTCAATTTTTGTCTTCCTCTGCTTACAAACACACACACACACGCTTCTTCCTTTTCTCTTTCCCCTGTCCGTCTCTCTCTCTCTCTCTCTCTCTCTCTCTCTCTCCCCAGAGGCCCGTGACACAAGCCATCCAATCAGAGGCAGCCTTAGCACAGCACTTCCACGCCATCCCTGCTGCTGGAGACGGACGCCTTCATGTGGTGGCACCGATACACCTGCACGCTGACACACACACACACACACACACACACACACACACACTTCCACGCCATCCCTGCTGCTGGAGACGGACGCCTTCATGTGGTGGCACCGATACACCTGCACGCTGACACACACACACACACACACACACACACACACACACACACACACACACACACACACACACACACACACTGCTATACCATACAGTGCCACACCACACACTGTCATACCACGCACTGTCAGACCACACACTGCCACACCACACACTGCCACACTACAAATTGCCACTCCTCACACTTCCACACCAAACACTGTCACACCACACGCTTTCACACCACACACTGCCATACCACACACTGCCACACCACATACTGCCACACCACACACTTTCACACCACACACTGCCATACCATACACTGCCACACCACACACTGCCACACCACACACCACACACCTCACACTGCCACATCACGCAGTGCCACAACTCACACTGCCACATCACACACTGCCACACCGCACACTTCCACACCAAACACTGTCACACCACACACTTTCACACCACACACTGCCATACCACACACTGCCATACCACACACTGCCACACCACACACTTTCACACCACACACTGCCATATCATACACTGCCACACCACACAGTGCCACAACTCACATTGCCACATCACACACTGCCACACCGCACATTGCCACACCACACACTGCCACATCTCACACTGTCATACCTCACACTGCCACAACACACACACTGCCACATCACACACTGCCACATCTCACACTGCCATACCTCACACTGCCATACCTCACACTGCCGCATCACACACTGCAACATCGCACACTGCCACACCTCACACTGCAACATCTCACACTGCCACACCACACACTGCCACACCACACACTGCCACACCTCCTGTCTCCTACAACACAAAGACTTTTCAAACTCGTATAAACTTCGCCTCTTAACATTTTTTTTTCCTTACCTTCCCCTTCTTCAGTTTCTTTCCTCTGCTGTAAACTTCAGA
Organism: Coenobita brevimanus; assembly: GCF_032717465.1. Lineage (NCBI taxonomy): Eukaryota > Metazoa > Arthropoda > Malacostraca > Decapoda > Coenobitidae > Coenobita > Coenobita brevimanus. Next base: position 2,788,191 of record NC_137060.1, read on the forward strand.
TAAAATGGCACAAATATTACACTCAAAAGAAATGGTATTTTTGTCCCTACCCAGTAACGACGCTCTCTTTCCAATACACAACACCCTCCCTCATATCCCCTTCATTAAAATGATGTGTACAAGTTTAGGTTGGTCCTGCAACCTTCATACGGTTTTTTTTTTTTTTTTTCAACAACTGAAGGGGATAATGAAAGCTGTACCTAACTCCTCTTACTCGAAAAGAGGATACTGTTTAGTCCTGCTGCCTCAAGACTATTTCCTTCAACTCGTAAAAGACCCATCGTAGTGAAGGAGTTAATGAAGGATAAATCTAAATCATTCAGTTCGACAATTCTCTCTCTCTAGGGTTAAATAATACTGTCTGGAGATAATAAATATATCAATCAATAAAAACCTGTTCGTGGACTGCCTGACCTGCGTCGTGCCATGACACTGTCAAAAGGAGGAGGGGGGGAGGGGTAAAGAATGGGCATGCTGAGGAAGGGAATGGGTGGGATGGGCTGGAATGCTGATGCCGGTGGGGCTGGAGCGGGAAAGTATACCCTGTGAAGATCGGTGTTGTAAGATTTGTGGTTTGACTGAGTGAAGGTTTACTTCACCACATCCTCCAGGAATAAAAGTATTACAGGAAAAATGAAATGGGCGTGATGAATAAAGACATAGGTAGGATTGGCAGAATTGTTGTGGAGGTGGAGAGGGAACAAGGAAATATACCCTGTGAAAATGGTTGCTGTATGATTAATGACTTCAGTGGAGTATGGCTTGAGTGGAGTGACGGCTTATTTTAAAGCTTTCACCACCACCACCACCACCAACAACAACAACAACAACAACGATAAGCTCACGTTGCTCTCATATACCTGGCGTCTTGAGAGGCAGGTAAAAATACGTCCTGGTAGTGAAGTGTACCGTATGTCCCTTGCTTATTCTTGTCCTTCCTCTCCTGCATCAATTATAACTCACAGTGGCAATGATCACACAAACATCCACAGCACCCTTTTCCGTCCGCATTAGCCCCTTGACTCCCACGACGCACTTTCTGTTTATTCTGCTGCCCCCAGACAACTTTTGCTGAGGGATCTCTAGTGATGAAGGGGTTAATTATGGCTATATCAAACCTTTTAGTTAGAAAAAAATCTCTCCAAACCTGAATACAATCGTCTGGAAGTAACAAGAATATGCTAAAAATACGTCATCGTAGTGAAGGGGTTAAGCGCTAAACAAAAGTATCCAGACCAATAACTGACTGGGATCTCGTTTGTCTCTGTTCCTCGATTCGAACTTGTGTCTCGAGAGGTGATATGAAGTCCCATCTCGAGGGTTCACTCAGAATTACTTTTTTTTTTTTTTTTTTTTTTTTAATGCAAGGAAGAAGGAACCAAAAGCCAGAAGCCCGAAAACCGTTCCTTCCAAGAAAAAAAAAAAAATACAACAGACAGCCATATTCAAGATCCGTTCATTTGAAGATGCTTGGACACGAAGAGAGAACCTGTATTTTTACACAGGAAAAATCATCAGAGAAATTACCAATATGCCGGGAATCGAACCCAGGACTCTCAGGTGAGAGTCAGGCAGCATACCACTACACCACGACCAGGTAAAAGTTAACTCACGTTGTCACAATCTTGTAACCAACGTCCCTCCGCCCCCGACTGTGGGCCTGAAGAGGGTGAGTTAACCCCCTGGCACTCGGGCAAGTAGTGGTATGCTGCCTGACTCTCACCTGAGAGTCCTGGGTTCGATTCCCGGCATATTGGTAATTTCTCTGATGATTTTTCCTGTGTAAAATACAGGTTCTCTCTTCATTCTGACTTGCCGTAGTGCTTGGGATAGATTAAAAGCATCTACTTGCCCGAGTGCCAGGGGGTTAACTCACCCTCTTCAGGCCCACAGTCGGGGGCGGAGGGACGTTGGTTACAAGATTGTGACAACGTGAGTTAACTTTTACCTGGTCGTGGTGTAGTGGTATGCTGCCTGACTCTCACCTGAGAGTCCTGGGTTCGATTCCCGGCATATTGGTAATTTCTCTGATGCTTGGACACACTGCGTTTGAAAGACTGGAGATCATAGGAAGCAGGAAATACAGACTGAGGGAGACAGTTCCATAGCTGATTTATAAAGATCTCGTTAACACTTTATCTCTGAGTCAATAACATTCACATCAAAGTGGCCTTCCACCAAGCAACCCTATTCTTTCACCCTATTCTTTCACCTCGTTGTCGGTGTTCCTCTCCTTCTACTCAGACAGGAAATGGAGAGAGGGAGAGCGGAGATGGTAGAGAAATTTTGGAAGAAGGGAGAGGCCAATAAAAATGGGAAAGGGAGGGGAAGAAGGGGGGGAAGGAGGAAGAAACTAAGTAACATGGAGAGAGGGAACTGAGGAAAGGAGAGGAAGAAGTAGGGCAGGAGAGGAAGGAGAAAGAGGAAAGGGAGAGAGTAAGAGGCTAACGAAGAGGAGGGAGGGAGAGGAAGGAGAAAGAGGAAAGGGAGAGAGTAAGAGGCTAACGAAGAGGAGGGAGGGAGAGGAAGGAAGACAGGGGAGAAGCTTAGTAAGGCAAGAATAAGTAGTCATACTATGAATCTGATCCAGTCAAGCATAGGCTGGACGAAATGGGGAAGAGGGAGAGAGAGATGGGATGCAGAGAAAAGATGTAAGGGGAGGAGAGGAGAGAGGGGAGGCAGAGAGAGGGTGGAAGGAGAGGAGAGGAGAGAAAGAAAGGAAGGGAACAGGGGGGGTAGAGTAAGGAAGGGTGAGAGGGACACTCGGCCAGTTCCCCTCCAATACTGGCGGAGGACGGATCGGATTTCGAGCTAGTATTTTTAGTACCATGGGATACTTTTATTTGACTCCAATATGGCGGACCAAGACGAGACACAAACACAACAGCTGGCAAGGACATGATGAAGTACAGTCACACACAAAAGTTTGCCTAATATTTCACCTCTACTTGTCACTTCCTTCTGCTGGCTACCATTCCTAAGTTGACTGTTTTCGGCATCTGATGTTTAGGTTTCTCTTCAGCTTCGTAAAATCCTCTGATATCAAACGAAATAAAATGCATGGTAGGTAATTCCAAGCTTCACTGTTAAATTAGTGCCTATCGACTCCACAGAGGCCATTACGGTAGACAATAAATTTAGTTTAAATCTTCCCCAACACTCAATGTCCCATCCAGATCCCCAATTACGATGCCTGTGAGAGGAAGTTACGCTGGTAGAAGTGGTGAGAAAGGTGGGAGGAGGCGAGCGAGCGAGCGAGCGAGAGAGAGAGAGAGAGAGAGAGAGAGAGAGAGAAGGGGGGGGCAAGGAGTAGGAAAGAGTGGGAGGGAAGGAGATAAAGAAATAAATGAATGGGAAGAAAGGAAAGAGGGGGAGAGGGAGGAAAGAGAGAAGTGGAAAGGAAGAAACACAGGACATGGAAGGGATGAAAAGTGAAGAAGGTGGAGAAAAGGGGAGATGAAAGAGCAGGAAGGAAGTAGGAGAGAGAAATACAGAACATGGAGGAAAGGAGGCAGAGAGAAGGAGGAGGAAAGGGAGGGTGTGAGAGCAGAGAAGGTAAGATGCAGGTATGGCTTGCTTGACTGAGCCACACAACAGTAATTCCGAGAGAAGCTTTGATGTGATGAATACCCCAGTGTGGAAGCCTAGGGTGGGTGACGAGAGTGAGAGCTGCTGTGAGACTCAGTGTGTGGACGTGACAGAGTGAGTTAAGACACATACATATATACATACATACATACACAGAGAGAAACCTGGCAAGTGTGAACGTTTGAGTGACAGACTGTAGTGATGGTGAAAGAATTATAGATAAATAAATAGACAGTACAAATATATGTAGATAGATACATACACATACACATATATACATACATAAGGAGAAACATGGAAACAGTGTGAACGCTAGAGTGACAGACTGAGTGTAGAGGCGACAGAATTATCCCGACAAATAAACAGATGCCAGGTACTGTACATGCATACTCGAACATACATACATACATATATACAGTATATATACATATATAAAGAAAACTCTGGAAACTGTAAACGCTGATAGACAGATAGAAAAACAGATAAAGGCCTTGGAATATAAGGCAGACTGAAAGTTACAGTGACAGACTGAGTGTCGAGATGGAAGAATTAGACTGACAAATAGAGAAAGACAGACAGACAAATAATTAAATATAGATAGATAGACAAAGATGAATGGACAGACAGACAGTCAGACAGACTGATATATAGATACGGATAGATAAAAACGGAGAGATAGGTAGATAGACAGACAAATAAAGAGAGAAGCCTTGGAACAGAAGCCAGAGTGAATGAGTGGGTATACGTGGAAGAACTGGACAGTAAGTAAAACGGGATCTTCTTAAGCTAAACAAAATTATTCAACAATGGCCACAATAAAAATATAAAATACGTCCTGGGGCTGAAGTGTGTTATTTCCTGACGATTGTTTTGTGATGCAGGAAACCTTTTGGAACTGGAGGGGTTAAATACAGGCTTCATTAACCTCTTCACTACTACAGATCTTACCTAAGTTGAATATAATCGTGTATCAGTCTATCTATCTAAATACCTTGGCTGCTTCCCCCAAAGAAAGGTAGATAATTAGTAGACTGATGTGAGTGTGAGGTGTGGCAGTGTGTGGTGGCGCAAAGTGAGGTGTGAATGTAAGATATGGCAGTGTGTAAGTGTGAGGTGTGGCAGTGTGTGCTGGCGCAAAGTGAGGTGTGAATGTAAGATATGGCAGTGTGTAAGTGTGAGGTGTGGCAGTGTGTGGTGAAGCGAAATGAGGTGAGTGTGAGGTATGGCAATGTGTGGTGAGGCAATGTGAGGTGTGACTGTGAGTGTGGTAATGTCTGCTGCGGTACAGTAAGTTTTCATTCACTCTTTATTATATACATTGCTCTGAAGCAATATGTGATCAGTCTGAAATGGTATGTGATAAAACTGCCAAACACAATTTCTACTATACCATCTCGAAACTGTCAAAACGTAAGCAGATCTTGCTATATTAACCCTCTGAAGTTACAAACAACTCCACTATTTTAATTCTAGATCCAGACCATTTCATCCAGCTGAGAGTGAGTCACAGGAACCTGTGTGCTACTACTGGCACCGTCAACACACTGAAGTTCGGAACAACTCTAGTATTATATTCCAGCGAAGGCCACACGATTGTATTCTACTGAGAGTGAATTTCAGAGGTTTGAGATAGTTAGCCAGCAATACTGAAGTGGGTTTGAAGGATTGGAATCTGTCTATATTGGTTTGGAACTCTAGACATCTGAGTGTTATTAACAGCAGACGTCCATCCTATTAGTTCCCACGCGGTGCGAACATCAAAGGAATGTGCTAATCACTGGGTCTGTCGCACCCCGCTTCACATGAGGGGAGTGAAAGTAAACAAGATATATTACAGAGAATATTACAAAACATGGGAAACTACTGAACGGATTCCCTAGCCATACTCTATCTCTATCACTCTGTAACCTGCCGTAAAAGTTAACTGTATCTAATGCTTATGGTAACAGCAAAACGTGTTTGGCTCCTCTACCTTCCTGCTGTATGCGCTCTGTAACGTGGCATGCAGGCTAACCACATCAACTGTAATGCTATACAGTGTTCTCTAAATGACACTAGGAAATGGGCCTCACATACACCTTCGTTCTCTATGTTTATGTTTTTAGATGCAGCAGCAGTTCTTGGAGCGGCCCAATCAGTCAGTCACACCCTAAAGATATTCACATGTCAGGTGCTTTACTCTAGCTTAGTCCCGTAAGGTTCCGTATCTATCTAGGATTTATGTACTTGTTAAAATACTGCCTTTATGAAAAAACTGGGAATATAATACATGGTTTCCCTGGACATAATCTTGCTGTGACACATCCAGTGCTCACCACCGTTCTATAAACGATCGTTAGAAACAGGGGTCTCTCTCTCCATTTTTATCACTTCAATTAAATGAGGTGTCTCATATTACATTCTTGCTGTCCCCGGATCACTTTATTCACTTCATGACAGACTATTCAGAAAGTTAGGGTAGACACAGCCGTAATTATTCCCTTTACAGCTACAGGTCCTTCATATGCTGAGCAAAACCCTCCCAGTGGAGCATGAAATAAAAAGGTGATCGTTCTGATGGGGTAATACAATGATTAATATATTCTGTTCACTTTAGACGTAGAAATGCCATCTCTCCATCATGAATGCTGAGCTACAACAAGAGATTATCACTACAATGTGAAACTAGTCAAGAAGAAGTGCCATGGAGGGGATGCTGAGCGGAACTACTGTTTTATTCTGCCACTGGGTTATGGGAAATAAGTAAAAAAAGGACGAAGATCTCCTCCTGGATAAAATAAATGAACTTAGGACACTGACAGCAACACAACTGATTGTTCCAGACATAGTCTCTGGCCCTGTAGTGTGACTGTTGGTGTTGTTGTTGTGGCCAGTGTCGTCTGAACCGTGAATCCTGTGGACTGCAGGTTTCTTCGGGTTTTTCCTGCAGTCCATCATCTTCCTTATGAGGGACAGTGAAGTAGGTGAGAGACGTTTGTATAACCAGGTAAGCCAACCTGTCATATCGGTGCCACCACATGAAGGCGTCCCTCTTCAGCACCTGCAACACGGTAAACAAGCCAACCACATCCAGTGCTCACAGCTGTTCCACAAATGACCGTCAACAATTTCCCAGTCACACTACTTCGCCACACAAACACTTTCCCTTGACGTCTGCAGCAGCGAGTGTTTATGGATTTTCATTATAACTCAATGAGGTTAGACGGTTCACTTCCAGATCTCTCTCTCTCTCTCTCTCTCTCTCTCTCTCTCTCTCTCTCTCTCTCTCTCTCTCTCTCTCATCTAACTTTATCATCACTGTAACTGCTACAGTATGGTGGCGTCTTTCTTTACCTGTTTGTGATTTATTTATATATTTATTTTATTTATTCATTTAATTTATTTGCTACTACCAGACGATGTGATTCAACGTGGGGGACGATGTCTTTTGGTGAATTAGTTAATTAACTGGAATTTACATCTAATCTCTTCACTTCGAAAATCCGGCCTTATCTACCTGTAACTGTCAAGAGATAGCAATGTGAGTAGTATAAATATAGTCTACAGCCTCTGGCATACGGGCGTTTGGTGCAGGTATTGTTTTCGGTTGCATCTGTCTGTCGGTATGGCCTCTAACTTCTGAAACTCAAAGCCATATATTTTGCAGTTTGGAATTTACTGACTCTATCTGCTGGGTAATGTGAAACACCCCTAATGATACGAGCATGTGTAAATGATTAGGTCTGGGCATTGGAGTCGGGATTCCAGTGGCTTGAATGTTGTGTAGGTGAGTGTTTGGTCCATTTCACGCATGCTGCTGATAGTTCTCCCATATCGTGCTTTCTCTTTACATGCTCTGTGGACTCTACCTCATCCCATCTTTATATGGAAAAGAGAGGTCATAATGATGATGATGATGATGATGATGATGATGATGATGGTAATGATGATGATGATGATGATGATGATGATGAAGACGACGACGACGACACTGATGATGATGACAATGGTGGTGTAGTGCTATGTCTCACTGGGCAGGCTGGCATAATCAGCCACCCAGACTGTGGTCAGCCTGGCACGTACTCGATTACCGTTGAAGTCAGCAAGTTGACTGACCAAGCGGTGGAGTTGGTGGCTGGAACTCCCAAGGCAAACCAGGCAATTTGTATATTTATTCTGGCTACCGACAGGTGATGCAGAGGGACGCCTACATGTGGTGGCACCAGTATAACCAGGCGGATCCACTGCCTGGTTATTCAACTATTTCCCTATCCCCCAAAATGAGGAGGATAGATGGAAGAAGGGCAGTTTATGCCTGTAGTCCACTGGGTTTACAGTTCAGATGAATCTGGGACGACAACAACAACAACAACAACAACAACTACTACTACTACTACTACTACTACAACTACAGCTACGACTACTACTACTACTACTACTACTAATAATAATAATAATAATAATAAAATAATAATAACAATAATTATAATAATACTGCTGCTGCTCCAGACGATTCTTTAACCTGATCAGCCCGAAAACGTCAAGTTTTGCTTTACCAGATGGCTACTGGTGAGGGACGCCTTCTCGCGGTGGTACCGATACAGCCAGGCAACTTCCCTGTCTCGTTATAAAAAGTCTGTCCACCTCCTCCTTAGCCCCTGAAACGAGGACGGTGGACTGGGGGAAACGGACAGCTTCAGCGTGTAGTCCACCGGGATGACGACGAGATAAGCCTGGGTTGTAACTACTACTACTACTACTACTACTGCTGCCAGGCCATTATACTCAGCTATGGCGAATCCTCAGTAGTGAAGGCATTCAGGAATATGGCATGTATTTTATTCTTGCTATCGACACACGAATACACAGAGCTAAACAGACAGAAGTTGTAGCCCGTGGTTTCTCGGTAAGGTGAACCCAGTGGACTGCAGGATGAAGTTGTCCTACCCACTATCCTGATTTCTGAGGGATGGAGGGGGGATGAAGGAAGCTTGTTACTGTAGCTGTTGTTATTTTACCCCGGCCTGTCTAGCCGAGCAGACCCGTCGACTACAGGTAAGCAACTCGTGAAAGGATTCGGCGCCCCATTGTGATTGACAGCAACTCATCGACGGCGAGGCGAAGGAAAATATGAGGAAGGTGGGATCATGGGTGGACGCCGCAGGTGCCTCCCTCCACCCAAGATACACAGAGCCACCACGTGTAGGCTCCTCGTCAGCGCCGATTACTGGAGGTGTCAATATGCTACCTCTCTCTCTCTCTCTCTCTCTCTCTCTCTCTCTCTCTCTCTCTCTCTCTCTCAACACCCCCCCTAAAAGCCAGAGTGCAGCAGCGTGCCTCTCTCACTCTGCATCCTAACAACATTATCCATCGTGTCGCCTCTGTGTTTCTTGTGTGTGTGTGTGGGAGAGAGAGAGAGAGAGAGAGAGAGAGAGAGAGAGAGAGAGAGAGAGAGACCTTTCATAAAAAAAACACGTATCACTGTAATCCATCACAGTCATCAAAATTATACGTCATAAGATACAGTAATAAAGAGCAGACAACAACGATTAGCGAGACGAACAGAAAGACGAAAAAATGTTAGATTATGGTATTGTACCAACAACAATAAAAATAATAATAATAATAATGATATGACACAAACAATAACTGATAAGAAAAGAAACATACCGGTAGTATATACGAGTATACAGATAAATATAAATGTGCAGATATATATACTGATAAAACCAAATACACATGACCCACACTGACATAAAGATGCATGGAGATATAGGTAAACTGCTAAAAAAAAAAAAAGACGGAGATAGACAGATAGATGGATAATAGATACAAAAAGATGAATGGATACATAAACACATATGGATAAAAAGATAAACAGAAGAAAAGACAAGAGAGGAGAAGAGAAGAGAAGAGAGAAATGAAGAGAAGAGGAGAGAAAAGAAGAGAGGAAAGAAGAGGAGAGGAGAAACGAAGAGAGAAGAGAAGAGAGGAAAAGAGAAGAGAAGAGAGGAAAAGAGAAGAGAATTACTGATATCATAATCTGAAAATATATTATGCTATCCCTGCTTTACTGTATATCCGGTATACGTAGACGTGACCCAATCCCCCTGTGAAATGACTATCCATATCTCACTGATATAACTCACAGATGGCGTCACTGATGGCAGATACGGATATGATACCACCAACCTTCCTTAGTCTATATTCTCGTCAGTCTAGCAGCCTCTCTTCCACCTCTTTCTCACCAGCTTATTTTTGCATATGACATGGTTCCTTCTTCCACTGCCATGGATACATAGTTATATTACTCAGACTGCCTGGTGCTGGAGAGGGACGCCTTCACGTTGTGGCATCGATATAACCCGGCAGTGGAGCTGCCAAGTGATTATACAAATGTCTCTCACCTCCTGCCCAATCCCCTGAAAGGAGGATTGCGGACTGCAAAAGGACAAGTTTCATCTTGCAGTCCGCCAGGTTTATGTCAGATAACACTGGAGCAAAACAACACCAACAACAACAACTGCTCCTGCTACTCAGACTACCATAAGCACGGCATAAATACCATATATGGCAAAATTTATATATATATATATATATATATATATATATATATATATATATATATATATATATATATATATATAAATCGGTAAGGAAGAGGTGCTAGGACGCCCTGGAGACTAGGATCTCCTGTGTTTTGGTAATGACTCCTTCCCGTTGTTATGAACATGGTACATGAGAAAAATTATTGTACCTATTAGAAATTATCGTATGTTTGGCAAGGGGTACTGTGTGTGTGTGTGTGTGTGTGTGTGTGTGTGTGTGTGTGTGTGTGTGTGTGTGTGTGTGTGTGTGTGTGTGTGTGTGTGTGTGTGTGTGTGTGTGTGTTATACAGCTTTCAGTATCTTCTTTGGTATTATGGAGGCTCTCGAGGAAAAATAAAAGACGTGGTTACGTGTATTTTGAACGACGCTGTGGTGAAAAAATGGTGAGGCTGCAACAAGAACACACTACAAATTAAAGTGACTATCACCAGGTCTGATGCAGCTGTAGGGGAAACTTACAAAAATCCCTAATGATTGTTTTAGGTGGGGGAGAGACAGGGAAGAGGGGAACACACAGAGGTGAAAGAGGAGGGAGAAAGAGGCAGATGAAAAGGAGACAGAGGAATGAGAAACAGAAAATAAATGGATGGCAGCTGCAATAACAAGAGGGTGGAGAGAAAGAGAGAGAGAGAGAGAGAGAGAGAGAGAAAGGGGAGGGGAATAGTACAGCGGTGCATATATGAATCTCACCCTTCATTTTAACACGCCATTGGTCTCTTACCTATTCTTATTGCCACGCCCTTGCTCTCTCTCTCTCTCTCTCTCTCTCTCTCTCTCTCTCTCACACACACACACACACACACACATACATTCAGGTGTTAATTCGTGCTGCTCCGGTGACACACACACACACACACACACACACACACACACACACACACACACACACACACACACACATACACATTCAGGTGTTAATTCGTGGTGTCCCGGTGATACACACACACACACACACACACACACACACACACACACACACACACCGGTGATTCACACAGGCCAATTTACTGTGGTACAAATATCACTTTTTAACGACCATCATTTCCCTGCTGCAGTTTCCCTTTAATCTGGCGCGTCTATCTTGCAATCTATAGACTCAGTTGTATTTTCTCTTATATCTTTAAATCAACTTTTCATACCAGAACTATTAATGATGTCTATTAAGCTTGTTTCTATGTATTTTACCTCCTTTAGTCCGGTGAGGTGTTTTGCTGTAACCTACTTGCTGCCACCACACGACTGTATTCCACTTAGTACACACTTGTAGTAGTGAAGAGGTTAATGAAGGCTGTATATACCGTACCTCTAGTAGTGAAGGGGTTAATGAAGGCTGTATATACCGTACCTCTAGTAGTGAAGGGGTTAATGAAGGCTGTATATACCGTACCTCTAGTAGTGAAGGGGTTAATGAAGGCTGTGTATACCGTACCTCTAGTAGTGAAGGGGTTAATGAAGGCTGTATATACCGTACCTCTAGTAGTGAAGGGGTTAATGAAGGCTGTATATACCGTACCTCTAGTAGTAAAGGGGTTAATGAAGGCTGTATATACCGTACCTCTAGTAGTGAAGGGGTTAATGAAGGCTGTATATACCGTACCTCTAGTAGTGAAGGGGTTAATGAAGGCTGTATATACCGTACCTCTAGTAGTAAAGGGGTTAATGAAGGCTGTATATACCGTACCTCTAGTAGTGAAGGGGTTAATGAAGGCTGTATATACCGTACCTCTAGTAGTGAAGGGGTTAATGAAGGCTGTATATACCGTACCTCTAGTAGTGAAGGGGTTAATGAAGGCTGTATATACCGTACCTCTAGTAGTGAAGGGGTTAATGAAGGCTGTATATACCGTACCTCACACAGTTCATAAGTACAGTATCTTCTAAGCTGAATAAAATCATCTAATGGCAGCAATGATACAGCAGAATATCAAATACGTCATTAGAAAAATGGTTAGTATCCTCCTGTATTTTTTAAAATTTCTGCCTTCTTTGTTTTATGTAAGGAAAAAGGAACCAGACGTTAGAGGCCCACAACAAGCGTTCCCTTCAAGAAGAGCTAAATAAATAAAAGAGAACCAAATTTACATTCCGTTCATTTTGCGACGCGTAGACCCACTGGGTTACAAAGAGTGGAGGTGACAGGCAGAGGGAAATACCAACAGAGGAAGCACTACGTCACCTGACTCAAACTACCACAAGACGATTTCCTTCAGCTGAGGCAAATTCTAGTCGTTAAAGGGTTGAACACTGTCTGTATTATCCTCTGGCAGAATCGAACTGTACTTCTGTGAATATAATAGTGTTTTTGATAACGTTTCCTCTATCAGGTTATATCTTGCTAGATGGACTCTACCTCATCTCAGCATTTGGTGGGAAAAGAGGCTGGCATGATAATGATGATGATGATCATGACGATGACGATGACGATGATGATGATGATGGTGGTGGTGGTGGTGGCAGCGAGAGTGTTGATTACAGAATCACCAGACGATTTTTTTCAGCTTTGGAAGGGCGTCTGCTATAGAAGGGGCTGATCTCTTCACACATTCCCATCTTACTTTCACACAATCTTCAGTGTAATTTACCTCAGCCTGCTTCTTCCTTAACTTTGACACACTTTTCCCATGTTCAACTATAATGTTCTCACGCACTCAACTCTCTCTTTCTCTCTCTCTCTCTCTCTCTCTCTCTCTCTCTCTCTCTCTCTCTCATATCTATATCTACTCTCAAACTCCTACCTGTCTCTTTCTAATCACCTTCTACAACTTACACCCTCTTATTTACATCCCCCTCTCTCACAATCAGCCAATCCTCACCTTTATTTACAATCACACCCTCTTCATCCCCTCCCACTTATGGAACTCCTCTCACAATCGCCCATCCCAATCTCCTCTTACAATTATCCACACCATCTCACAATCCTCTAACAAATCGTAGGCACTTCGCCTCACAATCCTCTCACAATAACCCCCATCATCATCATCTCCCCGATCTCATAATCTCTCACAATCACAATCCCTCCACAATCACTCCTTTGGCCACAGCAGCCAGTGCATAAACATCACCGGTAAAATGGTAGGTATGACACTTAAGCAACACTTCACAATCATACACACCCTCTCCATCTCCACCTACTCCTACAATCACATCCACTTCCCATGCCCCTCGTGACAACACTGCAAACAGCACAATCATCTCTAGAATTACAATCCTCTCACAATTGCCTCTTCGTCCTCGCAGTCTTTACTTCCGTCCTCTCTTCCTCACAATCCTCCCACCCACTCCCCTCAAAACCACCCTCCCTGCCACCCTCACACCGCCCACAATCAGTCCTTTGGCGGCACCAGGCAGCACATAAACATGGTGGGTAAAATGGCAGGTATGACACGAAGGCTGCAGCTGGGTGGACATCACAGCCGCCAATTCATCCCTAACTGACCACTTACCCTAACGACCCACCTGTAGTTCCGCCATCTTAATTTGCCGGAGATTTTCGTCATTTTTATGGTCTCCACACAGTGATGGACACCATATTGCATTTACTCTGCTTCTTTCTTCTTCTTTCTACCAAACACTTTTCAGTTTGGCGCCATTCCTTCATTTCTTGACCGGTTCAATTCAAACTTCGTAAAATAATTTCATGGGCCTATACCCCCAAACACATTATTATTATTGTTATCGCCCGCCTGTGTGTGTGTGTGTGTGTGTGTGTGTGTGTGTGTGTGTGTCATCAGTGCTAATAACCAAACTAATGTGCACCGGGTACGCTGCTTGATCACCGGCCATTACGTCTCGCTAGTAAATCATGGCACGATGGACGAGCCAAACCTGAAGTGTCTAATATACTGATAAAAAGGCCACGCTGGAAACGCGGAGTTCTGGGATCTTAGTCCCTGTCTGTCTGCAGCCAGGAAAAAAAAAGGGGGGGGAGGATATTAAGACTAACTGTTGAAAACAATTACCAGATTCGTACCATCAAGTAATGTGTCAAAGATGATGCAGTGAACTGTGATTTTCCCTCTTTAGCCTATGTCCTAGTTCATCAAGAGACAAAACGTACAAAATACTGCCTATTACTCATAAAAATACCAAAACGCACAAGATTATTTTTAAATGCAAACAAGAATGGAACAAGGGCATTGTCATCTAACTCTTCCCCCCCTCGCCCCCTTCCCCCCCCCCAAAAAAAAAAAAATCCAATTCGGAATGCATTCACATCGAGATAGATGCTTGGACACAATGCGTTTAAAGACAGGAGATCAGAAGCAGAAGGAAAGCACAGACTGACCATGACCAGCACTGATCAGTCTCATACTAAAGCTGGATTCATTAAAACTTTATATGTTTTGTCTCAACCCCACCAGCTACGGCAACAAGCAACACACACACACACACACACACACACACACACACACACATATAATATATATATATATATATATATATATATATATATATATATATATATATATATATATATATATATATATATATATATATTGCAAATCATATACAGCGTAAGTTCACCAAACTCAACGTTCTTTACCTACTGGCAAAAATAAGAAATTCAAATCCTCTTGATTCCTGTAATGTATTTTTAATTCTTATCACTTCTAAATGACTATATTTAAGTGAGGGGAAATTCTTCAGCTGGAAAAGTCAGATGTAACAATCTGTAATCCCGTTACTGTAGAATAAAAAATGTCTCCTGTGTGGAATACAAGAACTTGGAGATGACAGTGATAAACTTTAATTATACCTCATTGTAGTAATTGGGTTAATCTGTAAGACCGAACAAACTACTACTACTACTACTAATCGTCATCATCCAATCCTACGTTGCCCCATGAGGAACGTAGGAGCCCAGGGCTAGGAAAGTTGGTCCTGGCATTTAAGATGAGAGTGACCAGCCTCACTCATCCCTGAGTGGCATTACATGAGCAATGAACCCCAATCACCCCTTGGATATAAACCTTCACCGGCTCAATCCGACTGAAGCACAATAATTACCCACTAAACCACCAGGCGCCATACTTTGGTTATATGGTTACCACCCAGCGTAGTAAATGGTTTCCTGGTGTACAGGAAACCATTTGGCTTGTCACACAGTGTAGAGTCACCCACAGGCAGAAGGGAGACTCTACACTGAGTGACAAGCCAAATGGTTTCCTGTACACCAGGAAACCATTTACTACGCTGGGTGGTAACCATATAACCAAATTTTTGCGCCTGGTGGTTTAGTGGGTAATTATTGTGCTCCAGTCGGATTGAGCCGGTGAAGGTTTATATCCAAGGGATGATTGGGGTTCATTGCTCATGTAATGCCACTCAGGGATGAGTGAGGCTGGTCACTCTCATCTTAAATGTCAGGACCAACTGCCTAGCCCCGGGCTTCTACGCTCCTCATGGGGCAACGTAGTGTTGGATGATGGATGGATGGATGGAATTTTTATTATTATTATTATCATCAGTTTGTTCGGCCTTACAGATTAACCCAATTACTACGACGAGGTATAACTAAAGTTTATCACTGTCATCATCATCATCATCATCATAATAATAATAATAATAATAATAATAATATCACCAGAACAGGGTAAGAAATCTCACCGTGCAATTCTCCCTGCCTCCCTCTCTGATACTGAATGCCTCTGGCCAAGCCCAGCCTCTGCCATCACCGCACCAAAGGCTTAACATCATAGACACTGGGGTTCAGGCCAAGTCCAGCTGATGGGAGGGAGGGTAGGAGGGGGAGGGAAAGGTGGGGTGGATGTGGTATGAGAGGGGGAGAGAAAGGTGGGGTGGATGTGGTATGAGAGGTGGGGGTGGGAGGGGGAGGGAAAGGTGGGGTGGATGTGGTATGAGAGGTGGGGGTGGGAGGGGGAGGGAAAGGTGGGGTGGATGTGGTATGAGAGGTGGGGGTGGGAGTGGGAGGGAAAGGTGGGGTGGATGTGGTATGAGAGATGAGGGTGGGAGGGGGAGGGAAGGGTGGGGTGGATGTGGTATGAGAGGTGGGGGTGGGAGTGGGAGGGAAAGGTGGGGTGGATGTGGTATGAGAGGTGGGGGTGGAAGTGGCAGGGAAAGCTGGGGTGGATGTGGTATGAGAGGTGGGGGTGGGAGTGGAAGGGAAAGGTGGGGTGGATGTGGTATGAGTGGTGGGGGTGGGAGTGGGAGGGAAAGGTGGGGTGGATGTGGTATGAGAGGTGTGGATGGGAGTGGGTGGGGATTTAACACTCATGTACCTATGACTCATTCTCAGTTGAATAAAAATGTCTAATGTTATTCTATATAATACAACACCAGAGTTGTACCAACCAGTGACGAGAGGAGCTGGAGGGATGATGGTGGGAGGGAGTGTTAACCTCTCCAGTATCATGACGTATATATTATTTATTTCATTCTTGATATCTCCACATGGTTTTACTCAGTTCGTTTTTTTTTTTTTTTTTTTTTTTTAACAAAAGATGAGAAGGTCCTCCTGCAGTCCATCATCCTCCTGTCAGGGGATAGGGAGGGAGCTGAGGGAGTTTGCATATCTGGACAGCTCCACTGCCCTGTTATATCAGCGCCACCACGTGAAGGCGTTCCTCTCCAGCACTGAACTGATTAATGGCAAGTAGTGGGGGTGGAGGGAGGGAGAAGAAGCCTTAGAGTAAATGCAGTCTTCCCCCACACCACGACACACAACCGTCAATTTTATCATCCAGGTCCTTATTGCAGTTCTAGGGGAGGGGTGAAAGTCTGATAGGCGAAGGGGGGTTCTGTCGGGAGGGGAGGGGGGAGGGGGAGAGGGATGGGAATGAAGAGGGGCGGGGTGTGTGTAGTAACGATAGGATATTAGGTACGGTGTATCTGTCAAGGGGATTAATTGATTAATTACATTAATGACTGCCTCTGTGAACAACGAGGCGCAGGAGGATTGTACACTTGATTAAAAAAAATATATGTACATCGCGCAGGACAGGTGCGATGGTATCCTAAATGACCACTGTATTTAGTGATGTTTCCAAAAGATTGATATATATCATATGAATGTGTATGGTGCTGGAGAGGGACACCTTTACGTGATGGCACTAGTATATTCTCCTTCAAACCATTCCCTGTCCCTTGAAAGAAGGATGGTGCACTGCAGGAGAGAGGCAACTTAACCTGCAGTCCAGTAAGTTCACACTAACATGAGCTTAGGGTTACTACTATTACTACTGATTGTGCATGTGATGACAATATTAACCTGGGAATGTCACAGGCAAGCAACATATGGCATCCCCAAGAAATCAGGTCTACCAAAGCGGGACAGAATCATCGGCAACAGGTCGATCCGGCCCCCTAAACCAGCTCGTCCCTAGTCTCACCTATACTCTGTTCACAATAACTAGGCGAATATTAACCAACTTTCCATCGTGAATGTTAGGCTGTAATATGAATTTCATACTAAAATATGATGTTAGTCACAAGGAAGCGCTATGCAAAGGACGTAAAGCCGAGTCATTGTGTTTTTGTGCCTTTGAGGTATGGGAAATAAGTTGCACAAGGACGAAAGTATCCGCCTAGTTAAAATTACTGAACTATAGCAAATATGACCTAAGTCTGGTTATATCAGGTTAGACAAGGTTTGGTTATACTGTTGGGTTACGTTAGATTAGGTTGTTGGGTTAGATTAGGGTAGTGTAGGTTAGACTGAGTCGAGTTCATCTTAACTTGGCAGAGATTTTCGTCCTTTCGTGGCCTGTATCCCTCAGCTCAGTGATATAATAATACAATACTACGGCTCTGCATCCTTTCCATAGAACGTTTTGTGGCCAGCACTATATTCTAGTGTACATCTATTGTTGCAGTTCAAATTCATGATGGAAATATGGTAATTTTACGCCTAATTAAAAAGGATCAATAAATAAAAGACAGTACAACAAATCCATTCAATAAGCATTCTGTACGCTACATTAGCTGGCTTGAAATGGCAGAAAGATATTCGTATTACATCTCCCCTTCTTCCCATTTTCTTTTTCTTATTTTTTTTTATTTTTTTTTTTTTGTCTGATAATTCGTCTGGGTGAGTGTAAAGGAAATCAATGCGCCATGCAAAGATTTGAAAACAGATTCGTAAATTTTCGTCAATCCTTCCCTAATACATCCACAGGTACGACAAAGCCAGACGGAATGTGGCGTGCGTTATGTTATAACTCTCTCTCTCTCTCTCTCTCTCTCTCTCTCTCTCTCTCTCTCTCTCTCTCTCTCTCTCTCACACACACACACACACACACACACACACACCTTTTGGTGTGTAGCTCACGTGCAAAGTACCAGAAGGTAGCACTACATCAAGCGAGTGATTGCTGGCTGCCCCAACCAAACATTAATAGTAGTAGTAGAAGTAGTGGTAGTAGTAGTAGTAGTACTGTATTATTAGTAGTAGTAGCAGTAGTAGTAGCAGTAGTAGTTGCAGTAGTAGTCTCAGTAGTAGTGGTAGTAGTAGTCATTGTCGTAGTAATAACATTAATAATAACGACGATGACGATTTTAATAATAATTATAATAATGATAATAACTAGAACACTGTAACTGTCCTGCGGAGTCACTAGTCTCCACCTACTGTTCCGGATGAAGGTTCTTGGCTACCGGTCACTAAGACACGAACAGGACACCTCAGTAGTGTCCATAGGTCATGGTGGGGTACATTATGTAGTAATTTAGTGGAAATTGGTCCAAGTTCACCCTTCAGATTCCTTGTGCAGGTCGAATTAAAATCTCCAGTACACACGACCAACTTGTCTCGTTCACTCATAATACTGATATGACTCTTTCTGCCATGTCCTTCAACTGCGCATGAAAGACTTGGAATTTTTTTTATCAGCAATGGCCTATGCCAGGACGCATAATCTGTGTCCTTCAGATTCCTTCCTCAGTCTCTGGTTAACCTGGAATCATCGCGAGACTCTGAGGCCGGAATAACACCAGCAAAAACAACAGTCTTCACCTATGTACGAGTAGTAGGTGGAGACTAATAACAACTATAATTCCGAAACTGCTGAAGCAAAATTCAGAGAACTCCACATTCCAGATGATAATGCCACATTCCAGATTAGAATGACAAAAAGAAATTCACACTTGTACATTAAATATGGTGCAGTCTTTGAAATATACACAGTATTTTGATGGTAGGTCCAAAAATCACCAAAAAATATTGATTTGTCATAAATGCTGTTATGAAATCTTTAAAATCAGACACTCTCAGGATTCTTAAATACTTGTTATCACTGTAGACCTAATATTAAGGGACTTTTGGAATGACTCAAAATATTTTACGGATTCTGATCTGTGATTTTTAAGATCAAGGTCAAGGTCAATCATACTATGTAGATCCTGTTCAATCATGACCCACTACATTTCCAACGAGTTTGGTCAAAATCGGCCAAATACTTTCCGATTTAGCACTTTCAGGCATGAGGCAGCCATTTTGATTTTCCTCCATTTCTCAAAAAGTATTTGTAGGATCTCATTATCAATACCCAGGTGCAATAGTATACGTTGAC
Organism: Coenobita brevimanus; assembly: GCF_032717465.1. Taxonomy (NCBI): domain Eukaryota; kingdom Metazoa; phylum Arthropoda; class Malacostraca; order Decapoda; family Coenobitidae; genus Coenobita; species Coenobita brevimanus. The sequence goes on from NC_137060.1 coordinate 2,807,893, forward strand.
CACTACATACTGGAACATGGACAAAGCAATCGATTCTGTAGTTTTTGCTGCGCAGGAGAAAAAAATGAAAAAAAAAAAACAAAAATAGCAAAGACGGTGCTAGTGCTAGGGGGGGAAAAAAAAAGTGCGACAAGCAGCCTGCAACCAAAACTGAACACTCCTGAAAATTTAATGTCTCTATCTGAAAAGGTCTTGGAATGCCAGCCTTCTAGAACTCCCCCCTCAAAAAAAAAAAAATAAAATAAAGAAAAAAAAATAAATAAAACAATAATACCTACATCAATAGGAACTCCACTTTCTGGAGTTCTTAAAAACAATAATAATATGCAAAAAGCAATAAGGCTTTGCCATATCTTGGCAATGCAGAGTAAGGTAAGGTATAACATCCACCTACCGCATATCGATAATCAATGGTCCGTGACATCTGACAGTTACGATGGTTGATGGTTTATGCTGGTTACATAGTTATGTTGGCTGGACAGTTACGGTGGATAGACAGTGTGGCTGGATCTAACCTCACCTGATCTAACCTAACCTATCTTACTTTCATTCTGTCTTACTCTACCGTGTCCGTCCGCGCCAGCAAACTTTGGTGCGGACGCGACGTTACCCTACCTTGTCCTACACTAAACTTATACCTATTCCCAAAACCTCTTAACCTTCCTTTCTTGTATATCCTTCCAATGAATAACTGACAAAGAAACAATAGATGATCTTACCTGAGTAATGCAGAGAAGCAGAGAGCAGGACTTAGGTCATTACACACACATACCTGCAGAAAGAGAAAGGAGTTAGTGACAAAGGTATTATGGCCATATTATTAAAACTGACTGTGCCAAGGTGTAAACAAGTTCCTTATTTTTGACGGTCGTTTATGGAACACCTGTAACTGCTATATGGTGGTAGTATTAACACCTTCAGCCTCCTATGACTCACCCTGAATTGAATATTTCCTACTGGAGACAGCCTGAATGAAACAGAAATACCCTCCTAGCACAATGGATTAACATTAGGATGCTTCGAAACAGGAATAATTGTATGATTCAATGTGAGTAAATAACTCCTTCTGAGTGATATCACACACACACACACACACACACACACACACACACACACACACACACACACACACACACAATCAGATAGGTTCACACCCTGGTGATCAAATGAACAAAGCAGTGAAGTATGTGTAAAAAGGGTTCAATTAGGAGTGGGAGAGAGGTGCCTGTAAATATACTGCCACTGCCTCACAAAATGCATCGCATGTCATGAAATGGAGGACAAGATATTTGTTTGGAAATGAAAGGAGAGCAAAATATATACACTTTCTCTCTTTGTGATTAAATATACATGGTGATCTTTTAATTTACATCTTTTTTTTTGCGTTATTAGAGGCGCCTTAAAATGCGTTCTCACCACCAGACAAAATGTGACCAGTGACTACCAGGAAAATCAGTGACTACCAGGAAAATCAGTGACTACCAGGAAAACCGGTGACTACAAGGAAAACTGGTGACTACCAGGGAAACCAATGACTACCAGGAAAACCGGTGACTACCAGGAAAACCGGTGACTACCAGGAAAACCGGTGACTACCAGGAAAACCAATGACTACCAGGAAAACCGGTGACTACAAGGAAAACCGGTGACTACCAGGGAAACCAATGACTACCAGGAAAACCGGTGACTACCAGGAAAACCAATGACTACCAGGAAAACCGGTGACTACCAGGAAAACCGGTGACTACCAGGAAAACCAATGACAACCAGTAAAACCAGTGACTACCAGGAAAACCAATGACTACCAGGAAAAGGAGAGAAATATACTCAACTGGAAATGGATGGAGAGCAAAATATAAACAACTTCTGCCTTTGTAATTCTAATACTGTGTACAGTAGCTCTCTCTCTCTCTCTCTCTCTCTCTCTCTCTCTCTCTCTCTCTCTCTCTCTCTCTCTCTCTCTCTCTCATATAACTGTAATGGAAAAGATTGCAAGTTATTAGAACAAAAATTAATGGAGAACGATTACAGTCTCTACGTATTTCAGATATATAACAATCTCTTCAGCTTCGTCTTTTTTTTCTCTCTCTCTGTTACAATGCATTATCACTGCGTCAAAATATGAGTAGTGATTATAAGGAAAAGGAGAGAACAGGTATCTAATACAAAATATGATGAGGAAACACTTTCTCCACACATAATGGAGATATATACTAATCCCTCTATCTTCTTTTTTTTCTTTTTTCCTTTATTTTTTATATATTATTTTTGCAGTTTTAGAGGCTTTCATAAAATACATTCTCCCTGTCAAAATTTGTGATGCGACCACCATTAAATTCAATTCATGTGTACACCAAACAGAAAATCTTGTTGCTTCTTCCTTTGATCTTAACCCCTTCACTACGATTATGTCTACTTTGCTTTATGCCAGCTGTCACCAGGCCATTATGGTCAATTCAGGAAGGGTCCGCAGTATAAGAAATGGTTAATGAAGACTATATGTAACCCATCCACTTGGAAAAATCAAAATAATATCGCCTGGAAATAGGAAGAAGTTAAAATGAATTCACACAACTGTTCACATTTAAGACATGATTGTTGAAGAGTAGAAGCCAGTTATTACAACAGACGAGGAGGCAACACATGTTCTCTGTACAAAGTGCAATTTACTTCAGGTGTTGAAGTTCTCGCTAACTTCTCCTGTGAATCCATTAACTTTAATCTGTTCAGTCCCATGATGTGCTTTGTATTTTATTTTTGCTACCTTGGCTACCGTAAGTTGACGAAAGACTTGTTCTATTAAAGGGGGTAAGTGAAGACTGTATCTAACCCATCCAGGTCGAAAAGTGTCCCCAGACGAATGGTATTGTCTAGAAATTGCAAGGTGTTATAATGATTCCACACATCTTTCCTAACTGGAGGTGTGACTCTGATGAAAGGGAGATGCCAGTTATTTTATCACGACACAGGAGGAGGCAACACAATTTCTGTCTTAATTCAAGTGTAAAACAATCATGGCGTCTTTTTCCTCAGTGTTCCTTTGGCAGAGGCAGACCAACACAACTTCGTTATATTCCCTCCGCCTCCACCCTGACACTCACCACCACTACTGTTTTATTTATATGAATGGTGAGTGATTAGTTTGTCATTTCTATGTTTTTGGTGAAGGTTTTGAAATATACTTTCACCACGCCCATACCAGCCAACTTATAACGTCCATCTTCATGCTCTCTCTCTCTCTCTCTCTCTCTCTCTCTCTCTCTCTCTCTCTCGCTTCCTTTGACAGAATCAGCCCAACACAATTTCGTTATATTCGTTCCGCCTCCATCCTGCCACCTAAAGCGTACTAAATTACACCTTTACAGTTCCAACACATTATTATTATTATCCATCCATCCATCATCCAATTCTAAGTTGCCCCGTGAGAAGCGTAGAAGCCCAGGGCTAGGCAATTTGGTCCTGACATTTAAGATGAGAGTGACCACCCTCACTCATCCCTGAGTGGCATTACATGAGCAATAACCCCAACCACCCCTTGGATATAAACCTTCACCGGCTCAATCCGATTGGAGGGCTGGAATTACCCACTAAACCACCAGGTGCCATAATTTGATTATATGGTTACCACCCAGCGTAGTAAATGGTTTCCTGGTGTACAGGAAACCATTAGGCTTGTCACTCAGTGTAGAGTCACCCACAGGCAGAACGAAGAGTAAAGAATGGAGGAAAGAAAGACAAAAGAGGGAGTGTAAAGTCACAGGTAAGCAGAAGGACGAGGAAAGAATGAAGTAAGGAAAGACAGAAGAGGAAGGAAGGAATGGAGAGAGGAGAGGAAAGGGCAGACACCCGAGAGCAGCACTACATCGAGTGAGTGGATGGTGAGCGATTATTATTATTATTTTGTGAGTGTCGCGTGCTTAGTCTATTGTTTTGTTGATCGAGAAAGTATTGAAATATAACACCACCACGCCCTTAATGACCAACTTACAATGCCTATCTTCACAGGGCATCTCACCTCCACCCCTCTACCAAGCACAACCCCGCCCGTCCCACCCACTCCTCTCCACCCACCCATTTTTCTGCCCCACACCATCAACTATCTGAGAGATATGTGTTCCCATCCCTATACTCCTTTCACTATAACTTGTCATAAAATTGCCATCTCTCCATCTTGAATTCTGAACTGCAGCAAGAGATTAGCACTATTATATGATGCTAGTCATGAAGAAGTGCTATGAAAGGATGTAGAGCCGCAGCACTGCCTCGTTTTGCCACTGAGTTACGTGAAATAAGCTGCAAAAGGACTAAAGCCTGAACCAAATTAAGAGACAAACTATAATACAGCGTCCCTTACAATGGCAATCTTCACAAGGTATATTCACCCCGCCCTATTCCACCATCTCCGTCCGGAATTAGGCGAGAGGGAGACCAACACAACTTCCTTATATTCGCTCCAACATCCTCCTCCTACCTCATGCACTCAAAACTTCCGCAGGCTCTAAACCTTTCGTTCTTTTGTCATATCATCACCATCACCATTTTTTTTTTTTTCATACCTATGGATGGGGCAACTATAGATCGTATGAAAGTAGGAGAACTATCACCAGCATGCCTATAGTCCTTTTATACTAACTCTGCCCAGGTTCTCGTCCATTTAAAGCTTATTTCACGTAGCTCAGTGTAAGAAAAAGACACTATTGAGGCTCTACATTATTTCCACAGCACTTTTACGTGACTAGTACCATTCATATCTGAGTGCTAATGTACCACTACAACTCAACATACAAGATGGAAAGACGGCAAATATTAGGCCACAGTAATATGGACATAGTGAAACACACCACAAACACTCTTCCACACATGATGAGGAGATAAAACAAAACTACTCTGAATAAAGGGTGTTAGCGTTACTTCCCTGGTGTGTGAGGCAGAGGTCCTTTTAGATGTCAGTAAATACAGGCTGGGTCATTCATAGCGCATCTCAATTCTTGTGTGTTGCAGGGACGGCTCAGCCAACGTACCAGTGTCCATCCCCAACAATGTTCTACTTCTCATAATCCTTTTCATACTTTGGTGTGCTTTTACATCGTGATTGCATCGTTGATCAGTAATTGCATAAAGGACCCACACTATCTGTGCTGCTCACACCAACACTGGAGCCGTCCCCGCACCACACGAGAATGCTATGGACCAGCCTGTATACTGCTGGGTGTGGTGGGCAATAAGACTAAAACACAGGGTGTGTGTTGGTTCCTTGGTTATCAACACAGGAGTCAACCAAGGCACGTGAGGCGTCCCTGCCTTTGATGTCACGCTTCTGAAAATGTTACTGATGAAGCCTGGCTGTGTGTGTGTGTGTGTGTGTGTGTGTGTGTGTGTGTGTGTGTGTGTGTGTGTGTGTGTGTGTGTGTGTGTGTGTGTGTGTGTGTGTGTGTGTGTGTGTGTGTGTGCGTGCGTGCGTGCGTGCGTGCGTGCGTGCGTGCGTGCGTGACGCTCTTAGAGAGTAATGAGAGCGTGGAGAGCTATTATAATGTGTCTCCTCTAATACCTACAACACTCGTAGCCCCCCCCCTCTCTCTCTCTCTCTCCACTCCTCAGACCCAATGCTATTACGGAAATTTGTCAAAGGCGATTATAACCACCTTGAGAGGAGGGAGGAGAGGAAAGGAGAGAAGCAGAGTGAGGAGTGGAAGAGAGAGAGAGAGAGAGAGAGAGAGAGAGAGAGAGAGAGAGAGAGAGAGAGAGAGAGCATAGGATGTAGAGATAGATGATCGAGGAGAACAGAGGACAGGAAAGAAAAGACGAGAAGAAATAAGTGAAAGCAGAGAGAAGAGGAGAGAGGATAGGAAAGGACAGAGGGAACAGGCGAGAAAAACAGAGCAGTGATGAAAAGACGAAAAAACAGAAGAGTCTGTACAGAAGTTGTTTGGTATACTACACACACACACACACACACACACACACACACACACACACACACACACACACACACACACACACCACCGTAAGTGTAAAAATTCATAGAAGCGTAGGGTAAAACAAAGAATACATGACTTGTAGTCAACGTCTGCATCGTTAACGAGAAACAATAATGAAGCAAATTACCACTGGCTTCCACAACAACCAGTACAAAGAAAATTAACTTAACACTCACAGCTATATTTCACGATGGGGACAATTCCAGTGTTCTCGTCCAGCAAATCTCTGATGATTTTCCTCAGCTGAGACTGAGTTATACGAGCCTGAGTGATTTATACTGTCACTATTAACCCTCTCATGGTCGGTACAACTCTAATATTCTATTCAAGCTAACGTTGGACGATTTTATTGAGCTGAGAGTGAGTTACAGTATATGGCCTGAGTGTTAACGCCTTCACTATAAGGATCCTCTCATACGTTAAAGAAAATCGTGTAGCAGTGGAAACAATACAGTAAAACTGACAAAATTACATATTACCCAACTACCCGCTGCTGCTCGCAACTTGTCATGATGTTTTATAGATAATTATTTACGATGCAATTCTGTTATCACAATATACAGCCTTTCTGTCGCCAGATTACATGACCTGACTATAGTTTAGACAGACGATTTACACAATGCGTTTAGAGGGACCAGAGGAAGTGGTGGTTAAGTGCTATAGTTCATTTATTTTAACTAGGTGGTGATTTTTGTCTTTTTGCAGGTAATTTCACACTGCCCAATAGTAGAAAAACACAATACTATCGCTTCGCATACTTGTCATAGCACTTGTTCGTGACTGGCATCATATTCAAAAGTCAATATGATTTAACTGCTCAATGCTCAAGACGGAGGGATTGTAACTCGACGACGAGTTAAGTGAATAGAGTAGTTGACTGCTCACCGAAAAGACGAAAATATCCAATGCCGGTGCTGCGAACAATTTGGGGATTGGAATTTGGCTAAAATAACCTTGTGTGGTATAGTGCAAGACTCACTGACACGTCACAAAGAACATCACCACTAATACCATCACACCACTCTAAAACGAAGCAGACCTAATATGTATCTAATATAGACGGTGATCATAAGTGTTCAAGCTGTGACATGTGACAGCGTGCGCCATCTTTAAAGCGCAGAAATACCTAAATTCCGATAACCCCAAATATCAAGCCACAACACCCCACCATCACACCAAAAGTGTCGGGAAAACAAAGGCACGCCGCGGCCCATCTTTGATCTTGACCTGTGATCTTGGTCTTTGTTCGACCTGCACGAAGATGCTATCACTTCCTGCCATCCTTACACATAATGTACCTGTCATGCATGGTCTGAATCGAAGCAGGCACTGATAACATCACGCACCACCCTGAAGTATGACTCTGATACCTGACCTTCACCTTTCAGCAATCTGCACCAAAACGAAATCACTTTTTAAAAGAGTCACACACACAGGATGTACCTATTTTGATCCAAATTGAATCAGACATTAATGAAATATTTTATTATACTTACAGTACATACATATATACATATATATAACCTACAGATATACATGGATACATACTAACGGACTCTATCACGATATTTATGCCTTTCAGTGTGGTTAATACACCAGCATAACCTAATCCCTGAAAATGAGGAGTGTGGGGACAGTTTCTACACCATAATACCAGTACAACACCACATGAAAACCCCAATATTTAAACAGCACTATACCAAAAAAAAAAAAAAAAAAAAAACTACATCACAGTACAGAAAAAAACTGTCGCTGACGAGGAGCCTACATGTGGTGGTGCTGTGCATCCAGGGTGGAGCAGCTGCAGCATCCACCCGGGACCCAAACCTCATATTTCCCTGCATCTCGTAGTGGGAGGGACACTGGTCTGACCCTGGTGAGGCTCCATTTATCACCAGAGGGCACTGGATCCGTACCCGGTACATGTACTGTACTATACTTATAGGACGACCCCACAAAACTAGTTACTGACCCGTGGTCGGCAAGTCTGCTCGGTCAGACAGACCGGAGTTTAGCAACAACAACAATAACAGCAAAACAGCACTACACCACTATTACACCACACCACAACTCCTGGAACACAATACCACAACACCACGTATAATACACCATTACACCGTTGTGATATACTAACAATAATATACACCACCACACCAGACCAAACCACAACACCACATAATCACCATAATACAAGTAATTCAACACAATATCACAACAATACAATAACAGTAATGCAGTACACCACACGACATCACACAACTGGACACCACAATTAATCAGCACCACAACACAACAATGCCACCACAAAATACCATCACACTAAGAAAGCACCGGTAACACAAGCACCACCACAGCACATAGCACATCACACCCTTACCACAACACCACCTCATCACCATCACCACAGCACTACAACAACAACAGAAAACACAATATCAGCACCACAACAGCACAAACACAGCACATATCCTACACCAGCACCAGCCGGAGCCCCTTAATGAGGAGTGTGAGGAACAGATTGTGAGAGACTGAGGCACGGATTTTCTCTAAGACCTACACACACACACACACACAAACATTCCGTGTGTGTGTGTGTTAATCGTGTATTAATAGTGTGCACATATTCATAGCCATTTAATAAGTTATTTAGCTCCATGTTATGAAACGAAACCATAATATCCTGTAGCAGGCTGATTCTCTCTCTCTCTCTCTCTCTCTCTCTCTCTCTCTCTCTCTCTCTCTCTCTCTCTCTCTCTCTCATAACAACACAAAACATTTTCTAACAAAACAAAGCAACCATTATAACATTTACCACGTGACAAACTCGTATATAAAATATGGATTGGATGCAACACACACACACACACACACACACACACACACACACACACACACACACACACACACACACGTAATTTTGCAGCTTTACTTCCCATACCATTGTGAACGAACCAGACAACACTACAGTTCTACATCATTTCCAAACCAGCTATTCCTGATTAGCATTGTTCTGTCTGAGCACTTAAGGCGGCGACACGGGAATGTTATGCCAAGTTAAAGTGGACGGCTTATAGGATGACTGTCTTGGGATGTGGTGGTTCCCCGTCCGTCTTGTGGTGGTTTTGCTCTCGCCTGTTTACATATTTTGGGCTATAACTTCATCCCAAATGCCTTAACTGAAAATACGAGAAAGTTATCTTGATAGGAGTGTACCAGACCCAGGTACAGGTGTAGTAGGTTCCAGGCCAATTGGTCTAGAAATAAAGGCGTGAGGCCATGGCAACGAGCACTGGTGAGAACACATAAAGGCGTGAGGCCATGGCAACGAGCACTGGTGAGAACACATAAAGGCGTGAGGCCATGGCAACGAGCACTGGTGAGAACACATAAAGGCGTGAGGCCATGGCAACGAGCACTGGTGAGAACACATAAAGGCGTGAGGCCATGGCAACGAGCAATGGTGAGAACACATAAAGGCGTGAGGCCATGGCAACGAGCACTGGTGAGAACACATAAAGGCGTGAGGCCATGGCAACGAGCACTGGTGAGAACACATAAAGGCGTGAGGCCATGGCAACGAGCACTGGTGAGAACACATAAAGGCGTAAGGCCATGGCAACGAGCACTGGTGAGAACACATAAAGGTGTGAGGCCATGGCAACGAGCACTGGTGAGAACACATAAAGGCGTGAGGCCATGGCAACGAGCACTGGTGAGAACACACACTACTAACACATCTTCCTTTTGGTAAACGTAACAAAACACACACTGTTATATGCAAAAACGGATCATAAAGTCTCTCTCTCTCTCTCTCTCTCTCTCTCTCTCTCTCTCAAACACACACACAAGCTAATAAAAATCGGACTCATCTAACTGCGCTGGACTTTTTGATTGAGCAATTAATCTCCATTACAGAAACACCGTCACGTCTCTCTCCCTCTATGCATTATTCTTTTGGCATATGCTGCATGGCTCACACTCACTCGCTCACACATACACACACATCCATACACGTGCAGCTCATACGCACACACTCACACACATACGCACATACCCATACAGACACATACGCTCATCACATTCATCAACAAACACCAGCACATACACACTATTTTTTTTTATAGTGATGGACCGACTATGTTTTTCAACATTCATGAATGTGAATATGAATTTTCAATATTCGCGAATGCGAATATTCTGTTTGATGACACAGAAACGTAAGTTGTTCATATTCTCTGTTACAAATTAATTTCACTAAGTTTTAGCCACTGAAAACTGAATGAACAAATCTGCCAATTTTCAATGTCACCAGGATGCGGGACGAGGACCCAACTCTGACATGCATCCCCCGGGGACATCAGACGCGTCCTGGACCAACACCGAATGTACCCAAAACAGGTAACGTCACACAGGTGTTCTCTCTCTCTCTCTCTCTCTCTCAGAAAATCTTGAGATTTACAGTACTTTTTCTAATCGAGCTAAAAATTTGGCAATTACCCACTTTTTAATGAGAAATTCTGAAATTCTATCATTAGACAAAAAAGATCTGGAGAAATCCAGACTTTTCTGTGAATCTGTCACCACAGCATGATGCAGCATGCAGCCCTAGCTGGCTTGGCACAGCTGCTGGGTTGGCAACACTAGCCGTCAACACTCGTTCAACTCAGGCTTTTAACTCTTTAGTTGATTTTATATAACCTTTATCAATAAAGTGACATTATTAATATTTGCAAAACATTCGCATGACAACATGCGAATGCAAATGCCAATATCGAACAAATATGCCAATATTTGCGAATGCAAATGCGAATATCGAAAAAATACCCGAATATTTGCGAATGCAAATGCGAATATCGAAAAAAATACGCGAATATTTGATATGCAAATGCGAATATCGAACAAACATGCGAATATTTGCGAATGCAAATGCGAATATCGAAAAAATACCCGAATATTTGCGAATGCAAATGCGAATATCGAAAAAAATACGCGAATATTTGCGAATGCAAATGGGAATATTGAAAAAATACGCAAATATTTGATATGCAAATGCGAATATCGAAAAAAACACGCGAATATTTGCGAATGCAAATGCGAATATCGAAAAAATACGCGAATATTTGCGAATGCGAATATTCCGACCATCACTAAATTACACACATCAATACAAATGCGTGAATGAACACATACAGACATACATTGGCGCATACACACAATAAACCAAATAAATACACACACACACACACACACACACACACACACATAAAAAAACCGCCAGTATAGTTTGAAAATGAGTTAAACATTCTCTCTCTCTCTCTCTCTCTCTCTCTCTCTCTGTGCCAGCCTGAGGTCATACGCCAGATGTGTTCGCTTCTCAGTGTTTAGGAAGTCACTCAGGCGGATAACTCGATGGATCTTCAACCTCACTCACCATAAGCCCTCCCTCTCTCCCTCTATTTCCCCAGTTTTTTTCTTACATTTTTCCATCATTTTTTAAGATTACCGTTCCTGGCATTAATTAATCACTTGTATATTTTCTGCATTATTTTTAAAAGTAAACCTAAGGGATCTGCAGCCTCACTAAACCACTTCCCCCTCTCTGTTTACACAGATTTTTTTTTTTCCATTCCCAAACTTTTTAAACATTTTGCTTCCCAAGCTATAATTTTTATCCAGTTGGGATCATTAACTCTCTCACTGTTGGCACAACTTAAATTTCCTATTCAAAGTGTCAAATGAAACTGACAAAAAATTTAATATACGCAAATCAGTAAATACATAATTATTCATAAACATTAAGTTTCCAAGCTTATATTATCGCATGTATAGTTTCTTTAGCTTTAGGCAGTTTTTTCCCCTATATATCGGGGAGATATATGCTCACCCAGCCCACTTCGCCCCCTTCCCTCTCTATTTCAAAACATTTTCCTCCCATATTAATATCATATCATACATTAACATCTCAGCGCATATTTGTACCAATACGTTTTCTACTCATCTCCCATCTCTCCAAACCCTGATTCACAGATTTTGTATATATCCCATTTCTACATATTATAGTACCTTCCCAAGACCATATCTGTGCATTTGCTGTAAATATTCTACTTTAATTTTCGTCATTTAATTAAAGGTAGGAAATGTAAAATGTGGCGTATGAAAGTGACTTAGGAGGATTTCCTGGCTGCCTGGACACCGCCTCCCTCCAAATAACTTGATAGGCATCAGTTGAGGTTATTATAGTCCTTTATCACCTTAACTTGGCCCAGATTTTCGTCCTTTTGGAGCTTGCTTCACGTATGTCAGTGGCACGAAAAGGCAATACTACGGCTCTACATCCTTTCCACAACACTTCTTCATGACTAGCAGCATATTCTCGAGTTAACCTATTGTTACAACGCGGCAAGCAAGATGAAGAGATGGCAATTTAGGGTCATGTTAAGAAATAAAGATTACGACCTTGCAGCATGAGACAATAACCCCACCTCAGAAACATTTATAACCAACCTTAGTTCACCATAAATCCCTGGCGTGTTAACATGACCGCCACTTATAACTTGATAAACCTGGGCAGTGATCATTTATGTCGGTATGCAGAATTATATGTACCGGTATGTGTGTAAAATGCATATACCTGTCTCAGAATGGCGCCAATAAATAATACATATCAACATCGGCATAAGTATCAAACCTAAATTCTTTTGCTCACTGCTTACGTATAAATCCGGTGGGGGTAATACCGGCTTCCTTGCTACTTTCAGACGATATTTTTCAGCTTCCACCTTTACCCAGCCCCGGGACCCTACGCTCCTAGGGGGGTAAAAAGGTTTGGATGACGGATGGATGGATGGATGTCTGGCATACTGAGAGGGTTAGCTAGGGTTAAACCTAACCCCCTCCAGTTAGAATGCTCTCTGAGCAAAACCGTCTGGAAATGTGAATAAAACAAAAATGATGGGACTGAAGGGGCAAATGAACATAATATCACACCCATTCAGTTTTAAAAGTGTCTCCACATCTGAATACAATCGCCTGGTCATAGCAAGAATATGGCTACAAATGTGATGCTTTGTGTGTATTTTAAGGAAAAAGAAAACGGACAGTCACACTCCGAGACGGTCCATGTCCTATGTAAACACTGCTTGAGGGTACTTGTCCAATCTTGCATATTGGGATGTGTGTGTGTGTGTGTGTGTGTGTGTGTGTGTGTGTGTGTGTGTGTGTGTGTGTGTGTGTGTGTGTGTGTGTGTGTTACTATTTCAGTTGTTATACAAATATACATGAAATGTGGAGATATATTTATTGAAAGTAATAATGCTTTCAACTGCTCTGTATGAAGGTAAAAGTAAATGTGTGTGTGTGTGTGTGTGTGTGTGTGTGTGTGTGTGTGTGTGTGTGAGAGAGAGAGAGAGAGAGAGAGAGAGAGAGAGAGAGGATCAGTATTCGACGCCTTTCACGATTAGCATAGAGTCCTCTGGTGACAGGCTGAATAAAATAAAAATATATCATCACTGTGAAACAGTTAATTAATGACTGCCAACACTGCCAAGGGAATGCAGGATGGTCTCCACACAGCTACATACCATGATGATTAATGAACATACAAAAACACAGGATCCAAAATTAGGTTGTGTCCCCCCCTGTGGCGGGGGGGACACAACCTGGCCGCACTATGGGGTGGTACTACTACTCTGCGGCCAGGTTGTGTTAGGAAGAATACTGCCACCGTATTCCCTGCGTGTCGTAAAAGGCGACTAAAAGGGGCGGGGTGAGGGGACTAGGGACCCCCTCCTCTGTTTTGTAGTTCCTAAAAAGAGACAGGCCAGAGAAAGGGATGGGGGATGGAGTTATCCCCGTACCCTGAAGATTGGGTCTATGAATGTGCGTGGATGTAGTACGATTGAGGCTAAAAGGGAGGAGATTGGGAGAATGTTTGTGAGAAGAAAGTTGGATGTGTTAGCTTTGAGTGAAACGAAGATGAAAGGGAAGGGGGAATCTATGTTTGGAAGTGTGAATGGAAGATTGTCAGGTGTTGATAGAGGAAGGGCAAGAGAAGGTGTGGCCTTGTTAGTGAGTCCGGAAGTTCAGCAATGTGTGATTGAATGGAAGGAGGTGTCATCGAGACTGATGTGGGTGAAAGCGAAATTTGAACGTGAGTTGTGGGTGTTTGTGAGTGCATATGGGCCTGGTAGTGAAAGGGATGAACAAGAGAGGGAGTCTTTCTGGAATGATGTTGATGAGTGTCTGCAGAGTTTTGAAGCGAATGTGAATGTGGTAATGATGGGAGATCTGAATGCTAGAGTGGGAAATGTAGCAGTTGAAGGTGTAGTTGGTATGCATGGTGTGCCTGGAAGAAATGAAAATGGGGAACGAATGATAGCGATGTGTGTTGAGCGAGAGATGGTGATTGGGAATACGCTGTTTGAGAAGAAAGATATTTATAAGTATACATGGGTGAGACAGGAGGGTGGAAGGGTTGTTGATAGAGCCTTGATGGACTATGTGGTTGTGTCTAGGAATGTAATAGGAAGATTGTTGGATGTGAGAGTTCTGAGAGGGGAGGGTGGAGGTATGTCTGACCACTATCTGGTGGAGGGAAAGTTAAGAGTAGGAAAGAGATGGATGAGAGCTAGGAGGGTTAGGTGTGGCAGGGAGGTTTTGAAAGTGAGTGAGTTGGATAAAAGAGAGAAAAAGATAGAGTATCAGGAGAAATTGAAAGATGAGTGGAACGCAGTGAAAGATCGGGAAAATGGCAGCGTGGAGGAGGAATGGCAGTTGTTTAAGAGTGCTGTGGTGGGGCATGCAGAAGAGGTGTGTGGTGTGAGACGTGTGGGTGGTGGTGTAAGAAAAGGAAGTGAATGGTGGTGCGAGGAAGTAAGTATGGCTGTGGCAGAGAAGAGACGTGCATATGAAGTGTGGCTGCAGATGAAGGATGAGATGTCATATGAAAGGTATAAGGAGAAGAGGAATAGAGCGAGAAGGGCTGTGCGTGATGCTAAAGTGGCAGCAGATGACAGGTGGGGTAGGCGGCTGACAGAGAATTTTCAGCAGAATAAGAAAATGTTTTGGAAGGAGGTGAAAAGGGTGCGAAAGGGAGAGTCTGGGAAGGAAGAACGAGTAAAAGGAGAGGATGGAAGGATGTTAATTGAGATGGATGCAGTAAGGAAGAGATGGGCAGAGTATTTTGAAAGATTGTTAAATGTAGAGGAGGAAAGGGTGGCTGAGATTGTGGCGGATGGAAGGGTGCAAGGAATAAATGTGTTGGGAGAGTTGAATGATTCTTTGATCACGAAGGAAGAAGTGGAGAAGGCAGTAAAGGAGATGAAAACAGGGAAAGCTGCAGGTATGGATGGGTGTGCTGTGGAATGCCTGAAGGGTGGTGGAGTGACTATTGTTGACTGGTTAGTAAGATTGTTGAATGTGTGCTTTGAGAAAGGTATGGTGCCAATTGACTGGGCAAGTGCTTGTGTGGTCCCGTTGTATAAAGGCAAGGGTGATAAGTATGAATGTACTAGCTTTAGGGGTATAAGTCTGTTGAGTGTTGTAGGTAAGGTGTATGGTAGAGTGTTAATTATGAGAGTTAGAGAGGGTACAGAGGGAGTGATTAGTGATGAGCAGTGTGGCTTTAGGAGAGGGAGGGGATGCGTTGATCAGGTGTTTGCTGTGAGACAAGTGTGTGAAAAGTATTTAGCGAAAGGCAAGGATGTGTTTTGGGCATTTATGGATTTAGAGAAAGCGTATGATAGAATTGATAGGGAGGCTTTGTGGACTGTTTTAAGATTGTATGGACTTGATGGTAGGTTACTAAAAGGGGTGAAAAGTTTTTATGTAAATAGTAGAGCGTGTGTAAGAGTGGGAAATGCTGTGAGTGATTGGTTTCCCGTGAGAGTGGGGCTGCGACAGGGATGTGTGATGTCGCCTTGGTTGTTTAATATTTACATGGATGGTGTTGTAAGGGAGGTGAATGCAAGAGTTTTAGGTGGTCTGAGTCTGGTAAATGTTGATGGAGGAGAGTGGAATCTGAAGCAGCTGCTGTTTGCAGATGATACTGCACTGGTGACTGATTCAGAGAGATTGAGACAGTTGGTAGAGGAGTTTGGAAGGGTGTGTGAAAGGAGGAAATTGAAAGTAAATGAGAATAAGAGTAAAGTGATGAAGTGTACGAGGTTGATAGATGGTAGGGGGATGAATATAGTTTTGAATGGTGAGTTGCTTGAGGAGGTAGATTGTTTTAAATATCTAGGGTCACATGTTGCTGTGGATGGAAGAATAGATGCAGAAGTGAAGTTTAGAATAAATGAAGTAGGAAAGGTGCTTGGAGGAATGAAAAAAGTGTTTAAATGTCGTTCGCTTAGAATGGATGTAAAGAGAAGGCTGTATGAGGGTGTTGTGGTACCGACTGCATTATATGGGGCTGAAACATGGAATATGGGTGTAGCAGAGAGGAAAAGTTTGAATGTAATGGAGATGAGATGTCTGAGGAGTATGTGTGGAGTGACGCGTATGGATCGGGTGCGAAATGATGAAGTGCGAAGGAGAACTGGAGTTGTTCGGGAGATGGCTGGTAGAGTTGAGCAGAGGGTGTTGCAATGGTTTGGACATATGGAGAGAATGGATAATGAGCGATTGGTGAAAAAGATAACTAGATCTGATGTGAGAGGTGTAAGGCTGAGAGGAAGACCACGAATAGGATGGATGGACAGTGTGAAGAGAGCGCTGGATGCGAGAGGGATGTCTGTTGAGCAAGGAAGAGTGGCTGTGCGTGACAGAAATAAATGGAGAGAAATTGTGAATGAATAAGTGATGACGCAGCCCTGAGGGGATATTCTCCCGCATTTGGTCTGATCAGCTAGTCAAGTAAGGTGCGGGAAAGGGGATGGGTCTGTTATGATGTGGCAGGGGTAAACCAGTTCTGCTGTCGGGCCCTGCTGCGGATGTCACTGATTGCATTGCCCAGTTGACCCTTGTGCGGTGTGGTGCGGTGAGGATCTGTCCGTTCTCCCCTTTGGGGCTAAGATGCAAATGAATGTGTTTGAATGGATGAGTAAATGGAGAGTGAGTCGTCCTGTCTCGGCTACCTCCCTTTCCTTGGGGGAAGCAGCCTAGGTATATAGATAGATAGATAGATGGTTTGGCTTTTGTCACCATAAACTTGTGTTTGTATGGTTTGGTCTTTGACACCATAAACCCACTGAAAAGATTTAAACCCAAAAATGAATGCAAAAGGTGTTTGTGGATATTTCCCGATGGAACAACTGCACAAAGTGTGATGCGGACTGGTGAAGTACTGAAGGACTGGCACTAAACCCAACCATGTTTGGAAGAATGGACAACAACCAAGCAAAACACGGTAGGTTTCCAACACTGTGTGGACGACTAATCATCAGTGGCTGCAAGATTACAAAAAATAAAAAAAAAATGACATCCTCGGCTGAAGGAGTTAAAGTATGTCATCGCACTGAATGGAATTAAGACCATAAGAATCTCATATTCTCTGCTACGTCATTTTCTAGTTCAGTTCATTTGCCACAACCATCAAAGTTATTTTAGTCACTTCAATGACAGATCTCTATCTCTCTCTCCAAACCATAACTCCGCCAAACTTGTCCCTCTCTAATTTCACCTCTCCCTGGTTTTTCTCCCTACGGCTATGTTTTCCTCTCCCTTCCTCTCCCTTTTTATCTAATCCTTGTCTCTCCCACTTTTCTCTCTCTTTTCTCTCCTCCATTTTCCCTCTTCTCCCTCTTTCCTCTCCAGTTTTTCTTCTCTCTCTGCCTCTCCCTCTTTCTGCATCTCTTCCTTATTCACCTTCTTTTTTATTTCCTGCCTCCCTTTCCCTCTTTTCCTCCTCTCCCCTGTTCTCCTTCTTTCCTCTTCTCTTCCTTCATCTCCCTTTTCATCATCTCTTCCTCCCTCATTTATCCTCTTCCTTCATCTTCTTTCTCCCTTCCTTCCCTCTCCTCTCCCACCCATTGCCCTTTACATCTCCTTTTCCTCTCTCTTCCCTTCTTTGTCCTTACCTTTCTCTCCCTACTTATTCTCTCTCTTCTCAGTTTCCTTCCTCTCTTCTCTCACCCTCATGCTCTTCCCTCTTTTCTACTTTCCTCCCACGCCAGATTTCTTCCTTCCTTTTACTTCTTTTTCTCGTTACCTCTCCCTCTTCATTCTCTACTCTTCCCTCTTCTGTCCCTTCCTCCCCTCCTCCGTTTTCCTTGTTCTCGTCCTCCCTGCTTACTTGTCTCCTTTCCTTCCTCCCTGCCTCTCTCCCTTCCCTCCTCCTGGCCCCTCCTTCTCTTTCTCTTTCCTCTTTCCTCATTGCATTCATTTCCCTCTTTTTTTTTCTTCATACCCCCCTCCTCTCACCTCCTCCTTTTCTTCCTCTCTCCTCACTTCTTTCCTTCCATCTTCCCTCTTTCTCTTCCTCACTCCCTTCCCTCTCCCTCTTCCCATCCCCTCTCTCTCCCTCCATCACCAACTTCATCGCAAGTCAACCATGCCTCTTCATTCTCCTACGCTTCTTCCATCACTCCCTCCCTATCCTCTTCGCTCTCTCCTCTTCCTTCTATCCCTTCCTCTCTTATTTCCTGTCCTCTTCCCTCTAACTTTTCCTTCCATCTCTCCTCTTCGGTCTCTTCCTCCTCTTCTCTGTTTCTTACTCTCCTCCTCCTTCTCTGCCTCCCTCCCTCCCTACGTACCTACCTAGCTCCTTATCCAGGCTACCTATCTGTCTATCCTTCCTTCCTACCTACCAACCTACCTACCTCCTTATCTACGCTGCCTATCTGCCTATCCTACCTGTTTACCTGCCTAAATGCCAACAAAGCTACCAACCTATATTTCCTGTTTTCCTCCTTCCTGTCTTCCCTCCTTCCCTCCCTCCACCGCACTCTCTCCATGTCAGTTCAGTCAAGCCTCTTCATAGCCTCCTTTCACTCACAACGCCTTTCAGAAATCATCGTCCATGTTTCACTAATTACTGACCCTTTTCTATATTCAATGATCGCGTTTCACAAATACATCGTGTTTTACAAAATAATCGACACATTTCACAAATATTCGTCCTCTGTGGTTATAGCCTTGCACTGTGCATCACAAATATTCGACCCTTCATTAAATTATCGATCACGCTTCATTAAGACTTAGAGCATTTCACAATTTTTTAAACGCGCTTCATAGCTTATCAACTGCGTATTACAAATTACTGACAGATTCACAAACCCCTACAGCTTCCACTAATTAACGGCGTTTCACAAATCATATCGCGCTTCACAAATCATACATGACGTTTCACAAATCACCGACCCCTGTTTCTCTATGGATCGTTCACCTGGCGTTTCGTTTCACCCACTTCCGTTCCTACTGCTTTTCCATTTGTACTCTGGCTCGTTTTTTGAGTGGCTTGGAAGACTGCGTAACACCTATTCCTTAGCGATTTATTCTGCACATTACACCTCTATTATCCTCTCCTATGTAACTGATGCAAAGAAAGTCGGTATTTAATGCGATATAAACAACATACCTGCGTAACACCTATTCCTTAGCGATTTATTCTGCACATGACACCTCTATTATCCTCTTCTATGTAACTGATGCCAAGGAAGTCGGTATTTACAGCGATATAAACAACACACCAGTGGTAATTGTAGAAGTAGCTGCAGCCCCAGGCTCATCTGAACGTGAACCCAGTGCACTGCAGGCCAAAACTGCCCTTCTTCTGCAGTCGGGGGATAGATAGGGAACTGGTGGACGTGTGTAATAACAGGGCAGCTCCAGCGGCCGGCTATATCAATGCCACCACATGAAGTCATCCCTCTCCAACGCTACATAATAATAAACACAATATAAACATAAACACTTACCTTTACACTCATAATTCCCGTTACTGCATTACCCACCAGCAACATACCTGCGGAAAAAAATTATATCATTATCATCATCATCATCATCACCACCACCACCACCACCACCGCAGCCGGATCCCATCATCCTCTTGCATCATCGTAACCATGGTAACCTACTGATATGAACGTCTCTTAATTTTGAGGTGAGAGAAAGAGAGAGAGAGGGTGGAGGGTCTGTAAAGTCTGTAATAATGACATTATCATCAAAATATTCCCTGCCTCGCCCTGCAACACACCTCACGGCCATTCGGGCAGCAGACGATTTTCTAACCACTGGGCCACCACCGCCAAGTCAGATATTTAAAAAAAACACTGGAACAACCCTTGCTACAGCTACTGCCACACCCACCAAGTTTAATTAACACCAAAAGATTTTTTTTTTTTTTTTTTTTTTTTTTTTGTGAGAGAGAGAGAGAGAGAGAGAGAGAGAGAGAGAGAGAGAGAGAGAGAGAGAGAGAGATTGCACCTAACCTTTTCACTCGGGAGAGTTCCAAACAATTCCATCAAGTTTAAGGGATAAGTCCTGAAGTAAAGTAATAAAGCTTACCTGTGTATCTAACCTCACCAGCTCAATAACTCTCTCCCTATATAAAAAATAAAACAATGCGTCATGGTACTGAAAGGTTTAAGTGGGTAAAACTCAAAGTAGTTGTCCTGCACAACTATCACGAGGTGTACATAGCTCCTCCCCCCCCACACATGACTCATTATGCTTCTAATTATTTACTAAGTCATATAAAACCCCTACTGTCAGGAAACAAATACCATTATGACAGCTTCCATCACCATTACCACCTCAGTCATCATACCATCATAATCATTATCATCACTATAATCATAATTACACCTATCACCACTACTAATCATTCATCACTATATTTTTCCATTAATACCTGACACTATCATCACACTCAATACCATAATAATCATCGACATCACACCATCATATCAAACACCACCACCACCAACAGTAACACCATCATCACCATTACCATCATCAAAAGCATCATCATCATCACCACTAACACCATCATTAACATCATCATTATCATCATCATAGTCGTCATAACAATCATCATCATCACCACCATCGCAACAACTACAACTAAGAGAGCCATAAGTAATATTATTATTATTATTATCATCATCATCATCACAATGTTCCCTGTTTACAGAAGAAGCCTTGACACAAACCAGCTCCTTTGATGTCTTATGGGAAAAGGGAATAAGGAAGAGGAAATCCCGGCTCTATTTTCTTTCCTTCTGTGTCCTGGGAGTTACAAGGCGGCTTGTACAACAACTTGTAGTGAGAGGGGAGGCTTGTCCTTATTTCCATGGCAACATGATAAAAGGGAAAAAGAAAGAAAAGAAAACTTAAGAAAGAAAGTGGAGAAAGATAATATGAACAACACGAATACAAGTATTAATAATAATATTAGCATCATTATTAATAAATAACCTAATGATAATCTAAACAGAAGAAAATGAAGAAGAAGAAGAAGAAGAAGAGAGGAGGAGGAGGAGGAGGAGGAGGAGGAGGAAAGAAGAAGAGGAGAGAATGAAGAGGAAAAAAGATAGAGGGAAAGAGGAAGAGGAGGAAAGAATATGACGATGAAGATTCAGCAACAATAACATGAGCAATTACTACAACAGTACCAAGAAGAGCAACTCTATCAAAAAATATACCACCACCACCACCACCACCACCACCACCACAACAACAACAACAACAACAATACCACTTCACCACCACCACTATCAACAACAACAATACCATTTCCACCACCAACAACAAGAACAACAACAACAACAACAACAACAACAAAAATAAAGGAAAAAGGTCAAGGAGGGTGATGAGTGCTGCTGCTGCTGCTGGTGCTCGAGCTGGCTATAGAGTTGATAGCGCGGCAGATTTGGAAGCCATTTTTTCTTTACATTTTTTCTCTGCCACACACCTTAATTTTCTCTTTTTATGATATTTACGCACGTCTGTAGTTCATTCATTGTATCTTAGTCGATATATTCGTCCTTTTTCAGTCTATTTCCCGCACATCATAAAGGATAAGACAGTACTACGGGTCTGCATCCTTTCCACAGCACCTCTTCGTGACTAGCACCATATTCTAAGGTTAATGTCTCCTTACAGCTCGGCATTCAAGATTAAGAGATAATAAATTTACGCCTAGTTAAAGTGAACAGAGTATAACACCGACATGGCTTGTTTCAGTAACGTACGGGAAGGTAAAATGATGTAACATATAAAATGAATCGCCGAGAAAGAGGCGTTACGAATTATCTGATGCAACTATAGTGTTTTCACTTAACTTGGCCAATATTCCCCTCCTTCTGTAGCTTATTTCAAGTAGATAAGAGGCAGAAAAAGGCAATGGTGCGGAACTAGATCCCTTCCATAGCACTTCTCCGTGACTTCATAGTGTCATACTGTAGTGTTACTTTATTGTTACAACCCAGCATTCAAGGTGGAGAGACGGCAATTTTAGGCCAAGTTATAGTAGTTGCAGTACTACTACTACTATTACTAGTAGTAGTAGTAGTAGCAGCAGCAGTAGGTGCAACAATGCATCAATAAACGTCAGTTATCCCAAATTTCGACGGAAATGCCGATGAGGGTGATAACGATGATGAGGGTCGATGATGATGATGATGATGACGATAGTGGCAACTGTGATAATTACTGACTGATGATAATGATGGCACCAATGATGATCGTCGCGATAATGACATAATGCTGGTAAACAGAATAATAATGATAACGATTTTATAGTGATAATGGTAACTACTGATGATGGTGATAAGCGTCCAGTCGTCTCTAGACTTATTTCCAGACATTATAGGATGATAAATTTTATTAACAAAGGAGGTCATTTGTGTTTCTAAGTAATCCTTTGTACTTAAATATAAGCTTCCCAGTGCACCATTTACTGAACTGCCAGGACTGAATCTTAATTACCATAAATACACGGAACAAGAGAATATATTGTTTTTATCATTGTTGTGAACTGTTCTAAAGGGAGAATTATACCCAGATGCTTGAATTACATTATTGTTAGCAACCAACACTGTGTGTGTGTGTGTGTGTGTGTGTGTGTGTGTGTGTACAATTCGCCCCTGACGTCCAGCATTCCTCTCCAACATGTCACACATCTTAAAATATTAACACTTTAACTCTAATACCCACCGTCCATACTGAATGTGTTGAGTCTTTCTCATTTAAGACTGGTGTGATGATAGTCTCGTGATGTTTTCAAGACAAGTCTGTGGGTCTTGTGAAAGATTAGTGAAGTCTGTGTTAACGTTATTCAAACCATCAGATTGCCTCTCTTGCGTAGCCTGGGAACGAACTTCCTCCCTTTCGGACAGGAGACCACTTCTCTAACTATCTGACCACCAGCCACTTATCTACTAACCTTGTCCTAACTACGTACATAACATGGAGACTCTCATACACATCATTAACACTGTAAATTTCAGTGTGAGTATTGTACCTTACATTTACACACTTCACGGCGTTGTGAAATTGTAATCCGCAGTGTAACCTGACCTAACCTAGAAAATACAGTGATCAGCCATGTGTCCTCCTTCAACCCCACTTACTCTAACCTGACCTTGCCCAGTCTAACCTAACCTGACCTAACCTAACTTAACGTACTTAAATCAACATAATCTGACCAGTTGTAACTTAGAAATAACCAAACCTAACCCAACCCCAACCAATCCACCTCACTCCAATCTAACCTAACCTAACCTAACCCTTACCTTTCAAGAAAATACAAATAGTGAACTGTGATATACTGGTAAATGTGGTGCTGTCCTGCGAGGCGGTGCCGTCTGCACTGAAGCCTACGTAATTGGCAACGTGTAATTGGCTACGGCGTTGTTGGCTGGGCCCTGGCTGACATGACGAGAGAGAGAGAGATACTCGTATTCCTTCTTCTACCTGACAATTTTCTTCAACTCAGTAAAGGTTTCTCGTGGTAAAGGGGTTTATTAACCCGCCCCATCCCGACCACTTTTCCACCACTGACTCCCCCCAATCCCGACCATTTTAGGAAAAAAATTTTTTGGCTCAAACCTTCGCTTTTGGTGAGAAACATCGAAAATTCATAGAGAAATCGCTCACCTGAGGTTTAAAATACTCATTACAGGTAGGAGAGCCTCCTTACCTTACTGGGTTTTCTATCAGGCTGGCACCAAAGAAAACGAGTTCTATGGGAGGATAACTATTTCACACCACTCATAAACGGTATTTATTTATTTACTGTTACGAATTTATATGTAGTACAAGAGTATATTGGTTTTCAAGCAGTAATATAGGCATTATAAGCACTGTTTCACTCACTAATACCTGACCTTTTTTTGCCACATTACCTGATCATCATTTCTAACTGTTTCTTCCTCTAATGCTATGTAAAGTTTGTCCTCCACATTGTCATTGATTGGGGAATCACTCTGGCCCTGAATTTCGTACCGTGGCATGACATGGCTATACTGGCCAGGTCACTGATAACAGGTGAATTGCTGAGACAATGGAATGCAGGGGGGGGGAGGAGGTCATGCTGGGTAAGGCATTGTCTCTGCCTGGCATCTTGTTGAGGAAGGTGTCACGTGTATACGTACCAAAAATGACTCACGAAAATTGAAAATTGTGCAAATTAGGGACCTTGCACTTTTTTCGCGTTTATGTACGTCGATGGGATTGGCAGTGACAAAACGTGTGGACGTAAAAGAACGTCGACGGGACGCCGCGGGTTAAGACACACTGAGCCCCTCTGGTTGGCAGTGTCTCACTATGCAGAATAAAATCGTCATAACAGCAAGAATACAGTGACAAAGACGTCCTTGGGGTTTTTGGGTTTTAATGGAGAGGCAGAGGCTGGAGGGACGCCTTCAC
Organism: Coenobita brevimanus; assembly: GCF_032717465.1. Taxonomy (NCBI): domain Eukaryota; kingdom Metazoa; phylum Arthropoda; class Malacostraca; order Decapoda; family Coenobitidae; genus Coenobita; species Coenobita brevimanus. The sequence continues at coordinate 2,832,681 of NC_137060.1, forward strand.
ATGCTGGCACTACAGCAAGGAGAGAACTTCAGTCTGCAGTCCACCGGGTTTACGTTTCTGATGAGCCTCTGGACCAACAACAACAACAACATGGGCTTTACAACCACATCCAGTTTCAAAACTAATATACAGTAAATAAAAGTTACGTAAATGGCATGAGATCCTACATATCAATTAATGCTTTCGTGATGGAAATAAGAACACTGCATAGTTGTACAATTCTAGTAGTAGTAGTAGTAGTAGTAGTAGTAGTAGTAGTAGTAGTAGTAGTGTAGTATAGTAGTAGTAGTAGTAGTAGTGGTATAGTAGTAGTAGTAGTATAGTAGTAGTAGTAGTAGTAGTAGTAGTAGTAGCAGCAGTAGTAGCAGCAGTAGTAGTAGTAGTAGTAATAATAATAATAATAATAATAATAATAATAATAATAATAATAATAACAACAACAACAACAACAACAAAACCTCTCTCCCCAGTGAACTCAAGATAGTGAAAAAGGCCAAATCAAGGGTGCCATGAGTGCCAGGTGAGGTGAGGTGAGGTGGGCAGGGTGCCACTGGGTTGCCTTACTAGCTGCTGGCACTGGGGTTTGGCACTGAGTTGGATGAACTGTATTATCAGGTTATAATAAGCCAATACGATGTTTACTTTATCGGAGGGTAAACTGCCATCTCTCCATCTTAAGTACTGAGCTATAACAAGAGATTAACATTAGAATATGGTACTAGTCACAAAGAAGTGCTGTGAAATGATATATATACAGACGTAGTATTGCTTAGACACCCATCTACGAGAAATAAGCTGCAAAAGGACGAAAATCTCCGCTTGCAGTTTAATTGCTTATACTGGGAGGAAATATTTGTCCTTTTGCAGCCTATTTCCCTGTAAATCAATGTCAGAACAGGATAATCCTATGGGTTTCCTTACTCCTTACAGCAATTCTTCGTGACTAGCATCGTATTCTGGTGTTAATCTCTTGTATTTCAGTATTCAAACGGAAAGATGGCAATTTTACGTCGTTAAAATGAATATAGGGATGTAGGGATGTCAGTTAATGCTCTAAGGAACGTGAAACATATTCATGTACTAGTAGGAAATACGACTTGGCTGCTGCTGCTGCTGCTGCTGCTGCTGATGATGATGATGATGATGAAGATGATGATGAAGATGATGATGATGATGATGATGAAGATGACAATGATGAGAAAATCCGCTTGGTCCTGAAGTTCATATGCCAGGTGCCTCTTTTAGTTCAATGATGTGTATATCATATTTTTCGTAATTCCAGACGATTTTATTAAACTAAATCAAGTCTCACAAACGGACGAAAAAAAAAAACTCAACCCTTTCATCTTCATATAATTCTCGCTGCAACCAGACGATTTTATTGGGATTAAGAGTGTAGCCTTGGAGTAAAGGCGTCAATGAAGACTGTATCTAACCCACTCAGGTTTGAAAAGTAACTCCTTCGCTGAAGAAAAACGCATGGATGTCACACACACACACACACACACACACACACACACACACACACAGCTATATCTAACCCCACAGTTCGAAAAATCGCTCCTCAGCTGAATATAATTTCCTGGAAGCAGCAAGAATATAATATGCCAAAATCACTGTTACTTAGAAGTTAATGCATTTTTTTACGCTGTCATTGTTCTTATTGCGTGCTTGCTATAGCCAGGGTGATTTATTCAGCTTAGTGATGACAACTGCATAATGTAAGTGGGAAGCCTATCTGTTGGCACAGGTCCACTTGCGTCACACACACACACACACACACACACACAGTTCGCTCTCTCTCTCCCTCTCTCTCTCTCTGCTTTTCTATCCTTGTCTTTAGCTGACAGATTAGGTTTTGTTAATAATAATCTTCCCTATACCAAGCAGCCACGAAAGGACCAGCAGGTCTGTTGCTGTTGGCTTTCCTTTGTACTCTCTCTCTCTCTCTCCTGCCCTTTCCCATCCTCTTTCTTCTATTCCCCCTCCCTCCATCCTCCTCACCCCTCTTTCACGTATATCTCTCCTGTTTCATATGCTCACAATCCCCCTCCCCCACATCCTTCCCCCTCCCTCTTTCCCCCTCATCCTCCCGACATACTCCCCTTCGCTCCTCTCCGCATCCTGTTTTCCCTTCCACCTCCACCTCCCTCTCCCCTCAGCTTATTCCTCTTTCTCTCCCTTCCATTCCCTCTCCATCCCTCTCATCATCCTTCTGTTCTCCCAGACCTTTTCCTCCCATTTTCCTCATCCTCACACACACTCACACACACATATATATATATATATATATATATATATATATATATATATATATATATATATATATATATATATATATATATATATATATATAAACTCTCTCATCTCATCAGCCGTTTGAGTGTCCATTGCAGGACCGGCCTATCCCTACCGAAGTGGGGACGATACAGCCAATGTATCTCTACCAAGAGGCTTAGGCTGTCTAGTAGAGATTGTACCAGGTATGTATGGTGAGAAGTGCTTGTAAGTGTAATTGTTGTGTTGGAGTGGCTTTGGATGTGTGTGTAGTCTGTGAACCAAGTGTAATCGGCCCGCGTGAGCCGACTGGGTGCAAGCATACTTTAGTATGCGACACTGGTTCAACCACAGCACCCCTTGTGTCCGCCAATGCAGTACGTGGCCAGAAGAACGCTCCCAAAGTTTATTACCCTGGCGGGGCGCGAACCCTCGTTCTTCAGTGTACAATAACGCACACTTTACCATTGTACCACAGAGGCACATATATCATCATCATCATCATCATCATCAGCCGTTTGAGTATCCACTGCAGGACCGGCATATCACAGAGGCTCATATATATATATATATATATATATATATATATATATATATATATATATATATATATATTATATACAGGGTGTCCCGGAAGGAAAGAGCATAATTTGGGGAAATGATAAATAAGGAACTTGTATGCAAAAACTGCTGTATAAACATGTGTCCCAACATTAACCACTACAGGCCTACATTTACTGATGATCTGATGGATGAATTATGAGCGAGACCATTTTCTCCCATAAGGTCATTCGTAACTGTAGCTGCGAAACGATGGTTATTTGAACAAATATTCATATAATAATTCTTGTTTAGAACTGCCTCACCTGTCATTTCCCAAAGTTATGCACTTCCCCCCCGGACACCCTGTATACTGTAAATATCGTTTGTACCGTGTGTGTGTGTATATATATATATATATATATATATATATATATATATATATATATATATATATATATATTCGTGTGTGTGTGTGTGTGTGGGTAAAATCAACTATGGCTATAACACTCACTCAAACACTCAATTATCCAAAAAACCAAAGACCATTGCTGAGAGAACAACGATTTCCCGTAACTGCTACTCTGATATTCTCGGCGTGATACTGCCTACTGGATCTGTAATGTTAATAATTTCCTAAAATAATTCCCGATATGCGGTTAGTCTCTTCTACCCAAGGACGCTACCTAGATTTTTGTTCTTGCCATCTCCAGACGAGTTTATTCTATGTAGGTGATGTGAAGCGGTTAGATAAGGTTCACTACTGTGTTCAGTGGGAAAAGTTTTGCCTTAGTTGAATAAAACCGTGTGAAGGTAACAAAAACATACTAAACCAGACAGGCAACACTGGCAAACAACTACGTGGCCTTTGCCGCACAGTTTTCTTGTATGTAGATACAATGCTGGTACTTGTTCGTTATCTGTAACCCATATGAAAAGAACGACAAAAGAAACAGGCTACAGGCCACGTTCGACACGAAAATTTGTCCGAGACCGTAACCGCGTCTGCAGCTGGATAAAGCAAGAGCCTTGACTGGCATTGTTGTTGTGGCGTCTGGTGATCCTGCGGCCGCCTTTAGGTAGCTGCTTTCGGCAAATCGGAAGACAAATAAAAGCGTGAGGCCGGTGACAGGCGTTGGTATGAAGACACAGAACAAGAGAAAAAAAAAATCTCTTCAAGCCATGTCAAAGTAGGTCACTTAATTCCTGGGTAAATCTTCTGCTGTATGCGACCCCTGTCATCGGCACGCGTCTGATATTTTATTCCTGCTACGTCAGTCGATCTTATTCAGCTGAGAATGAAGCATAGGAGCCACCTTGGCCCACGAGACTATCGCCCCCGTAAGTGAAGTGTTGAGAAAAGCTGGAATCAGATGAGAGTTGTGCTGAGAGCAAGAGTTGGCTGCACGGGTTTAACTGACCTGGCATCACTGTTATAGTCTCTCTCTCTCTCTCTCTCTCTCAATTTTACCCAGCCATTCACTATATCATCAGGGCGGATCTCAGAACTTATCATCCTGGGTCAGATAGACACTAATAACGCTGACTCAGCCGTCCCCGCAACACACAAGAACTCTGTCAGGGGAGTGGAAGGGAAGCGTTATAGAACATAAGAAGAGAGGATAACTGCAGCAGGCCGGTTGGCCCATGATAGGCAGCTCCTAGAAGAGTAACTGAACTACTAGAATGAGATAAGGATAGCAAAGAAGAAGGCTCTCCCCCGCCCTGCAAACCCTCCAAACGAAGCCGGCAGGAAAAAGTCAGAAAGAACACCACGCAGTATAGAAAAACTGGCGTGAACGTTTTATAGGAAAGCATGAAAGGTGAATAGAGACTATCATAGTGTAACCTGAAAAGAAAAAATTATGAATTAGTATAGGTTATAGGATTTTTTTTTTCTATACCCACCCCTTATTTGTCATATGCTTATCTAGCCTATGCTTGAAACTCTCAATGGAAGAGGCAGCAACTACTTTACTAGGTAGCTTATTCCATTCGTCTACTACTCTAGTACCAAACCAATTTCTACCGATTTCCTTACTGAAACGGAATTTTTCTAGTTTGAAACCATTATTTCTAGTTCTATCCTGTATGCTCACTTTAAGTACCTTGCTAATATCTCCCTTATTTATACCCTTCATCCACTTAAACACCTCAATTAAGTCTCCCCTTACTCTAAGCCTCTCTAGTGAATGCAGACTTAGTCTTTTCAGTCTGTCTTCATATGACAGGTTCCGGACGTCATGTATCATTTTTGTCATTCTTCTCTGCACATTTTCTAACGAGTAAGGACACCAGAATTGTACTGCGTAGTCTAAGTGTGGCCTTACTAATGCTAGATAAAGTTGCACTATTACTTTTGATAACCTATTGCTCACGGGTCTCGAAATAAATCCTAGGACCCTATTTGCTTTATTTCTCGCCTGTATATACCAAGTGTGGCGGGAGGAACAGGGAAGGGAAGCATGAACGGTGAGAGAGTGCAATAAGTTAATGTCGAAGAAACAGCAGAAAAGAAATAAATGATGAAAAAATATTATAATGACGAGGGTAAACAGTGGGATGTAAGGCATAAAGGGATAAGGAAACTGGGGTGTTAAGATAAGCAGGTGTAGGAAGATAAGGACTGGACAGAATGAAGGGATAAAATGGAGATAACGACAAGTGGGGAGATAAAAAGCATGATCGTTAATGAAAGTGTGTGTGTGTGTGTGTGTGTGTGTGAGAGAGAGAGAGAGAGAGAGAGAGAGAGAGAGAGAGAGAGAGAGAGAGAGAGAGAGAGAGAGGTGTCGTCAATGTCACGTCCAGTGTGGGTGTAAATTTGCCAACACACAGAGGGTTGAGTGGGTGAGGTGTGGCACTGATGCAATATACACACACCATAATGCAACACTTAATGCAACCCTCATAAGAAGTGAGACGTACTTTTACACCCGCGCTTGAAATGCGACAGCGGGTGTTATTGTTTGCTCGACGTGTGTGTGTGTGTGTGTGTGTGTGTGTGTGTGTGTGTGTGTGTGTGTGTGTGTGTGTGTGTGTGTGTGTGTGTGTGTGTGTGTGTGTGTACTATCAGATCTGTCGGAAAAATGTGGCCAGAGGCAAACTATCGCCGACATAAGAACATAAGACCACAAGACTAGAGGATAACTGCAGTGGGCCAGCTGGCCCTTGCTAGGCAGCTCCAACAAGTGATCAAACTACTAGAATAAGACAAGGATAGTAAAGATGGCTCTCCCTCGCCCACCAAACCCTTCATTCGGAACTGGCAAAAAAAAGTCAGGAGGAGCACCATGAAGTAGAGAAAAACTGGCGGGAACATTTTTCGGGCAAGTGCGAAATGAGAAAAGAGACAATCGTAGTGAGACCTGAAAAGGAAGAAAACTTAATCAGTACTGGTTATTACGAGTTATTTTCGTCGTATCCAACCCTTACTTGGCATAGGTTTATCTGGCTTATGCCTGAAACTCTCAATGGAAGGAGTAGCAAGTGCCAGCAACTACTTCACTAGGTAGCTTGTTCCATTCGTCCATTACTCGACTGCCAAACCAATTCCTTCCTATTTCCTTACTAAAACGAAATTTATCTAGTTTGAAACCATGACTTCTAGTTTTATCCTGTATGCTTACTTTAAGTACCTTGCTAGTATCTCTCTTATTTATTCCTTTCATCCATTTAAACACCTCAATTAAGTCTCCCCTTTAGCCTTACTAGTGTGTGCAAGTTTAGTCTTTTCAATCTGTCTTCATATGAAAAGTTCCGAACATCATGCATCATTATTGTCATTATTCTTTGTATATATTCTAATGCATTTATAACCATTCTATAGTAAGGACACCAAAATCGCACGGCGTAGTCTAAATGGACCTTACTAATGCTACATATAGTTGCAAAATTACATTTGGTGACCTACTGCTCACGTTTCTCGAAATAAATCCTAGGACCCTATTTGCTTTATTTCTCGCATTAATACCCTGCTGCCTTGGTTTGAGGTCGTTACTAATCATAACTCCTAGATCCCTCTCGCATTCCGATTTGCTAATTTCTTTGTTATCTAAGCTGTATTTAGTGTCTCCAATGGTCTTGCCTACGTTAACTACTTTACATTTTTCAACGTTAAATTCCATTTGCCAAGTTTTAGACCATTTGGACAATGTATCGAGGTCTCTTTGTAAGTTATGGCAATCGTCAGTCGAGTTAATGATACGCCCTATTTTTTTTATCGTCGGCAAATTTGCTGCTGCTGCTATTGACTCCTAAGTCTAGATCATTTATATATATAATAAATAATAAGGGACCGAGTACTGAACCCTGTGGTACACCGCTAGTTACTAATCTCCAATCGACTTAGTTCCATTTATCAATACTCTCTGCTTTCGTCCTTTCAGCCAGGATTCTATCCATTTTAAGATATCGCCGTCTATACCGTGTGCTCGAACCTTTCTAACTAACCTGTCGTGTAGGACCCTATCAAAAGCTTTACTAAGTCCAGATAAATAACATCGTAAGCTTTATCGCTATCTACCGCCTCACAGATCTCACAAAAGAATGACAACAAGTTTGTGAGGCAGGATCGTCCCTACCCTCACCGACTCATCCACTCTTCCTCGCACACTCATCCACTACATCCCTCCACCTTCTCGTTGACTTACCTCGCCTCCTCCCTCCTTCAAATTCGCTCAGATATACCTTTTTCACTACTCGATTGTTATCCATTCTCTCCACATGACCATACCATTTCACTAAACTCTCTTCGATTCTCGCGTCCACAGACTTCCTCACTCTTCTCACTCCTGATTTTTCATTTTCATTCCACACCATAGTTTCACATACATATGCTAAAGTTGGCACTAACACTCCTTCATGTAAGCCTCGTGCAGCTGCAACACTCACCCTCTATTTCTTATATTCCTTTCCTTTGGCCTATGAGAGACTTAAATCTGTTGTTTAGCCATCTTGGTTCTGAATCATTCGTCCTAAACGGTTTTGAAGGGATATATCTATCTTGGCCTCTGCGTATTATATTTATTAACTTATTATATTTCTCACTGGCCGAACAGCTGCTTGGCACCGGACCTGAGTTGATCTCCGTCACCTGAACTACACTTCCACCTGTTCTTCATCTATGACCTCAGCTTCCCCAGTGACCAGACGAACATTCCCACCCACTTCCTGCCCCTCACCTATGACCTGAGCTTCCCCAGTGGCCAGACAAACATTCCTACCCACTTCCTGCCCCTCACCTATGACCTGAGCTTCCCCAGTGGCCAGATGAACATTCCCACCCACTTCCTGCCCCTCACCTATGACCTATAAGCTTCCCCAGTGGCCAGATGAACATTCCCACCCACTTCCTGCCCCTCACCTATGACTTGAGCTTCCCCAGTGACCAGACGCTCCCTCTCGCCTAAATCCAGTCCCTCACCTCTGGCCTGAATCTCCCTAAAGTACCTAGTCTTCCCATGGACTACGGTTCTGAAATAACGGCCGTATGCTTAAACACATATGGAGAGGCCCTACATTGGTCCCTACTTTACACACTAAGGAAAGCACAAGCAAGCCCTCAATGTTTACATGGTATGCTAAGAGGAGATTAAGGGACAGGGGGAGGTTGGTAACCCTGTGTGACCAGCTGGTACGTCGGAAGTGCTCCCGTGGGAGTCGCCGTGACTATTCTTTGTCCAGATGATGTCAATCAGCACCAAAACAAAATAATTTCCCGTCATTTTTTTTTATATATCAGCACTTAATTATACGTATACTTCATATACTATTATAGTACTAAACTTTTCAATAAATACTTATGTTGTAAATGTGATAGTTAGCGCTGGAGACAGGTCAGGTTAGGTCAAGATAAATTTGGTTAGGTTACCTTAAAACTGGTTAGGTTAGCTTAAAACAAGTTAGGATAAAATAAGGCTGGGTTGAATTACGAAAATCTGTTAGGTTTGGGTAAATGAGCACTGATAAAGGGCAATTTCGCTGAAAAATGGCGTTCTAAGATGGCGTTCGTCAGTCTTCGCGCACAGGTTAGGATAAGTTTGGTTAGGTTAGCATAAAATTGGTTAGGTTAGTCTATACGAAAATTTAGGTTAGGTTTGTTTAAGTAGGACTGAAAGGGTAATTTCGATCGTATATGGCGCTCTAACATGGCGTCCATCTATCTTCGTGCACCGGAAGATAGTGGCTGTCCGTGAACAAACACCGCTTTTAAAGCACTTTTTGCCACATTTAAAAGAAACGAAAAACACTGTAACTTGAAAACACAATTCGAGAGTACTTGAAGAATTCCATGAAGGACTAAAGCAAGGAAAAAATGCAAAATAAGGTGGTCCTATGTCTCTTTAACGATTACCAAGAATTATGAATAGAATGCTGCTGATAAATAAGTAAAAATGGTATTATAAGAAAATGAAAAACAGTTTGCAGTGCCTGAGATTAAAACGCAAAGATGATCCGATGCTGGCACGACTCTTCATAGTTTGGCCTATGAGCGAAGAACAGTATCTTTCTTGTTATATATATTAACGTATATTATTACCTTTAGCATTGACTGAACGTTCAATATTCAGTTAAATCACATGGGTAACATACAAAAGTGGTTTACACATGTCAATTTTAGGATCTCGCCTACTATTAACCACTCTTAAAAAAATAAAAATGACAGAGCGTGTCACCGCCAGGGCGGAGACGAGCCCGAGTTTGACCTCCAACTGACCTCCCATACAGCCAAGGCTATTTTAAGATGGCCTTGGTACAGCCCACCATTTACACCCACCATGTGTGTGTGTGTGTGTGTGTGTGTGTGTGTGTGTGTCCCTGCTTTCTCTCTTTCTCTGTCACTGTGTGTGTGTGTGTGTGTGTGTGTGTGTGTGTGTGTGTGTGTGTGTGTGTGTGTGTGTGTGTGTGTGTGTGTGTGTGTGTGTGTCCCTGCTTTCTCTCTTTCTCTGTCACTGTGTGTGTGTGTGTGTGTGTGTGTGTGTGACCTGTCCCTGACCTACTCCGGCACCACCGCACAAGCAACGCTGCCAAGTTTTATACAAAGTTCTGTGTAATTACTAATAAAAAGCGAATCTTTCATAAAAACCTTTTAGCTTTTTTGTACAAGTAAAACTATACTGGGCTCTACCAGGGCCTCCTAAAAATATTTTTAGATGGCCTTGGCTGTACGGGAGGTCAGTTGTAAGTATAACACTGTAAAGGTGACCTGTCACACCCAGACCGTCCAGTTTAACGCGGTTCAGAGCTTTCTTCTTTGCTATCCTTATCTCATTCTAGTAGTTCAGTTACTCTTCTAGGAGCTGCCTAGCATGGGCCAACCGGCCTACTGCAGTTATCCTCTCTTCTTATGTTCTTCTGTTCTCTCTCTCTCTCTCTCTCTCTCTCTCTCTCTCTCTCTCTCTCTCAACATTTTATGTTTTAATATGAATGAGACACTTTTCTTACACAAAATATATATATTTTTTCTCTTGCATCGACTTTCTTTCCACACCAACTCTGAGGTAAAAGTTAGGGCGCGTTTTTTTTTTTTCTTTTTTTTTGAGGTTTCCCCTGGAGGCCTAATCCACCTGACCTTTGGATTAGCACGGTCATCCCTGACCATGTCACCTGTCCCCATGCTCGGAGGAAAGCAACGTCGGACAGCAACACTGCCAAGTATTATTGTATTTATACATAATCATTGCTATAATAAAAAAAAAATACATTCGTAACACTATACAATCTTATTAGAGAAGTCAATATATACAAATTAATTTAGAAGTAGTAAATAGCTGACATAATTATAAGACAGAGTGATGTGTGTTGGGCCTGATTTGGCATAACGCGCACGGGGGAAGCCCCAGCAAGGCCAAGGCCCAAACGCTCAGCATATACTGGCAGGACTGTAGACGAAGTTTTGGTGAGGGTCGAGAGTTTTCAGCAGAACATACATTACAAATAAATTTGAACTTGACTTCGTCATGATCTCTATTACCGAACCGTCCGCCAACTTCTGTATCACTCTACACTGTGCTAATGACGTTGTGTGTGTGTGTGTGTGTGTGTGTGTGTGTGTGTGTGTGTGTGTGTGTGTGTGTGTGTGTGTGTGTGTGTGTGTGTGTGTGTGTGTGTGTGTGTGTGTGTGTGTGTGTACAAAATTAAAGAGCACAGCTACAGTAGGCTGGATGGTACATGTATAACTAGATCTGAATAACAAGTGTTTTGTACAGATGGTGATGCACTGATCTTAGGTTCTTGTGGAAGTGACTTAAATACCCAGCTGTGGCAAATTCCTCTAAAGACGTTCAGTTCAATCCTTGCCTCTTGCTGTCTGCTTTCCTTTTTTCTCCTATGTACTCCTTTATCAAGAAGCAAGGTGAGAATGCGTGGATGAGTGAAGACCCTGTGTGTGGGTAAGTGTAGGGGCCGTGACCTGTACCTGTCAAGTGACGTCATACCCTCCTTCCCTCCCCTACCCCCTCCCTCACACTGCCCTATATAACCCCACTAAGTCACACCCCAGGTCAGTGTTTCTCCTGAGCGGTTGAGAGAAGGTTGTCCTGATCGGTACTACTCCCGCAATAATGGAGGATCCCAGAAAAACCTTCCATATGTCCTCCACCTTCAGGGATGATTTAATCTCAGCCCAAAGTGATGAACATTTTCATCGTACCCTGGGAACTGGCATACTGACATTATACACGTTGTACTTGACCCAACCACGTGCTATGATGATTGGAAAGCTGTTTCTTGCCAGTGCCGCGTTGGAGGGGTTAGCACGTCGCGACGTGAGTGTGACGGGGCTGTGGCAACAGACGGTGGAGACAGTGTTGATGCTGGTGAAGCCGTGGCAGCCCAACATGCCACAAAGCACACTGTACAAGGCACACCCGGCAATAACAGGCTGGATAATTAAAGTCTTCGCCAATCCTCATTTATGTCCTGACCCTCACCTTCGACTGGAAATGCTTTTCTTTATTCAGATTTGGGGACACGTTGATAAAAAGGATGTTGAGCTGGGAAGCATGACTGCCTCTGGACTGATGCAACTGACTCGCTACCTGGATGCAGAACGTTTGGTGGTGCGACATTCAGAGCCAAGTCTGGCTAACCCTTTGGTTCGTGTGCTAAAGAATCTCAATCGCAATGGTCATCTCAACGGCGTATATTCCAAGGCCATCCTTCAGATCAGTAATTTGGCAGTGGACGTGGAAGCCAAATGGTTGGCCCAAGTTATTGAAAAAGTCAGCAAAGCAGCTACACTAGTAGAATCAAAAATTGCAGCTGACGATTTAAGTGTTACTGAGTCAGTGGTTTCACTTGAAGTGTTATTGGATCTGGTGTATGAACTGATGATTTTTGGATGCAACATGACAGCATACAACTGTAGCGGCCTGGCAGGGGTGGCTGCAAACGCCATCGCCAATATCACCACCACCATCACGACAACCCTCTTCGAACTGCAGTTAAATCATCCCAACAGCTGTGCCAGGCTCTTGATCAAAATCGATATTGTATTACAAGCCATTGTGATGTCCAGGGACAGACCTTCGGTGTGTTCAGCACTGTTCCATGGTCATGGACACTCCCTAGTGCTGCTGCAACAACACTCGTCCGCCCTGGGGCGGCCGCTGCAACACCTGCAGCTGATCAAGGCTGAGGATGAGCACAGCAAGGACTACCCCGAGCAGTTTGTGGACAGCCTGACGCAGGCCGTGATGGAGAGGCCGGTGCTGCTGGTAGCCTGTGGGCAGACCGTGGACGAGGCCACACTGCTGAGGTTGTTGCTGACTTCCTGCCAGTGTCCCTTCACCCGCACCCCGCTCACCAAGGACTCCTTCACACGCCTGCCCAGCCTCCAGCATCAGATACAGGCCTGGAGGGCGCCGCCACCTACACCAGGTAAGTCGTAGTCTTGGATCAACTTCACCTTCACTGTGTGTCATCACATTACTTATTCACTACTTCCGTAATTTACCTTTTACTCACTCATATACAGTCATCCATGTTCACTGTTTGAATATTCCAGATGACACTGTAGCTGTCAAGCAATTATAACGTACTGAATGACAATATCAACTAGGTGCCATGTATGTCACCTTTTCATTGTTGTATTCATAACTTAGGACCAAATGAGGCCTAGACATGCCTCTCTCATGCACATGTAAACACACTTTGTTTAATGAT
>NC_137060.1:2850661-2908161 GCF_032717465.1 Coenobita brevimanus
AGAGAGACAGACAGACAGACAGACAGACGAAGTCAGGAGGCTTTTCCTCAAATTCTAATAATTCATAGAACCGTATAGACTTTTTATAGAAATAAATCTCCATAAAATGTTGATTTTATATGCAGAGAGAGAGAGAGAGAGAGAGAGAGAGCTGGGAGTGAGGGTTAACCCTTGTCTCTAATCCGATAATTGGCCCAGTACAAACTGTGGCACCGTCGCACGTAGGGGAAGTCCCGTGAGGGACAACGCCTAAACGATCTGGATAAATTGAAAGGACCATAAGGAGGGCTAAGAGAAGAAAATCTTAAGAAAGATTAAGAAGGTGCGACGATGGGAAATGCCACTCATGGGTCTAACCAACTCTCTCTCTCTCTCTCTCTCTCAAATGTAGCCATGTGAATTAATCAAAGACACAGTCATACTTAACAGACTTAATCCTACGACATTCCTCAGTTGTGCTTATCGTACGGTATATAATTCACTTTTAGCAATAAATTTCTACTTAAAGAATTATGTTTTATGTACGTAATATTTTTTATTCTATATTTAACTAGAAATAAATCCATCCATCCACCCATCTTCCAATCCTACGTTGCCCCATGTGGAGCGTAGGAGCCCGGGGCTAGGCAAGTTGGTCCTGACATTTAAGATGAGAGTGACCAGCCTCACCCATCCCTGAGTGGCATTACGTGAGCAATAAACTCCAACTATTCCTTGGATATAAACCTTCACCGGCTCAATCCGAGCGCCGTAATTACCCACTTAAAACCACCAGGCGCCATAATTTGGTCATATGGTTACCACCCAGCGTAGTAAATGGTTTCCTGGTGTACAGGAAACCATTTGGCTTCCACCTCCTTCACTTTGCTCCTCCCTGAAGATGTGACTACATGAAAGCACTCGGGATATTTCGCGTTTCCTTTTTCTAGGTGGATATCAGCATATATACTGTAAAGATAGATAGACAGATAGATAGATAGACAGATATGGATACATAGATAGATTTAACTGAAAGAGAGAGAATGTGTGTGTGTGTGTGTAGTCTATCAGATCTGCCTATACTCAGGTGCCTTAATCCCGTAAGGTGTGGCCATAAGCATTACCTCTTCCATGTCGCACTGTTTTCTCTCTCTCTCCTCTCTTTTCTTTTTATCTTTTTTTTTTTCTCTCTTCCTCTTTCCCCCCTTTCTCTATCTACCTGTCTCTCTCTCTCTCCCTTTCTTCTCTTTCTGTATCTCTCCCTTTCCCCTTCTCCCTCCCTCTCTCTCTCTCTCCCCCATCCCACCTCACCTCACCTCACCCATCCCACCTCACTCCACATCCAGGCCGCTTTGTCTCTGCGACTGTATGCTTTGATTTTGGCTTTGGGTGTTTCCTGTATGTCATATCTAAGGCTTCACTATTTATATATTTTTAGCAAACATTTCTTAAACATCAATATTTACACCTATATTTAGTGTAATCTTGTGTCCAGTTCACTTTATAGACGCCCATAAACTGTTGAAGCCAATATATAAAACTTTCCAACAATGGTCATCAGATTGGTGACAGCAGCAGAAGGTGAGGGGCTGATTTCAGGAGTTTTGTGGCGGCCATTTTAGCAAGCCTTTTTTATTCTCATTAAATTTAATTCATTATCAGAAAGAGTGCACAGCATTTTGTGGATTCTTGTGAGAGAAGATACATTCCAGATGATGACTGGACTAATTCCAGGGAGTACTACGCGCTACCTAAAGAAATAGTAGGGAAAAATGCCAGCGCTGCCACATGTCTCCATTCTACTGAGCTCAGCTGACCAGCTGGAAAGCCTTTTCCTCACTCCACCCTAGGGCAGGCGCTTCCCCGACACTTCTCCCTGTTACCGCTATACTCACTGTATAATATTGTATTTTTCTTTCGGTAGAGTTACGTTTTGCAGCTAATAACTATGTCAGGATAATATGTTGAAAAATATATAGATATATAACTGTGTGTGTGTGTGTGTGTGTGTGTGTGTGTGTGTGTGTGTGTGTGTGTGTGTGTGTGTGTGTGTGTGTGTGTGTGTTTGAACAAAATTAAAGAGCACAGCTACAGTAGGCTGGATGGTGCATGTATGACTAGATCTGAATAATAAGACAAGGATAACATAATAGGGTGGTTCGGGGTGGGTGAAGGGGAGGGTGGGGGTGTATAGCTAGAGGTGGTGAAATATGGGATATTGCTATCGTGATCGGAACTGAAAAGGTGTTACTAACCGTCAGCTGTACAACATTAAAACTGACAATACTGCAACAGACGGGCTGACTCATGCCAGGCAGCTTCTGCAGTAAACTAGAGTAAGACAAGGATAGTAAAGCAGACTCTCCAGATATCGCATATACACTGCAATCTGGCTACTGCCAGACGATTGGATTATGCCCAGGTATGTTTGTAGCCAGCCAGAGCAATATATTCAATCAATATTCCTTGTTGGAAGGACACAAGTCAATAGAGAGAGCACTGGCAATGAGTTATCTGAGAGGAGCATGTGCAGTTACGTAGACAGATAGACTGACAAATGAGGAAGTGAAAAGGCGTTGTGGTGTGCATGTGGACGTGACAGAAAGCGTAAGGAGAAATACACTGAGGTGGATTGGCCATGTGGAGAGGATGGAGAGCGAGAGGCTAACAAGGAGAGTGTATGCTAGTGGGGTGGAAGGGGGAAGAGGGAGGGGGAGGCCGAGGATGAGATAGAGGGATGGAGAAGAGAGGGATATGAGAGAGGGGGGTGTGACATGGGAGCAGGGCAGTGAAATGGCGCAGCACACGGCGACATGGAGGCGATTTGTGTGTAGTCATCCCTTACGGGATTGAGGCGTCTGGCAATAGACACATAGACAGATTCTCCGCCCTAATATTCACACTTTTTTCTTTTAATATATGTGTCCAAAATCAGGCTACGCGTTATACCACGCAGGTGATGGTGTGAGGCAGGCCTACGGGATGTGGTGACTGGTACCAAAGCCACTAAACAATCAGAAGAAAATCATTTGATGGCCTTACTAATTATTATTTAAGATTTCAATAATGCACACAGATGAGTGTGCATTATCATAAACACATCATAAACAAAGCACTCTGTGGGTTAGATATGCACACACGTGCAGCACGGAGCGATTGCTTCACGCTAACCGCATCAGCAAGATGACAACAAAAAACAGCTGATCGGCTACTAGTGAATGCAAGAATGTGGTACAAGATTAGTACATTCGTGTATTTCCGCTTCAAATAAGTTAATGCAAAGTTATTTTCCTTTAAAAATTGGTGGATGTCGAATATATGAGTTAAACAGTAATTTTTTCCACAAATATCACATGCAAAATAAAGAGTGCCCAATATATGTGGGAGAATACAATACCTGATCGTATCTGCCACATTTAATGGAAGTGACTTAACTATCCAGCTGTGGCCAATTCGTCAAAAGATATCCAGTTCATCATGTATCAAGAAGCAAGGTGAGAATGCGTGGATGAGTGAAGACCCTGTGTGTGGGTAAGTGTAGGGGCCGTGACCTGTACCTGTCAAGTGACGTCATACCCTCCTTCCCTCCCCTACCCCCTCCCTCACACTGCCCTATATAAACCCCACTAAGTCACACCCCAGCTCAATGTTTCTCCTTAGCGGTTGAGGGAAGGTTGTCCTGGTCGGTACTACTCCCGCAATAATGGAGGATCCCACAAAAACCTTCGCTCTCAGGGATGATTTAATCTCTACCCAAAGTGACGAACATTTTCATCGTACCCTGGGAACTGGCATACTGGCACTATACACGTTGTACAGGACCCAACCACGTGCTATGATGATTGGAAGGCTGTTTCTTGCCAGTGCCGCGTTGGAGGGCTTGGCACGCCGCGACGTGAGTGTGACGGGGCTGTGGCAACAGACGGTGGAGACACTGTTGATGCTGGTGAAGCCGTGGCAGCCCAACATGCCACAAAGCACACTGTACAAGGCACACCCGGCCATAACAGGCTGGATAATTAAAGTCTTCGCCAATCCTCATTTATGTCCTGACCCTCACCTTCGACTGGAAATGCTTTTCTTTATTCAGATTTGGGGACACGTTGATAAAAACAATGTTGAGCTGGGAAGCATGACTGTCTCTGGACTGATGCAACTGACTCGCTACCTGGATGCAGAACGTTTGGTGGAGCGACATTCAGAGCCAAGTCTGGGGCAGGCTTTGGTTCGTGTGCTTAGGAATCTCAACCGCAATGGTCATCTCAACGGCGTATATTCCAAGGCCATCCTTCAGATCCGTAGTTTGACAGTGGACGTGGAGGCCAAATGGTTGTGCCAAATTACTGAAAAAGTCAGCGAAGCAGCTACGATAGTACAATCAAAAATTGTATCCAGTATTATAAGTGTTACTGACGCAATTGCTTCATTTGAAGTGGTACTGGATCTGGTGCATGAACTGATGACCTCTGGATGCAATATCATAACATACAACTACATCGGCCTGGCAGGGGTAGCTGCAAACGTCATCGCCAACATCACCACCACCATCACGAAGGCTCTCCTCGTCTTGCAGTCAAGTTCTCCCATGTGCTGTGACAAGATTCTGATCAAAATCGACAATATATTACACGTCGTTGTGAGGTTCGGGGGCACAGTGTCGGTGTGTTCAGCGTTGCGCCAGGACCACAGTCACTCTCTGCAGCTGCTGCGACAACACTCGTCCACCCTGGGGTGGCCGCTGCAACACCTGCCGCAGGTCAAGGCTGAGGATAAGCACAGCGAGGACTACCCCGAGCAGTTTGTGGACAGCCTGACGCATGCCGTGATGGAGAGGCCGGTGCTGCTGGTAGCCTGTGGGCAGACCGTGGACGAGGCCACACTGCTGAGGTTGTTGCTGACTTCCTGCCAGTGTCCCTTCACCCGCACCCCGCTCACCAAGGACTCCTTCACACGCCTGCCCAGCCTCCAGCATCAGATACAGGCCTGGAGGGCACCGCCACCTACACCAGGTGAGTCGTAGTCTTGGATCAACTTCACCTTCACTGTGTGTCATCACATTACTTGTTCACAACTTCCTTAATTTACCTTTTCTTCACTCACACAAATTCTTGCATTCCTTACTTGCTTATTCCAGATGACTTTGTAGCTGTCACGCGATTATATGGTACTGAATAACAATATCAACCCGGAGCCAAATGTGTCACATTCACGAATTTATCCATACCTCAGGACCAATTCAGGGCTAGACATGCCGCTCTCATGCACATGTAATCAGCCTTTGTTTAATGTTACGCTTTTGTCGTAGAATATTTGGTTATTGGCCTCTTCTGTACATATCTGTCAGACCTAAACACACACACACATTCATCAAACTCCCCATGTTGTCCATTCCACAAGTTCATATACAATGCTCAGACTACCTACTCATAAAGACAGGAGATGGATGCCTTCATGTGGTGGCACTGATATAATCGGTAATTTTCACTGCACTTTTCATAAAGGTTTACCAATTGTCAACAAATAATTTGTGAACAGTACATAACCCAACTTCTCTCTCTCCTTCCCCCACCCCCTCCAACTCTTCATGCCCACCAATCTTCTCCCACACTTCACTGCTTCCGACCTATTATTTCACCCCTCCTCTTCTTCCTTGTCCTATCCACCTCATTGCCTCCCCCACCCTTATCTCACTTCATCTCCCTCCTCCCCTCTATCATCCTCATCCACTTCCTCCCCACACCTTACCTCTTCGTTTAAGCTTTTCCCCTTATTCTGTACTTCATCCTCTTCCTCCACATCCCACCTTTCACTCCCCTCCTCTCCCTTCCAACCCTTCCCCTTCCGACCCACACCCACCCCTCCTCCATCCACCAATATCCCACACACACACACACACACACACACACACACACACACACACCTTTCCTCCTCGTTCAACAGACCCTTCTACCATTACCTCATCCTTCCCATTAAGCACTGCAATAATGAACACATCAAGTGAGGATAATTACTATACGCAAAACTCATTTCCTTCGACACTAATCAATACACTTTCTGTTCAGATTCTTGTGAGTGGCGGGAACAAGAGCGTGAGATCTGAGACGAAGGTACGGTGAGCGAACACCCCCCCAGCCCGGTATTATTACGACCAAGACATTCTCTGCACCATGTGGCACCACCATCTACCGAGGACACAGCAGAGACCCGCCAGCGTTTACACCACAGCAGGCGTGTGCAACCAACCACCCTATTCTGGCTGCCATGGCAGGCTTCGTAGCAAATCCTCCTTACCAATTTATTTTGCATATTACACTTTAACACTCACTTAAATATTGCTTATGTCGCTTTAGTATCAACAGGGTTTGCATCAACGGCATGTCAGAGGATACTGAAGTGTAATGTGCAAAATAAATCGCTAAGAAAGGTGCTACGAAGCCTCCCATGCCACTTAGAATAGGTCTTCAAGACCTACCTGGCGGCGACCTGACAGTGTTACCACCTGAGCGGGAGTATGTGGCACCAAGATACTTCACAGAATTAAATACACAACTTCAGAGCAATACACATAACTGTACTGTTTGTTACACGACGAAATAAAGAATATTTATCTATATTTCTCTTTATACCATCCAATTCATATCACCAGAAGACAAAAATACATACGTAATCACTCCAGAAAGGTACCCTGTCTTTCCTTTCCCATCCTTATGTATTTAAAAACAGTTGAAAGGTGTGAATATATTTGCCAGTCATTTCCACTCAGGTGTGTGCCTTCTGTCACTATTAATACAACTTAAAGAAGGAACTTTGTCCAGCCAATGAAATACACTCCACAGTCAAACAAACAACTATCTTACCAGTTCGTCTGATGAAAATTGACAACTGACGAAATACACTGAAAACCCTGTCTCTATTAGTGCTTGTTTCAGATGGTTCGATTTTTCCGCTATGTATTCGTCAGACTTTGGCAAGATCCTTGTGTCTGTGTCTGTACGATTCAGAAATATTGGCCTTACCAGGAAACAACAGCCACTGTCAAACCAGGGATCACCCAAGCTGTTTTTGTGGCCCCAGCTTTATCTCAGTGTCAACCCGGTGGACTGCAGGCTGAACTTGCCCGTCTCCTGCACTCCACCATCCTCTTTAAAGGGGATGACAGGGAAGTGAGGTTTATTTCTATAGCTAGGCAGTGGCGCCGCCTGGTTATATCGTTGCCACCACATAACAACATAAGAAGAGAGGATAACTGCAATAGGACAGTTGGCCCATGCTAGGCACCTCCTACAAGAGTGTGACTAAACAACAGTACTAGAATAAGACAAGGATAGCACAGAAGGCTCCCTCTCCAGGACTCATACTTTATGCAGCGCCTATACCTTCTTCAGACTCCACGCTAACTGTTCTATTTATTTAGTGACCTTAATTATGAAAACTATATTCTCTCTCTCTCTCTCTCTCTCTCTCTCTCTCTCTCTCTCTCTCTCTCTCTCATATTCACTGCATCACAAAAGTATCGGTGCACAGGGGGTGCGATGCCTACCGAAAAGGTTCGAACAACTGCCGACATTACCTACGTCTCATCGTGAATCATCAGTGTCTGTCTATATAAACATTACATTTGCTACATGTTTGCAAGAGGATATTGCTAGTTGGCGATATATAACACCTCCCGACATCAGGGCGGTAGGTCGGATACTAACATTTCAGTGACCTTCGTTCTGTGGTGCCAAATGTTTCACGAATGTTGTGCACCGATACTTTTGTGACCCAGTGTACGTACAAAACCTTACAAATCAGCATATACACTAGGGAGGGATAAGATAAGAACATTTTAAGAAGGATTAAGAAGGTGCGACGAGGGGAAATGCCACGCATGGGCCTACTGACCCACCCAACTCTCTCTCTCTCTCTCTCTCTCTCTCAAATGTAGCTATGTGAATTAATCAAAGACACAGTCATACTTAACAGACTTAATCCTACGACATTCCTCAGTTGTGCTTATCGTACGGTATATAATTCACTTTTATCCATAAATCTATACTTAAAGAATTATATTTTATGTACGTAATATTTTTATTCTATTACTTATTTAACTAGAAATAAATATGGATGTAAATAAATATGGATGTAGAACACTGGTTGTTGTCAGCGACTTGGTCAGCCCCCTTGGGACTTTCCCCTTCCTCTTTCTGTATAAAAATGACAGGTGTGCTGACAGTGTAGAGTCTGTACACTGTAGCTGCACTCCACCTCCTTCACTTTGCTCTGCCCTCAACATGTCAATGCACGAAAGTGCTCGGGATATTTCGTGTTTCCTTTGTCTTGCTGGATATCAGCATATCTATATATCTATATCTATATCTATATCTATCTATCTCTCTCTCTCTCTCTCTCTCTCTCTCTCTCTCTCTTTATATATATATATATATATATATATATATATATATATATATATATATATATTAGATAGATAGAGAGGTAGACAGACAGATAGACAGATACAAAGATAGATAGACAGACAGAAACATTGATAGATTAAAGAAAGTGTGTGTGTGTGTGTGTGTGTGTGTGTGTGTGTGTGTGTGTGTGTGTGTGTGTGTGTGTGTGTGTGTGTGTGTATTATCTATCAGATCTGCCTATACTCAGGTGCCTTAATCCCGTAAGGTGTGGCCATAAGCATTATCTCTTCCATGTCGCATAGTTTTCTCTCTCTCTCCGCCCTTTCTCTATCTACCTGTCTCCCTCTCTCTCCCTTTCTTCTCTTTCTGTATCTCTCCTTTTCCCCTTCTCCCTCCCTCTCTCTCTCTCCACCATCCCACCTCACCTCACCCATCCCATCCAGGCCGCTTTGTCTCTGCGACTGTATGCTTTGATTTTGGCTTTGGGTGTTTCCTGTATGTCATATCTAAGGCTTCACTATTTATATATTTTTAGCAAACATTTCTTATTGTAAACATCAATATTTACACCTATATTTAGTGTAATCTTGTGTCCAGTTCACTTTATAGACGCCCATAAACTGTTGAAGCCAATATATAAAACTTTCCAACAATGGTCATCAGATTGGTGACAGCAGCAGAAGGTGAGGGGCTGATTTCAGGAGTTTTGTGGCGGCCATTTTAGCAAGTCTTTTTTATTCTCATTAAATTTAATTCATTATCAGAAAGAGTGCACAGCATTTTGTGGATTCTGGTGAGACAAGATACATTCCAGATGATGACTGGACTAATTCCAGGCAGTACTACACGCTACCTAAAGAAATAGTAGGGAAAAATGCCAGCGCTGCCACATGTCTCCATTCTACTGAGCTCAGCTGACCAGCTGGACACGAGGCATGGAAAGCCTTTTCCTCACTCCACCCTAGGGCAGGCGCTTCCCCGACACTTCTCCCTGTTACCGCTATACTCACTGTATAATATTGTATTTTTCTTTCGGTAGAGTTACATTTTGCAGCTAATAACTATGTCAGGATAATATGTTGAAAAATATATAGATATATAACTGTGTGTGTGTGTGTGTGTGTGTGTGTGTGTGTGTGTGTGTGTGTGTGTGTGTGTGTGTGTGTGTGTGTGTGTGTGTGTGTGTGAACAAAATTAAAGAGCACAGCTACAGTAGGCTGGATGGTGCATGTATGACTAGATCTGAATAATAAGACAAGGATAACATAACAGGGTGGTTCGGGGTGGGTGAAGGGGAGGGTGGGGGTGTATAGCTAGAGGTGGTGAAATATGGGATATTGCTATCGTGATCGGAACTGAAAAGGTGTTACTAACCGTCAGCTGTACAACATTAAAACTGACAATACTGCAACAGACGGGCTGACTCATGCCAGGCAGCTTCTGCAGTAAACAAGAGTAAGACAAGGATAGTAAAGCAGACTCTCCAGATATCACATATACACTGCAATCTGGCTACTGCCAGACGATTGGATTATGCCCAGGTATGTTTGTAGCCAGCCAGAGCAATATATTCAATCAATATTCCTTGTTGGAAGGACACAAGTCAACAGAGAGAGCACTGGCAATGAGTTATCTGAGAGGAGCATGTGCAGTTACGTAGATAGATAGACTGACAAATGAGGAAGTGAAAAGGCGTTGTGGTGTGCATGTGGACGTGACAGAAAGCGTTAGGAGAAATACACTGAGGTGGATTGGCCATGTGGAGAGGATGGAGAGCGAGAGGCTAACAAGGAGAGTGTATGCTATAGTGCGGTGGAAGGGGGAAGAGGGAGGGGGATGCCGAGGATGAGGTTGAGGGATGGAGAAGAGAGGGATATGAGAGAGGGGGGTGTGACATGGGAGCAGGGCAGTGAAATGGCGCTGCACACGGCGATTGGAGACGATTTATTTGTTGCCATCCCTTACGGAATTATGCCGACTGGCAATAAACAGACAGACAGACTCTCCGCCATAATATGCACACTTCTTCCTTTAAATATTTGTGTCCAAAATCAGGCTACGCGTTATACCACGCAGGTGATGGTGTGAGGCAGGCCTACGGGATGTGGTGACTGGTGCCAAAGCCACTAAACAATCAGAAGAAAATCATTTGATGGCCTTACTAATTATTATTTAAGATTTCAATAACGCACACAGATGAGTGTGCATTATCATAAACAAAGAACAAACAAAGCACTCTGTGGGTTAGATATGCACACACGTGCAGCACGGAGCGATTGCATCACGCTAACCGCATCAGCAGATGACAACAAACAACAGCTGATCACCTACTATAATGAATGCAAGGATGTGGTACACGATTAGTATATTCGTGTATTTCCACTTCAAATAAGTTAATGCAAAGTTATTTTCCTTCAAAAATTGGTGGATGTCGAATATATGAGTTAAACATTAATTTTTTCCACAAATATCACATGCAAAATAAAGAGTGCCCAATATATGTGGGAGAATACAATAACTGATCGTATCTGCCACATTTAATGGAAGTGACTTAACTATCCAGCTGTGGCCAATTCATCAAAAGATATCCAGTTCATCATGTATCAAGAAGCAAGGTGAGAATGCGTGGATGAGTGAAGACCCTGTGTGTGGGTAAGTGTAGGGGCCGTGACCTGTACCTGTCAAGTGACGTCATACGCTCCTTCCCTCCCCTACCCCCTCCCTCACACCGCCCTATATAAACCCCACTAAGTCACACCCCAGGTCAGTGTTTCTCCTTAGCGGTTGAGGGAAAGTTGTCCTGGTCGGTACTACTCCCGCACTAATGGAGGCTCCCACAAAAACCTTCACTCTCAGGGATGATTTAATCTCTACCCAAAGTGACGAACATTTTCATCGTACCCTGGGAACTGGCATACTGGCACTATACACGTTGTACAGGACCCAACCACGTGCTATGATGATTAGAAGGCTGTTTCTTGCCACAGCCGCGTTGGAGGGGTTAGCACGTCGCGACGTGACTGTGACGGGGCTGTGGCAACAGACGGTGGAGACAGTGTTGATGCTGGTGAAGCCGTGGCAGCCCAACATGCCACAAAGCACACTGTACAAGGCACACCCGGCCATAACAGGCTGGATAATTAAAGTCTTCGCCAATCCACATTTATGTCCTGACCCTCACCTTCGACTGGAAATGCTTTTCTTTATTCAGATTTGGGGACACGTTGATAAAAAGGATGTTGAGCTGGGAAGCATGACTGCCTCTGGACTGATGCAACTGACTCGCTACCTGGATGCAGAACGTCTGGTGGAGCGACATTCAGAGCCAAGTCTGGGGCGGGCTTTGGTTCGTATGCTTAGGAATCTCAACCGCAGTGGGCATCTCAACGGCGTATATTCCAAGGCCATCCTTCAGATCAGTAATTTGACAGTGGACGTGGAGGCCAAGTGGTTGGCCCAAATTATTGAAAAAGTCAATGAAGCAGCTACGCTAGTACAATCAAAAATTGCATCCAGCAGTTTAAGTGTTACTGATGCATCTGCTTCATTTGAAGTGTTATTGGATCTGGTGCATGAACTGATGACCTCTGGATGCAATACCATAACATACAACTACATTGGCCTGGCAGGAGTAGCTGCAAACGTCATCACAAACATCACCACCACCATCACGAAGGCTCTCCTCGTACAGCAGTCAAGTTCTCCCACGTGCTGTGACAAGATTCTGATCAAAATCGACAATATATTGCACGTCGTTGTGAGGTTCGGGGGCACAGTGTCAGTGTGTTCAGCGCTGCGCCAGGACCACAGTCACTCTCTGCAGCTGCTGCGACAACACTCGTCCACCCTGGGGTGGCCGCTGCAACACCTGCCGCAGGTCAAGGCTGAGGATAAGCACAGCGAGGACTACCCTGAGCAGTTTGTGGACAGCCTGACGCAGGCCGTGATGGAGAGGCCGGTGCTGCTGGTAGCCTGTGGGCAGACCGTGGACGAGGCCACACTGCTGAGGTTGCTGCTGACTTCCTGCCAGTGTCCCTTCACCCGCACCCCGCTCACCAAGGACTCCTTCACACGCCTGCCCAGCCTCCAGCATCAGATACAGGCCTGGAGGGCGCCGCCACCTACACCAGGTAAGTCGTAGTCTTGGATCAACTTCACCTTCACTGTGTGTCATCACATTACTTATTCACTACTTCCGTAATTTACCTTTTACTCACTCATATACAGTCTTCCATGTTTCTTGCTTGAATATTCCATATGATTTTATACTATCAAGAAATTACATGGTATTGAATAACAATATCAACCAGATGCCAAATACCTCACCTTTTAACTGTTTTATTCATAACTCAGGACCCAACGAGGCCTTGACATGCCTCTCATGCACATGTAAATAAGCTTTCTTTAACGTTTTTGTCTGGGAATATTTTGGTTATTCTTATCTTCTGTACGCCTTTCAGCCCTTCACACACACACACACACACACCTTTCCTCCTCGTTCAACAGACCCTACTACCATCACCTCATCCTTCCCATTAAGCACTGCAATAATGAACACATCGTGAGGATAATTACTATACGCAAAACTCATTTCCTTCGACGCTAATCAATACACTTTCTGTTCAGATTCTTTTGAGTGGCGGGAACAAGAGCGTGAGATCTGAGACGAAGGTACGGTGAGCGAACACCCCCCCAGCCCGGTATTGTTACGACCAAGACATTCTCTGCACCATGTGGCACCACCATCTACCGAGGACACAGCAGAGACCCGCCAGCGTTTACACCACAGCAGGCGTGTGCAACCAACCACCCTATTCTGGCTGCCATGGCAGGCTTCGTAGCAGGTCTTGCTTAGAGATTTATTTTGCATATTACACTTTAACACTCACTTATATATTGCTTATGTCGCTTTAGTATCAACAGGGTTTGCATCAACGGCATGAAAGACGATACTGAAGTGTAATGTGCAAAATAAATCGCTAAGAAAGAGGTGCTACGAAGCCTCCCATGCCACTTAGGATAGGTCTTCAAGACCTACATAGCGGCGACCTGACAGTGTTACCACCTGAGCGGGAGTATGTGGCACCAAGATACTTCACAGAATTAAATACACAACTTCAGAGCAATACACATAACTGTGATGTTTGTTACACGACGAAATAAAGAATATTTATCTATATTTTTCTTTATACCATCCAATTCATATCACCAGAAGACAAAAATACATACGTAATCACTCCAGAAAGGTACCCTGTCTTTCCTTTCCCATCCTTATGTATTTAAAAACAGTTGAAAGGTGTGAATATATTTGCCAGTCATTTCCACTCAGGTGTGTGCCTTCTGTCACTATTAATACAACTTAAAGAAGGAACTTTGTCCAGCCAATGAAATACACTCCACAGTCAAACAAACAACTATCTTACCAGTTCGTCTGATGAAAATTGACAACTGACGAAATACACTGAAAACCCTGTCTCTATTAGTGCTTGTTTCAGATGGTTCGATTTTTCCGCTATGTATTCGTCAGACTTTGGCAAGATCCTTGTGTCTGTGTCTGTACGATTCAGAAATATTGGCCTTACCAGGAAACAACAGCCACTGTCAAACCAGGGATCACCCAAGCTGTTTTTGTGGCCCCAGCTTTATCTCAGTGTCAACCCGGTGGACTGCAGGCTGAACTTGCCCGTCTCCTGCACTCCACCATCCTCTTTAAAGGGGATGACAGGGAAGTGAGGTTTATTTCTATAGCTAGGCAGTGGCGCCGCCTGGTTATATCGTTGCCACTACATAACAACATAAGGAGAGGATAACTGCAATAGGACAGTTGGCCCATGCTAGGCACCTCCTACAAGAGTGTGACTAAACAACAGTACTAGAATAAGACAAGGATAGCACAGAAGGCTCCCTCTCCACCACTGATACTTTATGCAGCGCCTGTACCTTCTTCAGACTCCACGCTAACTGTTCTGTTTATTTAGTGACCTTAATTATGACAATTATATTCTTTTTATTCTGACTTAACCGAAAACTGCCATTCCTCCATCTTCAATGCTGAGGTGTAACAATATACCGACGCTTGAATATAATGCTGGTCACGAAGAAGTGCTATGGAAGGATGTAGAGCCGTAGCATTTTTTTATGCATAATTATCGTCATCATTATTTTAACCTTCACTACGATGACGTGATTTCCATTCAGTTCTTCCTCCCACAATACGATTTTCCTCAGCATGGGAGAGATTTCTACTGGACGGGTTAGAGACAGCCTTCACTATAAAAGGTACGGATCTCTCTCTCTCTCTTTCTCTCTCTCTCTCTCTCTCATGGACTTTGTTTCTCGTTATACAGCAGGACCAACATCGAGAGACAGTTGCCAAACTAATCCACTGGTAGGCTACCCGACTTGACCACGTGGGTCAGATTAACACCTCAATTAATTCTCCCTTTACGCCTCTCTAGTGAGTGCAGATTTAGTCTTTTTAGTCTGTCTTCATATGACAGGTCCCGAACATCATGTATCATTTTTGTCATTCTTCTGTATAATTTCTACCGTATTTATATCCACTCTATAGTACGGACACCAAAATTGCACGGAGTAATCTAAATGTGGCCTTACTAATGCTAAATAAAGATGCAATATTACTTTTGACGGCCTGCTGCACACGCTCCTCAAAGTAAATCCTAGGACCCTCTTTGCTTTACATATCACATGTGTCTGTGTATATATATGTATATGTGTACCTGTATCTGTATGGGGCGTTAAGTGAATATATATGAGTATATGTAAGAATAGTGTGTGTGTGTGTGTGTGTGTGTGTGTGTGTGTGTGTGTGTGTGTGTGTGTGTGTGTGTGTGTGTGTGTGTGTGTGTGTGTGTGTTTTCTATCCTGGTCTTTTCCTTACAGTATAATCTTATTCTACTAAGAGATGTTTAGCATGGGCCAATCGTACAATACTGCAGTAATTCTTCTTTTTATATTATGATACTTGTATTTTTATGGATTTCATAATTTTCTATGTTCTTCAAGCCGCAGCCACACGAGGGTTAATCTGCCCCACATGGTCTATGTCGGGTGCTCTACCCATGGATTAGTTGTTTGGCAACTCTCTTGAGGATGGATCAGTAGGTGAGGCCGTGACAAACACGACAAATATTTTAAGGTTAGCCGGAAACACCATGTCAGGTGTAAAGTCCCACCCAAGCGAGGGTTACTCTGACCCACCCAGGGATTAGTCGCTTGGCGACACTCATTGGGGTGTTGGTGCCACCGTATATATATACTGCCTTCTTGCCACTTTACACTTGTTCACCCTGAAGGTGTCTTGAAATACACACGAAAGCTTGGTGCTCCTCTGACTTTTATTTTCCTGCAAGTTTTCATAACGTGATATTGATTTCATACTTTTGTGTGTGTGTGTGTGTGTGTGTGTGTGTGTGTGTGTGTCCGACTCTGGGCATAGGCTTCACAGCCTGCTCTCAAAGCCCAGCAGTCCTCCTACATACCATACACCTCTACATGTCACCACTTCGGCGCCAACACCCACCGTCCATATTGAATATATATATATAACTGTTCTATTTATTTAGTGACCTTAATTATGACAACTATATTCTTTTTATTCTGACTTAACCGAAAACTGCCATTCCTCCATCTTCAATGCTGAGGTGTAACAATATACCGACGCTTGAATATAATGCTGGTCACGAACATAAGAACATAAAGAGAGGATAACTGCAGTAGGCCGGTTGGCCCATGCTAGGCAGCTCCTAGAAGAGTAACTGAACTACTAGAATGAGATAAGGATAGCAAAGAAGAAGGCTCTCCCCCGCCCTCCAAACCCTCCAGCCGAAGCCGGCAGGAAAAAGTCAGAAAGAACACCACGCCGTATAGAAAAACTGGCGTGGACATTTTACAGGAAAGTGTGAAAGGAGAATAGAGACTATCATAGTGTAACCTGAAAAGGAAAAATTATGAATTAGTATTGGTTATAAGATTTTCTTTTTTCTATATCCACCCCTTATTTGTCATATGCTTATCTAGCCTATGCTTGAAACTCTCAATGGAAGAGGCAGCAACTACTTTACTAGGTAGCTTATTCCATTCGTCTACTACTCTATTACCAAACCAATTTCTACCGATTTCCTTTCTGAAACGGAATTTTTCTAGTTTGAAACCATTATTTCTAGTTCTATCCTGTATGCTCACTTTAAGTACCTTGCCAATATCTCCCTTATTTATACCCTTCATCCACTTAAACACCTCAATTAAGTCTCCCCTTACTCTACGCCTCTCTAGCGAATGCAGACTTAGTCTTTTCAGTCTGTCTTCATATGACAGGTTCCGGACGTCATGTATCATTTTAGTCATTCTTCTCTGTACATTTTCTAACGAATTAATATCCATTCTATAGTAAGGACACCAAAATTGTACTGCGTAGTCTAAATGTGGCCTTACTAATTCTAGATAAAGTTTCAGTATTACTTTAGATGATCTATTGCTCACGCTTCTCGAAATAAATCCTATTTGCTTTATTTCTCGCATTAATACACTGTTACCTTGGTTTAAGGTCGTTACTAATCATAACTCCTAGATCTCTCTCGCATTCCGATTTGCTAATTTCTTTGTTATCTAAGCTGTAGTTAGTATCTCCAATGGTCTTGCCTACGTTAAGTACTTTACATTTTTCAACGTTAAATTCCATTTGCCAAGTTTTAGACCATTTGGACAATGTATCGAGGTATTCTTGTAAGTGATGGCAATCGTCAGTCGAGTTAATGATACGCCCTATTTTTGTACCGTGTGCTCGAACCTTTCTAACTAACCTTTCGTGTGGGACCCTATCAAAAGCTTTACTAAAGTCCAGATCAATAACATCGTAAGCTTTATCGCTATCTACTGCCTCATAGACCTCCGGGTAGAATGACAACAAATTTGTGAGGCAGGATCGTCCTTGCCTGAATCCGTGCTGACTTTCGTTTATAAGATTAAATCTTTCTAAGTGTTCTCTAATCTTATTTGCCAAAATTGATTTCAACATTTTTCCTACTATTGACGTTAGACTTATCGGACGATAATTCGACGCAGCTGATTTATCACCCTTTTTAAAGATGGGCACTACTTTTGCGGTTTTCCAAGATAGATATATTCCTTCAAAACCGTTTAGAACTAATAATTCAGAACCAAGATGGTTAAACAACAGATTAAAATCTCTCATAGGCCAAAGGAAAGGAATATATAGAAAAATAAAACGTGGAGAGGAACACTTACGTAACCGGTACACGATTTTAAATAGAGAAGTAAAGAGGGAGATAAGAAAAGCAAAGAGAAGTTATGAAATTAAGGTTGCTTGTGAATCAAAAGAAAACCCCAAGGGTTTTTATCAAATGTACCGAACGAAAAATAAAGATAGGATAGGACCACTCAGAACAGAATCAGGTGACATTACCAGTGAAGATAAAGAAATGTGCTCCATCCTAAATAATTATTTCATATCAGTATTCACCAAGGAAAATCTAAGCCTGGTCCCTCAAGCAGCAAATATTTACCATGAGAATACGAAAAATATTCTTAGTAAAATAACCATTAGTAAGGAGGACGTACTGAAAGAAATTAATAAGTTAAAACCTCAAGAATCGCCAGGTCCGGACGATATATATGCAAAAATTATAAAAGAAACCAAAGAAGAATTATGTCAGCCACTTTTAACTTTATTTAATGACTCTTTAAGTTCAGGAGAAGTTCCAGAGACGTGGAAAACCGCAAACGTAGTGCCCATCTTTAAAAAGGGTGATAAATCAGCTGCGTCGAATTATCGTCCGATAAGTCTAACGTCAATAGTAGAGTGTAGTAACCCTGGCAGTGGGTCATAGCAGCCTCTAGAGTGTAGTAACCCTGGCAGTGGGTCATAGCAGCCTCTAGAGTGTAGTAACCCTGGCAGTGGGTCATAGCAGCCTCTAGAGTGTAGTAACCCTGGCAGTGGGTCATAGCAGCCTCTAGAGTGTAGTAACCCTGGCAGTGGGTCATAGCAGCCTCTAGAGTGTAGTAACCCTGGCAGTGGGTCATAGCAGCCTCTAGAGTGTAGTAACCCTGGCAGTGGGTCATAGCAGCCTCTAGAGTGTAGTAACCCTGGCAGTGGGTCATAGCAGCCTCTAGGGTGTAGTAACCCTGGCAGTGGGTCATAGCAGCCTCTAGAGTGTAGTAACCCTGGCAGTGGGTCATAGCAGCCTCTAGAGTGTAGTAACCCTGGCAGTGGGTCATAGCAGCCTCTAGAGTGTAGTAACCCTGGCAGTGGGTCATAGCAGCCTCTAGAGTGTAGTAACCCTGGCAGTGGGTCATAGCAGCCTCTAGAGTGTAGTAACCCTGGCAGTGGGTCATAGCAGCCTCTAGAGTGTAGTAACCCTGGCAGTGGGTCATAGCAGCCACACAGTACACAGGCTGGTCCATATATAACGCTCCTCTTCCACTCTGCCGGGCCATTACTTGTGTGTTGTGGGGACGGCTCAGTTAGTCTTATCAATGTCTATTATGCATTACGCCTCAACATCATTTTCACTGCACATCTTCGTGACTGGAATCATATTCTAGTGTTAATCTACTGTCAACTCAGCAATCAAGATGGGTATGTGTCAATGTTATGGCAAGGTAAAGTACAAAACGGCATGGTCTAGCGCTATTTATGTACCACCCTGTATTTTGCTCATCTCAGCACTCATCATCTTCCCTCATACCATCCTTCATACCTACTTACCTGTCCTCCTATCTATCTATCTATCAATCAATCAATCTCTTCCATTCATTCATAAATTCATTTTATATTTTCAGGGTATATCAGTGTCATCTCAGCACTCATCATCCTCGCTTATACCCTCCTTCCTCTGTTAATACGGGTTTCCTCTGAGTAACGTTATCCTTTTATCCAATTAGCCTTTATATCCTTCTGGTTTCGCTTTATTATGTCCATTATTACTGTGTCTTTCATTTCAGTTGTATCTTGATATTAGCTTATCGTCCCTTGCAGCTGCCTTCCTGCCGATTTTAGCTTTCTTCTGTACTGTAGCTTTCTACCCATTCTATTTTTCTTTTTACTCTACCCTTTTTGTAGCTCTTTTCGCCAGTTTTAGATCTTTTTCTGCCCATTCCAGCTCTTTTTCTGCCTATTTTAACTTTCTGTCTCTTTTAGCTTTCTTTCTGCTCAATATAAAACAACTGTTTCTTCAGCTTACCTTTGTTTCTGCCTATTTTACCTGTCGCTCTATCCATTATAGCTTTTTCCTCACCCTAGCTTTGATTATGCCCATCGGAGCTTTTTGTTAGTTAGCTCCTGCCTATTAGCTTTCTTCCTGCAAACTCTCTCTCTCTCTCTCTCTCTCTCTCTCTCTCTCTCTCTCTCTCCGTAGCTATTCGTGCCACCGGGGATATTTAGAAAATCTCGCTGAAAATCATGGAAAAGACATCTGCAACAACAACATCAACAATAATTACATGATGATGATGATGATGATGAAATGATGATAATGACGATGGAGATGATGATGACAGGAATGGCTGAGGAAACGACACCTCAGACAGAAACAAAGAGTAACTTGGTTGCCTATAAAAGAAAAACAGAGGCAGGAGGATGAGCAGAAAATTCTGGGAGACAACACCATGCGATAATTAGTGACTGAAAACCACGTAGAGAGAGAGAGAGAGAGAGAGAGAGAGAGAGAGAGGTGGGGGGGCTTAACAAAAAAGTAAATATGACAGAGAAAGTGGGGTGGGTAAGTCGGATAGAAAACGAGAACAGGAACAAGAACTACTCTAACAATATCCACAAAGAAAAAAAAAAATGGAACACCAGAAATAATAATTAACAGTATTATTACTACGAATATGAGGAAATATATTATTACTTGTTCTATTATTATTATTATTATTATTAGCAGTAGTAGTAGTAGTAGTTGTAGTAGCAGTAGTAGTAGCTGTAGTAGTAGTAGTAGCAGTAGAAGCAGTATCATTAATACTGACACAAAATATACCGTAATATATAGTCAATACAAAGTATTATTTTCAATGACAAATTTTTCCACACAGGAAGAATCATACTCATACACTACAACAACATCTCTGCTGCAGGTATAATATATAAAAACAACAGAACTGACAACTGCAAAAACTTTTAAAACCTGTAAACAAAAGGGGAATGAAAGGCAGGGAGAGACAGGAAATTGAGAAGCGCGAGGGAGATAGAGAGGTGCCATTGTAATTCTAACATGGAATATTATACCCGAATACATAAGCACAGTATCCCTATAAATATCTGCGTTTGGGCAACTTCACCTAAAGACAGATTTTATAAACACATAATTTGTCTGCAGCAATTACCAAGAGATCACTGACAATAATGCGAATTTCTTTTTGTTGGTCTGTACCATCAAAAAATTATTTGGGTATAACTCTTTAAGAAAGAAAAGAATTCACGTACATACAGTAGCTCACAAACCTATGTAAATAAAAAAAAATATTAAGTGTTTTGTTTTGCTACCATGCCTCAAATTAATATATTAACCCTAAATACTACAGCACAAACATCCACATGTGGGCAAACTCCATAAAAAAACAACACAATTCATGATCACTAAAGACCTCAGCACTAGTGTACAAAAGACAGCAAAATTAGAGACTTATAATGAAATAATACAAAAACACAAAACTCTTTAACTTCCATAAACAACAGAAACAATAAAAACTCTCAAAAGACAACAATGGGACAAAAAATAGTATCTTATAATAACTCTATTCTGAAACACACTATCCCCCACCCTCCATAAACAAAAGACTTCATGAACACCCAAGCTGTCCAAAACAAATGTACAAAGGATGCAAGAGGTAGTGATGGTATAGAGGAAATAGAGGAAGGCAGACAGGCAGTGCTGGTCACCAATACTGGGGCACTCAGGCGCAGGGAAGGTGGAAGGGATTACGTTGCAGCTTACAAAGGCACGTGGGGGAAGGTGGGGTGCTGAGAGAGGGTGGATGTGTGAGTGTTGGATGAGTGTGTGAGAGAGTGGCAGGCTGAAAGGTAAGAAAGAAAGGAGGGAGGAAGGTGGCTGGGTGTTAGAGGGGGTTGTGGATGAGTGTGGGTGAATGTGTGGGAGTGTGTGGAATGATAAACGGTAGGAAGGAAAGAGGATGGTTTTGAGTGTGTGTGTGTGTGTGTGTGTGTGTGTGTGTGTGTGTGTGTGTGTGTGTGTGTGTGTGTGTGTGTGTGTGTGTGTGTGTGTGTGTGTGTGTGTGTGTGTGTGTGTGTGTGTGTGTGTGTGTGTGTGTGTGTGTGTGTGTGTGTGTGGACATAAATAGACAGAGGGAGAGGGACAGAAAGAGACATTAAGACATACGTACCGTATATATGCATAAATACATACATTATATTTGTCTATCTATCTAACTATCTATCTCTATCTACCTATCTATCTACTTATGGAAATGAGAGAGAGAGAGAGAGAGAGAGAGAGAGAGAGAGAGGGAGGGAGGGAGGGAGGGGGAGAGAGAGAGAGAGAGAGAGAGAGAGAGAGGGGGGGGGGGACTATCTAGACGATGTTTACACTTAAGGGGGGGAAAAAAACACGACAAAGGAACATACAAAGATACTGGGGAGAAAACCCACACAAAAAAAAAGGCAGAAATGCATAATGGGTAAAAAAAGAAAAAGAGACAGAGAGAGAGAGAGAGAAAGACCACTTACTCATCCAGCCACATTCCTTTAAATAAAGAAAAAAGAGAGAAAAACTGAAGAAAATAAATAGCCAGAAAGACGAGGAGAAAAAAAAAGGGGGGGAAACCGGTATGGGAGAAAAGGTAATGAGCGCGGGTCCTTCCAGCCAGCCACGTTCCTTCAAGGAAAAAATAAAAAAAGACATATATATGGACCACAAAAGAGAAAAGAAAAAACAGGGCTGAAAGAGCCACCATTTAATGTTCTTGAAAATATTATATAAAAAAAAAAATACCTTGCAAAACAGAAACTTTGGTAATAAAGCAGAGAAAACCTCTCAGGAAAAAAAGTACTAACGCCTGTCCCGTCCAGCAGGTGGGTTCCTTTAAGTGGTGCTGGAATTCGGTGTGGGTGCTGTGTGGGGCTATAAAAAGAGATCACGGCCAGCGGGAGAGTTAGTGCCACACCACACGCCGGGAGGGGTACGTCACGCTGCTGCTCTGACATTGCCATCCTCGTGGATCAGAGGGAGTAGGGGTGATGACTGATCTTATCCTTCATCATCAATATCTACACTCTTCTGTCCACACCTAAAGACCAGGTGACGTTGTTGTTAATATTGTTGTTACTGCTATACCCCGGTCTGTCTGGCCGAGCAGACCCATCGATCGCCTGCAAGCATCTGCCTTCCCATGGCAGACAGTGATTTGCCCGGATCGAAACAGGGTCTTTTCACATGGCGAGGCGCAGGGGAAATGAAGGAGGCGTAACTCCGAAGAGGACGAGTTGGTTGTCTATAGGAGATATGTATGAGTAGGAGTCAGCCAGGACTTCGATGACTTGGTAAATGTGGCTGAGTTCCCCGCCTGGGAGTGTTGTGCAAGGCCAGCAACCGGGCTTTGACCCCACATCACTCCCATGGCAGTACCTCCCGGCACGATGGTAACCATCCACCTACTAACTTTTACGAGGCGAGGTGGAATACAAAAACAAAGACAAAGTACAAAAGCGGGAGTAGTATCCTCATTATGCCACGTACGAGTAAATACGGGTTAGACAGAACCTATAAATATCAGGCCAATCCTCATCATGCTAATCAACACACAGGATGCATAAACAGCATCATCTGACCATCTTGTCCACCTAAATATGGGTAAATAGTATCCACAAACAAGACAGCACATGATACAAAAGTGGAACAACTATTTTTCATCATTATCATCGTACGGTAACCATCTTCCCAACTCCAAGTATATAAATACGAGATCATGGCCACGGCAGCCTTAGTGCCCCACCTGACGCCAGTATGGGTGTACATCGCTGCTGCTCTGAGAAAACCATCCCCTCATGAACGAACAAGGTGGCCAGTGATAATTATATGTCATCATCATCATCATCATCACCGTTATTATCATCATCACCCTTTTCCCAAACCTAAAAACGGGGAAGACAAGATCCAGAAACAAGGAGATAAATAATATGAACGTTAACAAACTAGGCTGTCACCATCATCATCATCATCTTCATCACCTTCCCAACCCTTTTCCTCAGGTAAAGATGGGGTGAGGTAGAATCCATAAACATCAACCTATTCATCACTATCTAACCCCTGCAAATCTGTCTCTCCTCAGCTGAATGACATCGTTTGGCAGCAGCTAATATATGCATGACGTCCTCGGGCTGATGGGACAAATGATACCAATAAACAAAAACATTATGTATAATTAATGACAATACATAAATGCATGTTGTTACTAAAGGAAGACTTATCTATCCTTCTAGTTACCCATCCTTCTCTCCGCCCTTATTTTCATGACTAAACCAAAGCACTTAGAAACATGAATCTTTGCAGGGGGATTCGCCTCAACCCCGAGCAAGACATATGTTGGGTGCAGTTGATCCCAGAAGCTGTACCAGGTCGCTTGAGGCTGTTTCTACAACCATAAATTCATTTCTGGTTAAATACCGGTACTGGGTAATTTAAAATTCTAAGGTCCCGCCAAGCCCTATTTCACTCTCTTCCTGCTACCCATTCCATGATGCTACACTTTAACACTTGACGAGGGACGCCTTTACTCACACTCTAAACACACATATTCCAATACTCACAACATGACAAACCCAACCTAAACTCTGAAAATCTTCCATTTTGAGCCAGGACACAAACACGAAAATATTCGTTAATAAATTCCCAGTCATGTTTTTGCAGAGGACACAATGAACAGTAATATAACAGGAGGCCTATCCATTAGTATCACCTCTTCAAAATTTGTAGTCCTTTACACACACACACACACACACACACACACACACACACACACACACACACACACACAAAGATTTTTGAACCTCATGCACAAATACCCTTAAAACGTTCATTTCTACATGGAACTCAAATCATAACACGAAGATGCAAATATTCCCCCCAAAATTCTCATTTTTATGCTCAGAGAAAGACACCAGCAAGCATTAACACTCTCAGGCACCTATGGCTCAATCTCAGCTGAATAAAATCGTCTGGCGTCAGCTGGAGTACAAGACTAGAGTTGTTCGAACCATGAGAGGATTAATGGTAAAATATTAACACTCTCAGGCTCCTATGGTGAACTCTCGGCTGAATAAAATCGTCTGGTGTTGGCTGATATAAAACCCCAGAGTTGTCCGGACCATGAAAGGGTTGTACGTTCATGCAAAACTTCTCAAAACCTTTCCTTTCTACTCGCTACTTAAACTAGGACATAAAGAAGCAAATACTGCCAACAAATTCTCAATGCCAGGGTCAGCAAAGGCAACGGGGGATGGCGTAGCAAATATACCCTTATATTGGTGACTGGCAGAGTGACCCCAGAAGGCCAGGAAGTGACAGAGAGAGAGAGAGAGAGAGAGAGAGAGAGAGGGTCTGAATAGCTTGGCAACTGAATGTCAAAGGGAAAACATGGTAGTTGAAATGCGCTCTCTCTCTCTCTCTCTCTCTCTCTCAGTTCTTACTCCTCTATCTCCTCTTCATCATTTATTCATCTCTCGCCCTTCATCTCTATTGCTATTCACCGTCCATGCTGCCTACCTTTTCTCCTCTCTCTCTCTCTCTCTCCTTCCACCCTTCCTGCCTATTTCCAACATATTCTAATTTTCTCGTATTTTCGTATGTCCCTGTCTGCTCTCCTTTCTCTTGTTTCTTCTCCACATCCTTCATCATCATCATCATCATCATCATTGTCTTTCATTAACCATGTCTTCTTATCCTTCCCTTTTACATCCTTTTCCCTTTCCTTCTTTTATTCCCTCCCTTCCTTTACTCTCATATCTTTAAGCTTCATTTCCTGATCTTGTCTACCTTTTTAACTTCCTTCGTCTCTCTCATTCCCTTCCTGTACTTTTCCTTCATTCCATTTCACCATCTTTTTCCTTCCCTTCCTTCCCCCTCCTTGTTGTACACTCCCTTCTTTCATTCTTTGTCCCTCCCTTCCTTCCCCCTTTTTTCTTTCCCTATCCTCTCCCATCTTCCTTCCCAGTTTCACCTTTTACTCCATTCCCTTTTTTTCATTCCTGTCACCCTTTTCTTTCTCTTCTCTCCCCCATCCTTCTTTCCCCTTTCCACCCCTCCTGGTGCTGGAGGGGGGCGCCTTCACGTGGCCGCACTGATATAACCTGGTGGCTTCATTGTCAGTCATAAAAACCCTTGAACTCCCTCCCTATACCCTGAGAGGAGGATGGTGGACTGTACGAGGAACAACTTCAGCCTGCAGTCCACTGGGTTTACGTTTCACATGAACCCGAGGCTACAACAACTAGCCTACTATTAGGCCCCTTCCCCTTCTTTCCATCACATTTTCGTTACCTTCTCTCTCTCTCTCTCTTTCTCACACATTTATATTTCCTTCTCTCCCTTCCCTCTCATTCTTCCCTCCATTTTCATTCCAGTTTTCTCTCCGCTATTTCATATTTTTTTCTTCCTTTCTCCCTCTCCCTTCCATCTGTTATTTCCCTTTGTCATTCCCTTCCCTTCCTCTTCATCCATTCCTTCCATCAGTTTCACTTAGTTCCTTTCCTCCCCTTCTAGCCTATTCTCACATTCCCCTTCCCTCCCTTCCTATTATTTCTTCCTCTCCCCCATCTTTCTTTGTCTTCCTTTAATCCCTCGTCTCCCTTTTTACTTTGCTTTCTTCTCCTCTCTCAGTTTTTTCCCTCTTCCCCTCGCTTCTTACCTCTATTTCTTCACAATGTCTCACCTCCTTGTACTTCATTTCCTTTACATTTCCCACTCATCTTTACCTCTCTCTCTCTCTCTCTCCACTCTTTTTATTTCTCTTCCCCATCCCTCTTCTCTTTGGTCTTCCACTTCTTTATCTCCCGTTCTTTACTACTCTCCCCTTCTCTCCTCCGTCTTTTCTTTCTTTTTTACTTCTGTCCTCCCCCCTCTCACATTTACCTTCTTTACATTCCTACCATCTCAGTTCCCATCTTCTTTCCTTCCTTCTCTCTCTCCTCATCCTTTCTTCCCTTCCGTCTCTCCTCCACCCTTCACCCTCCTCCTCTCCTTCTCTCTGCCTATCTTCCCCTTCCTCTTCCCTTCCTCTCTTCTTTCCCACCTCTATCCTACTTTCTCTTCTTTCTCCCCTTCCTGATCCCTCTCTTTCCCTCCTTCCTTTTCTCTGTTTCCCTCTTGTCCCTTTGTTTCTCTCACCTCTTTCTTCCACTTCCCTCTCTTTCCCTCCTTCCACTTTTCTTCTCTTTCTTGTCTTCTTTCCCATCTCTTTCCTCCCTTTCTCTTACTTCCCTCTCCCCTCCAGCCTTCTCTCCGCGTCCTCCCTTTTCTCTCTCATGCATAAATGGAGACTGTCAAAGCACACACATATTCAGTAAACATTTTCTGACCCTTTCAAGACAAGTAAACAATATCAAGATCATGTTTTTCATTTTTTCGTCAGAGGAAAGGTATTACGATATGACATTTTGTTTATAATACTTAAGCCTTTTTGTATATTCGTATTAGTTACAAGTTATTTTTTGTTATTCTTTTCACTAAATTAACGTCTTGTATATTTCATTCTTGACACTTTCAGGTGATTTATGTGTAGGACGTTTTATATTTTATTCTAGTTTCAGTTCCCTTTATTTTGCTTCTTGTACATTTTTAACTACATAAGATGGTATGGTCAAAGCACACACACACACACACACACACACACACACACACACACACACACAAAACTATGCCGGTACATCACACCCTACACCTTCCAAGCCACATCAAACCCCACCAAATCACTTCCCAACCCCACCACACCCTACAATACTGCTTACCATTGCCCAGTCAACACCCGTCCACCTCTCCAACCTCTCCAACGCCACCCAACCACACACCAACGCTGTCTGAATGTTTGTCATAACTTACTGCCAGTGGAAGAAACAGCATATATCATTCTTACATGCAGTCCTATCAAATCACCACTCAACCCCCAACTTCGCCCCAGCACCCACTTGAACACACACACAGATTCTCCCACACTTCACCGTTACCACACCATCCCATCAAAAAACACCCAACACCACTCACCCACATCTTCGACCTTATCAATCCTCACCATATCCCACCTCCCCACAACACCCCACAAGACAGAATCACATCTCAACCCCACAATATTAAGTAAATTTATATTTTTCAAGCACCCCACACCACCCTTCCATCTCCCCAGCCTCTCCAACCCCAGCAAATCACACCCAACCCCAGGGCAACCCCTGAGGGCACAGCGTCAGGGGTTGGCCTGGCTGTCTGGATGTTTATTCTGAGTTACTGGCAGTGGTGTTGGCCACCCCGGGTCTCCGTGTTTATTTACACTACAGCCACCCACACCACCTACACTGCCAAGCCCACCTACAAGATTTAAGGTGTAATAGGTGCTGGAGAGGGACGCCTTCACGTGGTGGCACCGATGTGACTGGACAGATTCACGCCCGGTGTCGCGTCCCTCAACTCTCTCCCTTCCCGCCGAAAGAAGGAAGGTAGACTGTCAATGACAAGAAACGTCAGCTGCAGTCCACCAGGTTCACGCTTCAAATTAGCCTGAGAATACAACAGCAACAACAACAACTACAACTATTACTACCACTACCACTACTACTACTACTACATTACTGTACTACGATTACTACTACCGTGTACTATGCGCCTCTAGGTATTTTATTTCTACACACAACTTGTGAATACCCTCTTATGTACAGGGTGATCCATGTATTAGAGAGAGAGAGAGAGAGAGAGAGAGAGAGAGAGAGAGAGAGAGAGAGAGAGAGAGAGAGAGACCAAAGGTAGTTGAAAGAGAAAGAGGACGCCAGCTAAGAGGAGGGTGAGGGAGAGGAAGAAAAAAATCAAGAGAGAGGGAGGGAGGGAGTGGAAAGGTAAGAAGAGAAAGGTGTGGAAGAGAGAGAGAGAGAGAGAGAGAGAGAGAGAGAGAGAGAGAGAGAGAGAGAGAGAGAGAGAGAGAGAGAGAGAGAGAGAGAGAGGAAAAGTAAGAGGGGGGAATCAAAGAAAATATGAGTAGGCAAGTGTGTAACGAAAGTGTGTGAGGCGGAAAGGAAAGGTGAGAAGGCGGGATGTGTGTGTGTGTGTGTGTGTGTGTGTGTGTGTGTGTGTGTGTGTGTGTGTGTGTGTGTGTGTGTGTGTGTGTGTGTGT
The DNA here is from genome assembly GCF_032717465.1 of Coenobita brevimanus. Classification (NCBI taxonomy): domain Eukaryota; kingdom Metazoa; phylum Arthropoda; class Malacostraca; order Decapoda; family Coenobitidae; genus Coenobita; species Coenobita brevimanus. The sequence goes on from NC_137060.1 coordinate 2,879,404, forward strand.
GTGTGTGTGTGTAAATAAAACTTGGTGGAAAGGTTGAAGGTCGTCCCAGGAGTTGAATATTGTTTATTTAGATCACCAGGTCAAAGATCAAGGCCACATAGCAAGATGAACTTAAACAGATTTGATTTTATTAAAACCACCACACCTGAGGGAAGGGTTGAAGGTAAGACAAAGATCAAGTAATTCGACTTCATAACAAACAGTCAAAGAGCAACGCCAACGATTCGACCCATACCACAGTTTTTATTTGATTGCGACACAACTTGGTGGAAGAGTTGAAGGTCAGGCAAGGATGGAGATTCTGAGAACAAAAAGTCAAGTGAAAAACGTCACAGAGTAAGGACAACTGAGACAGTTTTGATCCAATTTAGACCAAACTTTGTGGACGAGTTGAGGGTCAGGCAAGGATGGAGCAACTCAATTTTGAGAACAATCGGCCGAACTTCAGGGCCACAGAGTAAAGTTGTACAGTAATTTCGAACCTAAGATCATCTGTAGGGTAGGGGGGTTACACTCTCTAAGTGTTCCCATATATTTTTTTTTTTTTTTTTCCCCACCGAAATCTTAACCATCGTTTAACCAGAGGAGACATGAGAACATCTTAACAACCTCAAACAGGACTAAACCGATGTGCTTGGGCCTCAAAACACGGCTTATATAAACTAGAATTGGTAGAATGGATTTAGGCTGTCCTGAAGGGATGGCAATTGGCTTGATGGTCTGTGAATGGATCTGAGAGAGAGAGAGAGAGGTGGGGGAGGTGAAGGGATTTAAGACGCCACACTGTTGACTTACGAGTGTTTGCTGATGTGAAGTTTGTTCTGCTATCCCTCTCACTGTTTACGTACCTGCAGAACAAGACAACACCTTAGTATCTGAAGAACACAAGAACATTATCAATACCTGCACTGCACCTTAACATATTTGAAACTTTCAGAAAATGAGAACATTGTTAATTAATACAGAACATGGGAGCAACATCACTAATACCTCCCGCAATATAACAGCATCACTACAATACCTGAAGAACTTGAGAAAAAGAGACCATTTATTCCTACGAACATAATTACACAAGTACCCAAAGTACAGTACTAGAGTAACTTACATACCACCTGTAGAATATGGAAGCATTATTAATATTATACACAACACGATACCTGTAGGCTATATGGAGGACATACAACTAAATATGGTATAACAATACCTGATGAACACAATGTTACAGATACCAACCCATACCACTTACGAGAGCAGTAGACCGGCACGTTAGCAGTAGCTGCTGAAAAAAAAGAAAAAAGTGAAGAAATTTTGTCCAGGAAGAACAAGAGACGAAATATTCTGTATTCTACTTCCCTCGTTCTTCCTGCAAAACTGAATAAACAGATAAATAAATAATAATTAAAAGAAAATAAATCTTAGTAACGACAGACTTACTTGTAAGCTTGTCTGGAAATTTTATGAAAGGTTCACACACACACACACACACACACACACACACACACACACACACACACACACACACACACACACACGTATTCAAAAGAAAGCATAAACAAACACACAAACACAAGCCGAAATCACTTTTTCTCACCAAAGCGATAACACGATTTCTAACTTAATTTTGCCGCTGCTGGTGGTGGTGGTGGTGGCAGTTGTGGTTGGGGTGGTGATGGTGGTGATGGTTGTAGTAACGGAGGTGGCAGTTTTTTTTTTTTTTTTTTTTTTTTTTTTTTTTTTTTTTTTTTTAATGTGCCGACTCTGGGCATAGGCTTCACAGCCTGGTCCCAAAGCCCAGTAGTCCTCCTACATATCATACACCTCTACATGTCACCACTTCGGCGCTAACACCTACCGTCCATATTGAATACATGCTAGGGCTGTCTCATACAGGACTGGTGTATTGGTATTAGCGGGGGTATTTTTACGACATGTCGGCGGGACTTCTGGTAGATCGGTAAAGTCTGCCTGTTATGAAATTCAAATTCTTAAACTGTTCCCTGTCCCAGCGGGGAGTTGAACCTGGGTCCGGTAGGACCGCAGGCCACCTCTCTACCGACTGAGCCGTGTTGTAATGTTAGCAACCGCAGTAGATAGTGACATTGATACAGGGAGTGGCAGTGTAGTGGTGATGATGCTGGTGGTGACGATCAAGGTGATGATGGTAGTGTGGTGGTGATGAAGATGACGATGGTACCAATGGCAGAAAAGGTGGTGATGATGGCGATGGTGATGGAAATGGCAGTGACGTGGTGGAGGTGGTGACAGTAACGTGTTGGTGATGGTGCAGTGGCGTAGCAGTGATGGTGACAGTGGTGGTGGTAGTGTTGGTGATAAAGAGGAAGAGGGTGGAAATGTATGTTGACGGTAACAATGGTAGTAATAGCAGCAGGGTAACAGTGATATTGATGGTGGTGATGGTTGTGGTGACAGTAGTAGCATCTGTGTAAACAATACTGAGAACAGAAGCGGTATTAATACTATTAGCGGTACTTCACCCGTAAAACAGGAAATAACGTCTAGGTGCCTATCATCCACTCACTTGATGCAGTACTATATTTAGGTGGTTTTACATCGCGCGGCATGGCAGTTTCCCGTATTCAAGGGAACCTTGCACTATGCTGGGTGGTAACCATACAACTGACAAATAGACGCCAGGTGGTGTAGTGGGTTAGGGCGGTCCATCATGATAACCCATAAAGGTTTACATCCAGGGACCCGAGATCGAATAGGGCACAGGTGGTGAGGGACAGTAAACCAAGAAATTGTACATTGTTGTTGTTGTTGTTGTTGTTGTTGTCCCAGGCTCATTTGAAACGTGAACCCGATGAACTGCAGGCTTCAGCTGCCCTGCTGCAATCCGCCATCCTTCTTTCGGGGGATAAAGAAGTAGCTGAGGGACGTTTGTCTAACCAGGAGCTGAACCACTCGATTAAATCAGTGTCACCGCATGAAGGCGTCAATTAACAATATTATATATAAGGGGAAAAAATATGACGACACAATAAACAAGCACTAGACTACATTTAAATAAAAGATTACCATGGGAGCAGAAACCCATGGGTAGGATTGGTGGAGAGGAATGCAAACAGCAAACACGGGCACCAGCAACACCACACAGCATAACAAACACCAGTAGTATACAGCTTACAGTTCCTTAACAGCAATGGTAATATTCCTGTATCTGTATTTGTATTATTCCACATGAGTTCCACTGTAAGACCAGACTTTATCCTCGGAAGGAAAGTGATAGCCAGAATTATCCCATCCCCATGTTGGTGAAGTACGAATGGGGACTGGGTGTCTGCAGGAAGAGTGATGCATATGACAGGTGAAGTGTTGTAATGGCTATGTTGTGTGTGAATTGTGTCAGGGGTATAACCGACACGGTGCAAACACACACAAGCACAGGAAATCAAAACAAGATTGTAAAAAGACGTAAACTACTACATCTTTAACTTTTACTTAACATCTTCACTTTAGTTTGGGCATATCTCAATTCTGCTTTCGTCTCTCTCTCTCTCTCTCTCTCTCTCTCTCTCTCTCTCTCTCTCTCAGTCAAGGGCAGGTAGATGGGTCATGTATGTCTTCCAATGTGTCACATATATAACCCTCCACGACCTTACCCCAACTTACCTTACCTCTCACTCTTTCCTCCCTTTCCTTCCTTCCTCCCTTCCTCTTTCTCTCTCACCCTCCTCTCTCTGTACTTTCCTTCCTACCTTCCTTTCAATTTCTCTCTCATTTGCCTCTCTATACTTTCCTTCCTTCCTTCTTCCCTTCCTTCCTTGTTTCTTTCGTCTATCCTTTCCCTTCTTCGTCTCTCTCTTACTTCCCTCCGTTCATCCCCCCCCCCCCACTGCTTATCCTGATCCTTTTTCTTTCTCCTGTCCTGTTTTCCGTCCTTCCTGCCTCTTTTTCCACCTGCCACTCTTCTCTTCCATCCCGGTCTTCCACCTTCTCTCCTTCCTTCCCTCCATACCTCCTTTAACCCCTCCTTACCTCCCTCCCCCTCCACTACCTGAAAACCCACCAACCTACCTGCTCACATAAGATTGGAAGACCCCCCCCTGTCCTCCGTTCCCCCCCCCCCTACCTGCTGGTGCTTTCCTACTTATCTCTTAACCTCCCTACCTTTTCCCTCCCTCCCTTCAGTCTTTCTTTCTTTCTTCTTTTCTTCCTTCATGCGTTCATTCTTCCCTTCTTTCTGTTTTTCCATTCTTCCTCCTTCCTACCTACCTACCTACTTACAGTACCTCCCTCCTACCTAACTACTTACCTGCTCACATACATAATACTGGTACACCTTCCCTTCCTCCCTCCCACCCTCTTTCCCTATCTACCTTCCTACTTCTCTATCATCTCCCTCCCTCCCTCTCTTCCTTCCTTCTTTTTTCCTCCTTTCCCTTCCATCATTCCTTTCTTTGTTCCTTCCTTACTTTCCTCCCTCCCTCGCTTCCTTCCTTCATTCATTCTTTCCATCCTACCTAACTACCTACTTATCTACCTACCAACCTACTTACTTACGCACATATAAGACTGGGGATCTAACCTTCCTTCTTCCCTTCCATCCTACTCCTTTCCCACTTCCCTCCCTACCTATCAACTTATCTCTCTCTCTCTCTCTCTCTCTCTCTCTCTAACACCTGCATGCTTCCTCTGCGTCTGCTATTGGAATTTTTCCTTCTTTCTGCTACTCTCCTAAACTGTGTGTGTGTGTGTGTGTGTGTGTGTGTGTGTGTTTTTATCTGAGGGAGTCCCAAAGGCTATTACCTTGAGATATGTGAGTGTCCACCACCACCACCACCCAGCGCCACCACCAACCACCTCCTCACCCTTACCCCTACCCCCCTGGTCCCCCTCCACCTCTTACTCTCGAGACCCTTTCACCTCCTCTCCCCTATCCCTTCCCCACCTCACTCACCCCCTCTCTTTACATCTTCTCTTCCTCCCCTAATTTTCTCCTTCCCCCTTCACCCCACCTCTTCTTCCTTCCAACTCTTACCATCTTCCTCTTTGGTTCCCCTTCCTCTTGTACCTCTCCTCCTCCCACCTCTTTACCTCTTCCGCTCACTCCCTTCCCCCTCACTCCCATCTTACCCATTTCCTCCCCTCATATCCTCTTCCCCTCCCGTATCACCTCACTTCCTCCCTTGATTTCCTCTTCCTCCACCTTCACCTCCTAGCTTCCCTCTCCCTCTCCCCCCCCCCTCCCTCGCCTTCTCTCTCTCTTCCTGTCCACCTCTTCCTCCACCTTCATCTCCCAGCTTCCCTCTCCTTCTCCCCCCCCCCCTCCCTCGCCTTCTCTCTCTCTTCCTGTCCACCTCTTCCTTTTACCATGTTATTTTCAAGCCTTTTTTACCACCACTATCCTTTTAACTCCTTGCCTATCCACTTGGTACTATCCCCGCTACACTGTCCACTCCAGGCCTCATCCAACCCACTATCAACTATTTCAAGACAGCAAACACTTAAAATACGGGTTAATCGCCACTTGGATTAACACTCTCGGGCTCCTACACTCGCTCTCAGATGAATAAAACCGTCTGGTGTTAACTGCAATAAAATACTAGAGTTGTGGCCACCATAAGGGGGTTAATGGGAACAGTATTAACACCGTGGCTCCTATAACCCACTCTGGCCTGCAGTAAATCGTCTGGCGTTATCTACAATACAACACTAGACTTGTGCCCACCATGAGACGGCTGACTGCACCTTTGTACAAGCCAGGTAAAAAAGTATCACTTGATTTAAAACAGTAACTTATATCAGTTAAATGAATTCCTATCACGATCTAAATCATTGTCAACCCGTAAAAATGTACCGGTACATAAAAAGGAAAAAAATGATCGTCATAGCAGCCTTGATTATGTCAGAAAAAAGGCCATTTGAAGCCTGTTCATTTTTGTAATACATATATAAGTTTCCGGATCATTAAGTACACAGCAGCATACGAACTGGAAAATAATGGGGATAAAAGATCACTAAAAAGGACCCAATAAGAATAGATGAAACAACGAAGCAGTAAAAATCTGATAATCAAATAATCCCTTTAATACGGTTACGTGATGCTGGAGAGGAACGCCTTCACGTGGTGGCACCGATATAACCAGGAGGCTCCACTGCCTGGTTGCACAAACGTCTCAGTAAATTCCCTCTCCCCCACAAGAAAGATGGTGGGATGTAGGAGGAGGGAACTTCAACCTGCAGTCCACCGGGTTCACGTTACACATGAATCTGGGACTACTACCACTATACTACTACTATACCACTACTGTACTACTACTACTACTACCGGTACTACTACTACTACTATTCTTGCTACAACCAGACGATGTTATTAAGCTGAACAGAGACTAGAGACTTTTGGAACTGCATGAGAAGTTAGTAATAGCCTTCATTACACACTACACTACAGTGCTTGGGATTTCTTCCCAAGATGAATACAATTGTGTGATGGTACCAAGACTGAACTACTAAGTACCGAGAGAGACTATTTTATCAACCTCTAGATAACCTTTTAGAACTGTAGGACTTAGATAATGCCTCGAGTCCTACACTAACAGGGAATTCTTCTGTGCTGAATACAGTCGTGTGACAGAAGTAAGAATAAACTACAAGGATACATCAACGGAGTGAAGAGGCAGAATACAGAGCGGTGTACTAATTAGAAAATAATGGAAATAAGAAATACACAAGTGACCCATTAAATAACAGATGAAACGACGAGGCAGTAAACCTCTCCTACCAATTAAGATTAAGCTGCCACTCCTGACGGTTTTATTGGATGATTTTTACATCTTGTTTTAAATATTCACTGATGGTGGAAGGTGGGTCGCCCATCATCCACTCACTTGATGTAGTGCTGCCTATTGTCTATCATTCTTTTTCTGCCTTTCCTCCTCTCTTCCTATTTCTCCCATTCTTCTTGTCACTTTTACTGCTCTTTTCACTTCTTGTGGCTGTACTCTGAGTGACAAATCAAATGGTTTCCTGTAACTCAAAATATCATTTACATCGCTGGGTGGTAACCATGTAGCCAAACAACAGGATGATGTCAAGCCTACTATGGCGCCCTGTTAACCGGGTGGAGAGACGCAAATGTGGCGTCCACCTCATAATCCTCGCGCCTCCCTGTGGCGCGGAGCTGTCAGCCGTATGGGAACATGGGTCCACTACACGGGACGACCCTGCAAAGGTGGTTGCTGGGTCTACTCGATCAGACAGACACGGCCAGCACAACAACAACAACAACCTATCCACTCATTCCCCCAGCACGACCATGATTGCTGCCTCCAGACGATTCTATTCAGATTAATAGAACCCCCTTGATGTGGAGGATGAGAAAAAACGTGATGAAGAAAACATGAAGAATCATTATAAACCGAAGTACTCACAGGCTCCCCACATCACTAGCCTTCAGTATCACAAAACCTACGTAAAATGAGGAACAAAAAGGACAAGGACAAGGAACTGAAAATGTATACATGAAAAACAAAACGTTATATGGAGGATAACATAACAAAAGAAAAAACAAAGAAAACAAGAAGGCTTCATATTCCTGGGCTATTATATTCTCAACTCTCAAAACAAAACAAAATTAATTGTCAAAGTGCCATCAGCCCGTACCCTCCCCACTGGATTATGAGCGACAGTATGAAAACAGAGAGAGAGAGAGAGAGAGAGAGAGAGAAATCTGGCGTTGCCACTCATCCCCAAGACCGAACAAAATATTTAGGTATATACTCATGAGAGAAGGTAAAGAGGAGGGAGGGAAAAGAAAATGAAGACAAGGGGGAAAAACGACAGCGGGGAAAAAAAACTAATAAAAAAAGAACTCCACTCAGACCCTCCAAATTCCTGCTCTCAAAAACAAAACAAAATTTCACGTGAAAAGAATTGCAGAATAAGAAAATGGAGATAAGAAGGAAACAAATGAGAAGACCCCTATACTCCTAACTTCCCATATCCTCTACTTTCAAAACAAGTTTTATGAAAGTAGAAGATGAGAAGAAACAGATGGAGAAGAGAAAAAGACAAGACGGAGGAAAAGAATCTATCTATCTATCTATCTATTGCCAGACGCCTTAATCCCGTAAGGGGTCATAACAGGAAATAAAACCTAAAGCCTATCCTCAGACTCTCATATCCTGGACTATCGTATTTCCTATATAAAAAAAAAAAAAAAAAAAAAAAAAGTGAAAGAAATGCCATAAACCCGGAACTCCAAGGCCGTATTCTCGTCAGTTAAGGGAGCTCCCTAACACAATTTCCAAAGCGATCTATTTTGTTTATTGATCCTTACTAACCACTTCCGTGCCATTTAAGACATTCAAGTACCATCATACACATCTATAATAATTATACAAAATGATATTAACTAGCAGCATTCAAAAATAAATCCCTAAGGAAGAGGTGCTAAGAAGCTTCCTTAAGCGGCGAGAATACGGACCCAAGACTCAGGCATGAGCCAATGAGGAAAGAAAAAAACAATGGAAGAACGGCAATACAAAAATCTAGTGAGGCTAGATTTTCATATTACAGGTTCATACACAAATCAAAATAAAATACATAATATCGATTCCCTTGTACCCTCCCCCTTCCCCCAATAAAGGAGACAAAACAAATGAGATGGAAGAGAGGGAAAAACGACAACAGAGGAGTGGAAAATGAAAAGGGCAGCCAGCAAACGCCCTATATTCCCTCTGCTCTCTGCTCCTCTCAACCCCAACAAACTCTGCTGGTGCAACAAGTGTGATTATAGCGCATCGGCGACACTGTATTACGAAGGAGTGAGCAGGCAAAGCGTTCCGCCCCCAAAACTCTCTTACGCCACGGAAATGACGCCTAAATTACCTACATTATAATTGCTGCCCCAAACATTTTCACACACTCAAAGGATTCCATTACTACACGCGCTCTTGTGTGGGACTGTTAGTGTTGTTTGTGGTGTGGGACGGGGCTTGAGGGGGTTGTCTATTGTGTGTGCTTGTTGTTGAGTAACACTGATCGAGCAGACCCATCGACGGTAGGCAAACGACCGTCCCTGCAGGGCTGTCCCGTGCAGTGAACCAATGTTCCTCTACGGAAGACAGAGCGAGACGCGGGAAATAGTGTGGAGGTTTGTTTTCTTATGGACGCCGCACACTGCTACTCTCCACCCAGTTAACAGGGGCACCATAGTAAACTCCGCACCACCCCGTTATTTGGTTATATGGTTACCACCCGGCGTTGTAAATGGTGTCCTGGGTTACAGGAAACCATTAGTCTTGTCACTCAATGTAGAACCATTCGAAATAAAAAGGAGAGTAATAAAAAGTGACAGGAAGGATGAGAGAAAGATGAGAAAAGGAGGGCAGACAGAAAAAGAATGATAAAAGTGAGGGAAGTAGTATGTGGTTCAGGTGGTGGTGGGTGTTTGTGGTGGAAGGATTAAGTGTGGTGCTTGGGGATTGTTTGTGGTGGTGGATGTATGTGTTGTGACTGTGGCTGGTAGAAGACCGCGACAAAGGGAGATGGCTGTGCTGATGGTGGTCGTGGCGGTGTCTGTGGTGTGGTGTGTGGTGAGGGAGGTGACTGCGTCGTGATGGTGATGGTGTGGCAGTGTTTGTGGTGTGACTGTGGTAAGGAAGATGTCTGAGTGTTGTTGTGTGGTGTGTGCTGGAGTGGTTGCTTGATAGCAGGTGTTTGTGTGGTGTGGTGGAGGTGGTGGTGGTTGTGCTGTGTCAGGTGAGGAAGAGTGTCTAAGTGTGGTGGTTATGGTGATAAGGAGGATGGCTGTGTTGTGGCTGTGTGTGGTGAGGGAAATTATTTTGGCGGTGTGTGGTGGTTACGAGAGTGACTGAGTATGTCTGAGTGATGTTGGTGTGGTTGATGTGTGGTGGAGGAGGTGTAAGGTGTGGTTGTGGTGTCGTTGTACGGGAGGGAGGGACTGTTTGTAGTGTGTGGTGAGACAGGGGACTGTCCATAGTGTGATGATGGTGTAGCGTGTTCGGGATGGGAAGGGCGAGTGAGTGTTGTGGTGGTTTGTGATGAGACAGGTGACTACGTGATGGTTGTTTGTGGTGTGGCTGGGGTGTGTTGTGAAGGAGGTACTGGGTGTGGTGTGGTGTGTGGTGGTGCTGGGAGTTTGTATTGTGCTTGTAATGTACAGATGATGATGATGATGATGATGATGAATGAGATGGTGCGGTGTGTGGCAAGGGAGGTGATTGTTTGTATTTTTTTTTTTTTTTTTAATGCGAGGAAGAAGGAACCAAAGGCCATGGCCCGCAGTAACAGTTCCCTCCAAGAGAAAAACAAAATACAATAGAGAGCCAAATTCAAGATCCGATCATTTTGAGATGCCTGGACACACTGCGTTTGAAAGACTGGAGATCATAGGCAGCAGGAAATACAGATAGAGGGAGACAGTTCCAGAGCTGACCTGTTGCATAAATGAAAGACTGGGAGTAACGGTTAACTCTTGCATTAGAGAGTTGGACAGAAAAGGGATGAGAGTTTGCTGTCAGACGGGTGCTACGCGCCTGTCGTAGAGGTGGAGGAATGCATGCAGACAGTTCAGAGGAGCAGTGACCATTAAAGTAGCGATAGAAAAGAGATAAAGATGCAACAGTGCGGCGAAGAGACAGAGGTTGAAGGGAGTCAGTAAGAGGAGGAGAGTTAATGAGACGAAAAGCCTTTGACTCCACCCTATTGAGAAGAGCTGTATGTGGGGAGCCTCCCCACACATGAGAGTTGTACTCCACACAGGGGCGGATAAAACCTCTGTATAGAGTCAACAATTGTGCAGGGGTAAAGAAAGAGCGGAGTCGGCTTAGCACACCCAATTTCTTGGAAGCAGATTTTACAAGAGATGTAATATGATCTTTCCAAGATAAGTCCCGAGTAAATGAAACCCCAAGAATGTTCAAGGATGATGCAGGATTAAGCTGAACATTATTAAACATTAATGGGTATACCTGTGGAAGATTTTGTCGGGTTGATAGGTGTAAGAACTGAGTCTTAGATGCATTAAAGACAACCATATTATTTTTACCCCAGTCAGCGATACGAGCCAAGTCAGACATTAGGTGTGCCATAGCCTCATCCCTTGTTTCTTGAAGTAACTGTTGAGATGGGCGTTGCGGGAACCGAATGGAAAGGTGAAGGGTGGAGTCATCAGCGTATGAGTGGATAGGGTTAGATGTACAGCTTAGAAGATCAATGATGAATAAAAGGAAGAGAGTTGGTGGTGGTTTGGTGTGTTGTGAGGAAGATGATGGGTGTGGTGTGGTGGTGTGTGGTGAGAGAAGGGACAGGAACGTGTGTGGTGTGGTGTGTGGTGAGGGAGGTGATGGGTAGGTTATGGCAGGTGTCTGTGTGGTGTGGTGGTGTGCAGGGTGAGAGAGGGGAACGTTTGTGGCGTGGTATAAAAGGGAGGCACTGGGTGTGGTTGTGGTGTGTAAAAGATGGTGACAAAGAGTGGAGGTTAAAGAGATGGCTCGGTGTTATGATGGAGTGTGTGGTAAGGAAGGGTACTGAGTGTGATGATGGTGTGATGGTGTGGTATGGGTGTGGGATGATGTGTGGTGAGGAAGGTGGCTGTGTGTGGTGGTGGTATGGTGTATGGTAAGGGAGATGATTGCTGTGGTGATGTGTGTGGTGATAAAGGTGCCTGGTGGTTGTCTGTGTTCTGGAAGTGGTGAGTGGGAGACGATGGTCGAGTGTGATGTGGTGTGGTGGTGGTAGTGGAGAGGAAAGAATTTAACATCTTCAGTTCAGAAACGTATTTTTTGGTTTATAGCTGCTGCCTTCAATCTATTACACTAAACACAGAAAGGGTTAATAAAGGCTAACTATATCTAACTCTTCCAGTTCGAAAGGTCTTCCTTGGGCAGAATAAAATCGTCTGGAGGCAGCCTGAATGAACTAAAACACGTCATCAAACTGAAGGGGCCAAATGATCGCATCTACAGTACAGTGAAGCAGTTTTTCCAGCATCATGTACAGCCTCACCAAAAAGTACCCACAACATCTGGACACGATGGATGTGAAAATGAACAAAACGTAGCTTGTTATTATGGAATGGTTGGTGTGCCTGACTGTGGAGTGACACACTGTGAAGCCATTATGCTGCACTAACCATTACTGACACACACACACACACACACACACACACACACACACACACACAGCTTCCCACCATGTAACAATCACAGGAAACAAATATAGTCTCATTAAAAGTGTGTGGCCAAAATGGAGGTGTTTGGGTCATTTACAATGGCTACCAACTCACCTGCCCTTGATTACCAGCATTAATACCTGGTGTGTGTGTGTGTGTGTGTGTGTGTGTGTGTGTGTGTGTGTGTGTGTGTGTGTGTGTGTGTGTGTGTGTGTGTGAGAGAGAGAGAGAGAGAGAGAGAGAGAGAGAGAGAGAGAGAGAGAGAGAGAGAGAGAATGAAGGAAGGAGGGTGAGGATGAGGAAGGTTGATGGGATGTGGTGGATGGTCCGAGGAGAGAAAGAAAGAAGGAAAGAAGGAGAGAGAGAGAAAGAGGGAGGGAGGAAGAGTGTGAAAAAGAGGTACCAGGCAGGGAGGACAGCGTTCATTATCATCATCCTGGATATTTTTTCCCACCTTTGGACAGGGTTGGATGGGATATGAAAGCAAGGAAAGAGAAGAATGAAAATGGGACAGCTATCATTATCACCATCATCATTACCATTATAATCATTTTTCCAGCCAGAATGAGGAAAGGTAGGATCCAAAAACAAGGAAAGAGAAAGTAGGAAATTGTAAATAGAATGACAAGTGATAAAGTGTATATTTTCCCACCAAAAATACTGCCAGGCTTTCTGTGTTGACCTGACAGATTTTGATAGCATTTTACAAAGCTGTGACGCCGACAATTAACACCTGCAACAGCTGCACTGAGAGAGAGAGAGAGGGGGGGGGGGGAAGCGTGATGGACAGCACTAGTCTTTATGGCAATGATTTGTGTTGGATGAAGACATCGTTGACCCTAATACCCATAGTCCAGCTGACACCGGGGGCTTCGTAACACCTTTTCCTCGGCAATTAATTTTTAACATTACATCCTCCTGTACAGTACTGAGCCAAACACCGTCGGTACCACTGTGGCAGCCGAGTTATTAGTGGTGTCTGCTACTGAGCCAAACACCGTCGGTAGCACTGGGGCAGCCGAGTTATTAGTGGTGTCTGCTACTGAGCCAAACACCGTCGGTACCACTGTGGCAGCCGAGTTATTAGTGGTGTCTGCTACGAGGCTGCAGGCCTGTTGGCGTCAGGGTTTGAATCCTGGTGCGGGCAGGTGGCGTCACTGGACTCAGGTGTGCAGCCACCCTTTGTGGGGTGGTGGGTACAATGAGTACCTGGAGTGACACCTGGGGCAGGTAATTGTGGTAACCTGGCCTTGTAGCCCAGGATTGTGGCTGAATAACCCACCACAGGCTCAAAGGCCTATGTTAGAGATGAGCACCACGGTTTAGCGCCTCATAGCGCGTCCTCACCTTTACCTTTACCAAAAACTAAATCCTAAAACTAAAAGTGAATATGCAGGTGTAATATTCAAAGTAAATCACCATGAAAAAGTGCTACGAAGTCTACAATGCCATCATGAATACGGACTGAAGTAATATGAAGTACTTATCGAACAAATTTATACAAATATAATTAGACTATTTATCATGAGGGTACAACTGTTTCGGAGGGTCCAAGTGGAACCAAAACTGTTTATCTTCACCTCAATACGCGAGTACAAGCTCTTCTATTTGAACAACTACTACTGTCATATCAAAACCCAAAATTATGTACTTAACTTTTTACAGGGCTGGCGTATGAAACAGCTAAATAAAATTATGTAATAACAGCCAGCATAAAATACTTAGAGAGGTACGTGCCTGTAAAAGGTTAACAGCAGGTAAAAACAACAGGTAAACGATAACATGCAGCACAATACATCAAACTTGGTCTCGTCTCCACCTGCACAACATACAGCCACATACTACCGACATACACGAGAAAATCTTCTTCTACATCCATCAGTCCACCTGCGACACACCAGCAGTGAGCTGATCCTCTGCAGCCTCACACGTCACTAGATATATCAGCTGTACTGCCCACCATCTCCACTGTGATACATTAGTGACATCACACTGAAGTATTCTGTGGGCTGTACGTATTTAACACGTATCGCTGGAGCCGTGTAGACGAGTGGTGAACACGATTACATTATTTATTTATTATTATTATTATTATTATTATTATCATTATTATTATTATTACCAACTGAATAAAATTGTCATCTTAGCCATGATAATAGTAATCATAGTAGTCTATCTATCTATCTATTGCTGGCAACCCCAAACAGGATTGAGGCGTCTGGCAATAGATAGATAGATAGACTCCTATGATTACTATTATCATGGCTAAGATGACACAATTTTATTCAGGTTGGTAGTTGTCCCTGGGAGAGAAGGGTTTAACAGGCCATCTGGCATTTATGCAGCAGGTCCCTATCCACTTCGCAAAAGTTGCCACAAGTTGAAAAAACCTTAGAAAAGCGCTGTTGAACTACAGGAGTCAGATACAGCCTTCCTTCACTTCCTCACAACACGAACTTTCCCTCAAACTAAATAAAATCGTCCGACAGAAGCAATAACACACCTACAAAAGGCGTCAAGTTGATATTTACATTCCAGGTGCCTATCCACAGCTTAAAAGACGCGTCAACTTGCACCAGCGTCGGGAAGTTGGTGTAGGTAAGTTGTGTGACCTGCCTGTGTTGATTACACCCGACCCTTTGTGTCTACCTACACACCTCTCCTTCCCTGTCTGTCTTTCTAAACTGCCTTCATTACCTTTACCACAACTTTCTGTTCCCTTCTGTTTCTTCAGCTATCTCCTCACTCGGTCTCTTTCTACCCCTCCGTCTCCCACTTTGTCTCCTTTCTGTTACCCTCTGTCTGTAAACTCTCTAACCCTATCCCCATATCTGTCCCCCTGCCATGATGATGCTGTTGCTGTTGTGGCCCCAGGCTCATCTGAAACGTGGCCCCAGCAGACTGATGGTTTAAGCTGCTGCTCCTGCAGTCCACCATCTTCTTTTCGGGAGACAGAGAAGTAGCTGATGGACGTTTATAAAACCAGACAGTTAAGCCGCCCTATTATATCGGTGCCACTACTAGAAGGCGTCCCTCTCCAGCCCCTCCCCTCCCCCGACCTCTGTATGGATAGTAATAAAGCACGACTTACACCATAAAACAAAGAAGAATAACATAACTATTAGGCCAGTTAGCCCATACCAAGTATCTCATTTTGATGGACAAGACTTAACTCCTTGTATCTGGTGACGTAATAACTTAAGATATTGTTATTACTTCCAGACGTCTTTATTCAACTCAGGCAAGGCCTCTTATATCGACTAGGTTCTGAAAAGCTTTATCCCCCTCCAGTTTAAAAGTCGCCTCTAAGCTGCATAAAAGTGTCTGGTGCTGGCGAGAATAAAATATAAAAATACGTCACTGGAGTCAAAGCGTTAAGAAAAAGACAACAACAGTAAAAAAGAAGACAATAAATAAGAGCCAGGGAGCCTCCTAGACCAACACGATTTCTTTTCTTACCTCTCCTCTCCACCTTTCTTCTCTCCTTCCATCCATTCTTCTGCCTTCTCTTCCCCAGCATTCCATTCCTTAACACTTACCTGGAAATGAGAAAAAAAAACAATGTATAAATTACAAATGGTCCTTTACGCTAAATCTTTGCAGTTAAAAACTTTGTATTCTGTTGCACGTCACTGAAGCAAACAATGTCGACACTAATATAATGCAGTATAACATCAAGTATTTCCTCAGTGAAGGGTTACATCATTATTCCATCGTAGAGAACTTTTGTCACTGCGTGTAGTACTTTGTGACCCAATGCCCTTCCTGATGCCAGTCAATGGCCCTTGAGTGGCATCCAACACTACAGCCCTTGGTGGACAACACTCGCCCTAACCCACTAAGCCACCGCGGCTACTACAGTCATTGCACATAAATCAATAACAACAACAGATCATAGGTTATAATCATTTAATATATTGGTAAAAAAAAAGGTGAGTCACCTAAATTACAGTCCTATGATCCTGAATAAAAAACATAAGCAGACTGGTAGTCCCTTGGCTTCGTGGTGTACCAACATCCCAAGAGACCGTGGTTCCATCCCCTCCCTGTGGCAGTCATTAACATATTAAGCCAGGATACCTATTTTATTACCAGTATACTGTATACTTGCTATCACAAGAAATTTTACTAAGTGTAGTAGAGACAATTTAAACTGTTAGCATTAAATATAACCTACACTTGCCACCCTCACTACAAAAGTTCTCTCCTAACTTTAAAAAATCGTCTTGAGTTAAAAATAATAATAAGCATCATCATCATCCGGACCTCCTTCCCCACCCACACTTGGGCAGGGTGAGGAAGATGATGATGATGATGATGATGATGATGATGATGATGATGATGATGACGATGACGACGACGACGACGACGACGACGACGACGACGACGACGATGATGATGACAAAGAAGTCGTCCTCTGGCTACAGTTATTTCTTAGGATTCGTGTCAATAATCAGGCAATCGGACACTTTCGGAATTGACTACTAGCCTGCACAGTTAGGGAATCTGCCTCATTAGATAACAGAACGATACGAACTAAATTCCGCTGGTACCTGGACAGAAGAAGATACAGATCACCAGACAACTGGACACAAGACGGCGGCAGTGGCACGTTAGCACTGATGGCTTTATGTGCGTTATTAATTACTGGTGTATATGACGCCACCTGCCTTGATTAAGTATTGGCCAGGAGGAAGAAAAAGTATGTTATTGTTAAGCAGGATTAGTCAATAATTAATTACGATTTAGTCTCTCTCTCTCTCTCTCTCTCTCTCTTGTGGTAGCTGGTCATTTCGGTGCCATGAATCACTGTTATTGTTAAAAAATAAGTGTGTGTGATGGGGAGTCGAGTGTTTGTGTTTGTATGAATGTGTTTGTTTGCGACAAGAGAGAGAGAGAGAGAGAGAGAGAGAGAGAGAGAGAGAGAGAGAGAGAGAGAGAGAGATTCTTTTCTTACTGTTTTAAAGTGTGTATCTACCAAATCTACTGTTACCGAGCTGTACTCGTAGCATGTGTGTGTGTGTGTGTGTGTGTGTGTGTGTGTGTGTGTGTGTGTGTGTGTGTGTGTGTGTGTGTGTGTGTGTGTGTACAAAATAACGTTTATATTAATATTCATAGTAGGTACTGCCAGGTACACAAGTTCACTCAATATTTCACCTATTGTAATTGTCAGTTTCCTCTGTTGGCCAACATTTTCCGTCCACAGATACAAAAGATCACGTAATATTCACCTCATCTTATGACCTTCCTCTGCTGACTAATATTTTCTGCCAATAGATACAAAACATCGCGTAATTAGTTTCCTGTGCTGGCTAATATTGCTAAGCTGCGGGAGCATTGGTAAGTTTCTTTGTCCATAATTGGTTCACTTTAATGTGACACCTTTAGCAGTAGTGACGGACATGCCCTAAGTGTGAAGCAGACGCAGTGGAGTCGTAGGTCAAATTTCATTCCTAACTGTAGTAATTATAACAAGTCTATTATAACACAGCAGACGATTTTATTCACCTGAGTGAGTCACAGGAGCCTGAGGTGTTAAAGTAACGCAACAATCCAGTCCAAGAACCACAATGACGGCAGTCAAAGCAGCCTGACAGACACCAACATCCAAAGTTTGACATGAATGCATCAGACGAGAGAGTTGAAAAACGCCTCTCTCTCTCTCTCTCTCTCTCTCTCTCTCTCTCTCAAAAAGAACATGGTCACTTTATCAATGATGGGTGGCAGGACAGAGGGCAGTGGGGCTGAAAAATGTCGCTCTTACATTCTTGATGCGTCTTTCAACACCACCACGGCTGCCATCTTAGTTATTTACCACACCAGGAGGAACGAAGGCCTTTACCACCTTAACCTCTTAGTTTTGCTTCTAACTTTTATGATCTTTCCCCATTTACTCTGGACTTTTCTACAATTGCTGACACAACAACACCAACTACTGCTGCTACTACTGCTACTACTACTACTACCGCTAATACAACTACTTCCTCTTGATACGTCTAGCTACACCAACAAAGCTGCCATGTACAGTAAGTTATTCACGGCCACATGGTGAAGGGGTGAGTCTTCCAGTCTTACTTGTTATTGTTTGTTCCTAACTTCCATTATCTTTCACACAGTTAATATTCTACTCCCTTTTCTACTTTTGTTTCTTCTACCTGATGTGTCTTTCCACCTTAATTATTTACGTCCTGCTGGTGAAAGAGTGTGTGTTTGGTCCTAACTTGTCATTTTGTTCTTAACTCTACTAATTCAAGTTCTGATCTAGTTATTTATTTATTTTTTTGTTAAATGGGACTGATTCCTTCGTACATGGATGTGGTTATGAGAGTGGTTAAAATTCGAGTTGCGGAGAGAGGGACGAGGATGGTAATTATTACTGTCAAAGGAAGGAGTTATTACCTACGTATGGTGTGGAAAGAAAACTACTAAATGATACTTGAGAATATACCGGCAATACATAGGGTTATATTTTCATTTATGCAGTATATAAACTGGGTTACGAGAGGGATTATAACTCGAGCTGTGCTGAAAGGAGCAGGAGAAGTCATCAATTACTTCAATTTGACGCCATATTAATATTTTACCTTATTTTTCCACAAAGTTTGTCTTTTTTTCTTACATTTTACAGATAATTCTGCCTTTTCTTACTCACACGACCTCCATCGTAGTGAAGGGACACATGAAGCTATAAGCAAACCATCCAGTTCGACAAGTCTCACCTGAGGTACTGTACAGGAAACAATCCAGTGGCAACAAAACAAAGCACATCAGCTAATGGTAAAGGCTGGAGGGTCTACGTACATACAGTATAGTGTGCAGGGAAAACTACTCAGTGCCATGAAGAATATAATACACCAAGACGTCATCGTGCTGAAGGGATTGGTAGTGTGCTGAAATGCTTGTACTTGTGAATTCGCGACGCTGTGTGTATGGGGAGGCGTAATGGGCTTGCTAATTGGATATGATGACAGAGAGAGAGAGATACAAGTGTCTGTTTGTTTTCTATCTGTGTCTGTTCTATCTTACACACTATATGTATACATGACTACGTGAGGTTACTATTTCCCATTTTCCTACTTCATCATTCATTTCTGTACATTGTTACATAGCCTATGATTTCATCATCCTTTGTGTAATTTTAACGCACAGTATGCTGCATGTTTGATCACGAGCGTGTTCTGCCTCAGTTCCCCCCTTCTACCGTTATAGTAGAGTAAGTCGACATCTCTGTTATACTTTGCGGGATTGTCATCTCTTTGTCCCCATGGCTTTCATTTGCGCGTCCTCTTACAAGTTGTATCAGGCTCTGCCGGCCCCTATATAATGAGCTCAGTCTCTGCATCATTGCCACTTAGATCTGCTCCTCATTTTGTTCACATCTCTGTCCTCCCCTGTACAGATATTATTATTGTGAGTGCTCAAGAAATCTCCAACCATCTAGCAGCTGTGTGTAATTTGAGTATAACTGTTGTTGTATTTTGTTCTTGTACTGTATAGCATAAGTTTAATTTGTAGGCCTAGTGAAATTTTTGTAATTCGTGTGGGGTTCTTTATGTCAGTCATTTTTGATAATAGTTTGTATCTGTAATAATTTATCTGGCATTCACTGAGTATTATCTGGTATCTCATTTTATCAGGGCTGACTTAGATAAATTTACTCTTGCTAACTTCGTGTTAATAGAGGCTATTGCAGTTAACCATATATTTAACCTGTTTATTTGCCATTACATTATCCTTATGAGTTCTGAATGTTTTGTTGTTAATTTAAGCATTAAACTTTAACTTGTAATTTTACCTAACTCTTTTGTTTTGAACCTGGAACTTTACGGGACAGTAGTGACTCTTCGTATTCTCACTTAAAGTGTACGTTATCTTTCTCTGTTCCGTAACATAAATTTGGCGACCTCATATCAGGATATTCAGGATATTATCATAAGGATATTGTTTGATATTTTGTGACTGTGATATATTCATGATGGCTACTATTTCTACACTTGATGAAGCCAAAGATTTTTTGTCAAATGTGCAAACAGTGTGTAATATAGAAAACAGAACAAAGAATGAACTTAAGCTTGTTGCTCAACAATTGGGAATTGCAGTTCACTCTCATCATTCTAAGGATCAAATTGTTGGCATGATTAATAAAAAGCTTGTTTAATGTAACTCCTCCAAATGAGCAAACGCAGATTGAATTAGCTAAGTTACAGCTAGCTCTGCAGGAGGCTCGTGCTAAAGAAGCTGAATTTCAGGCAAATGCTAAGCAGGCGGAATCTCAGGCTCGTATTGAAGAGGCACAGATACAGGCTCAGGCACAAGTTGAACTTGCCAGGATTCAGGCAGACCATGAGTATCGCATGAAACAAGGTGGAACTGGATCATCTAGCTCTGATGATTTTGATGTGGCTAAAAATGTTAAACTTGTCCCTCCTTTTAATGAATCTGATTTAACAAAGTATTTTCAGTTGTTTGAGAGGGTAGCTACAGGTTTTAATTGGCCTAAGGAGTATTGGCCAGTACTCCTTCAAACTGTTCTCACCGGTAAAGCTCAAGTAACTTATGCATCTTTGCCTCAGGATCAGTCTGATAATTATGATGTAGTTAAGAGCTTGATTCTTAAGGCCTATGAGCTTGTCCCTGAAGCCTATAGAGTAAAATTTAGGACAACTTACAAGCAAGATAAGCAATCCCATGTTGAGTATGCAAAAATCAAAGAAGATCTGTTAGAGCAGTGGTTAAATTCTAAGAATGTGGATTCTGATTTTGGTAAATTTAAGCAGATGATTTTGCTGGAGGATTTCAAGAGGTGTATTTATAAAGATGTAAGCCTATATCTTGATGAGAAAAGAATAGATAATTTGTCTGATGCTGCAGTTTTAGCTGATGAGTATGTTCTCACTCACAAGAGATATTCTAGAGAAAAAGGGAAAGCTGAGAGTAAGTACGTTGCCTCTACTCAGAGTACAGGTAACAGGAAAGAGAATAAAGATGATGTTTCTCAGGAAGTAAATACCAGCTTCACCTCTAGATTTCAGAAAAGTAAATGTACTTATTGTAGTAAGCTTGGTCATACTACGGAGAGATGTTTCAGGAGACAGCGTGATGTGAACAAAAAGGAGTCTTTAAATATTCAGTCAATTGGTCTAGTGTCCACTCTTGAGAGTTCCCAGAATGCTTTAACTGAGTTAACTGAACCTGCTTTGAGGGGTAACTTAAATTCTCATGATGGAGCTCCTCTTTTGAGCAGTAACGTGGGTGACACTCTCAAGAGTTCATGTGCTAATTTCCTGTCTGATGGTTTTGTCAGTCCTCTGGACAGTAATGACAGGAAATCAGTTCAAATATATCGTGATACAGGTGCTTGCCAATCCCTTATGCTGACCAGTGTTCTAGGCTCTAATTTTAATTCCTCTGATGAAACTGTAATCTTACAAGGTGTAGGGAATAATTACTTCTCTGTTCCTCTGTGCAGAGTGAATTTAGAGTCTGGTTTTGTTAATGGTTCTGTTATGGTTGGGTTGGTTGAGACACTCCCAATGTCAGGTGTAACTTTCTTACTTGGAAATGATCTTGGTGGAAGTCAAGTGTGTCCAGCTCCTCAGTTGTCTAGTGAGCCAGTGGCTGCGTCCCGGGATTGTGATGTCCCTGATGTGTTCCCTGCATGTGCTGTCACTAGGGCTAAGTCTAAAGTTACTGGTGATTTAGAGGATAATGATGATGATGATGTTATCCTAGCTGACACTTTTCTTGCTAATTTGGACCACTCACCAGATGAGGCAGTACCCCGTAGTGTTGATAATTTGTCTCGTCAAGAGTTGGTTGAGTTGCAGGTTGCTGACCCTGAGTTGAAAGGTCTAGCTAACTCTGCTTGCAGTGAGGAAGAGTCAGCCGGTGCTTCTACTTGTTATTATGTAAAGTCAGGAGTACTTATGAGGAAGTGGAGACCCCCAACAGCATCAGCCGACTGTGAATGGGAGGTTGTACATCAAGTTGTCATCCCTCGTGTTTGTAGGCAGGATATCATTAGAGTGGCTCATGATTCCAGTTTGGCAGGACACCTTGGAGTGAGGAAGACTGTGGCACGCATTTTGAAACACTTCTACTGGCCAGGTATCTTCAGGGATGTTTCCTGGTATTGTAAGTCTTGTCACACCTGTCAAGTTGTGGGGAAGTGTAATCAGACCGAAAAGGTTGCACCTCTAGTTCCCATTCCTCCTTTTGAGGCGCCTTTCACCCGTGTGTTGGTGGATATTGTGGGCCCTCTTCCTAAGACTTCTTCAGGATTTTCTTATGTGTTGACCCTGATTGATATGGCTACTCGTTATCCTGAAGCCATTCCACTTAGAAATATCTCAGCAAAGAACGTGGTTAAGGAAATGCTAGGGTTCTTCACAAAGTTTGGTCTGCCCAAGGAGGTACAGTCAGACCGAGGAAGTAATTTCATGTCAAATGTTTTCAAGCAGTCTCTGAAAGAGTTGGGCATCACCCAGATCACGTCTTCAGCTTACCATCCCCAGACCCAAGGAGCGTTGGAGAGATATCATCAAACACTCAAATCGATGCTCAAGAAATACTGTTTGGAACATCAGAAAGACTGGGATAAAGGTCTTCCATTCGTTGTGTTTGCCGCAAGAGAATCTCCAAATGAATCACTGGGCTTCTCACCTTTTGAACTACTGTTTGGCCATGAAGTAAGAGGACCCCTTAAGTTACTCAAGGAATGCTGGCTGTCGGAGGAAGATGACGTCAACCTGCTGGAGTATGTGATGAAGTTCAAAGAACGGCTGTCCACTGCTTTACAGCTGGCGAGAGAGAATTTAGGAGCTGCTCAGGAGAAGATGAAGACTTGGTATGACAAGAAGTCCAGGTTACGCCACTTTCAGCCAGGAGATCAGGTTTTGATTCTGCTACCAGTTCATGGGCAACCTCTTCAAGCCAAGTTTAGTGGCCCTTATTTCGTGGAGAAGAAACTCAGTGATGTCAACTATGTCATCGCCACACCAGATCGTAGAAAGAGCAAGCAACTATGTCACATCAACATGCTAAAGTTATATCACAGGCGGGACGAAAATAATCCAGTCTGCACTGTAGCTGTTCCACCCGAGTCTGCAAGTGAAGCTCTCCCATGCAGTATGAGCCTGAGTGATAGTTTGGGGAAGAATCCTGATATCATGAATGATCTCCAGACTAAGCTTTCTCATCTACCTCCCAAGGAAAGGCAGGAGTTTTCGGCATTACTGCAGGAGTACCCGCAAGTGTTCCGTGCTACTCCAGGAAGAACCACTGTGTTGATGCATGATGTCGATGTTGGAGACGCAAAGCCAATTAAATTGCCTCCTTACCGTGTGAACCCAGTGAAAGTTCCTCTCATCCAGAAGGAGCTTGGCTACCTGTTGGACCACAAGATGATTGAGCCCTGTCAGAGCGAGTGGAGTTCTCCTGTCACTCTGGTCCCTAAGCCAGGTGGGTCACAGCGGCTTTGCATCGACTACAGACGTGTTAATCAGATAACTAAAACAGACACTTACCCTCTCCCTCGTGTGGAAGATTGCATAGACAAGATCGGAAAGGCTAGGTACATAAGTAAGTTTGATTTGTTAAAGGGATACTGGCAAGTACCTATGACTGAACGTGCTAGGGAGATCTCATGTTTTGTAACATTAGGAAAGACCTTTGCATGGTCTGTAATGCCTTATACAGATTGTTTTAGAGTAATAAGAAATTTCCTTTGTAAATTTCTTTTTCTTTGTGGGGAGGTGTTACATAGCCTATGATTTCATCATCCTTTGTGTAATTTTAACGCACAGTATGCTGCATGTTTGATCACGAGCGTGTTCTGCCTCAGTTCCCCCTTCTACCGTTATAGTAGAGTAAGTCGACATCTCTGTTATACTTTGCGGGATTGTCATCTCTTTTGTCCCCATGGCTTTCATTTGCGCGTCCTCTTACAAGTTGTATCAGGCTCTGCCGGCCCCTATATAATGAGCTCAGTCTCTGCATCATTGCCACTTAGATCTGCTCCTCATTTTGTTCACATCTCTGTCCTCCCCTGTACAGATATTATTATTGTGAGTGCTCAAGAAATCTCCAACCATCTAGCAGCTGTGTGTAATTTGAGTATAACTGTTGTTGTATTTTGTTCTTGTACTGTATAGCATAAGTTTAATTTGTAGGCCTAGTGAAATTTTTGTAATTCGTGTGGGGTTCTTTATGTCAGTCATTTTTGATAATAGTTTGTATCTGTAATAATTTATCTGGCATTCACTGAGTATTATCTGGTATCTCATTTTATCAGGGCTGACTTAGATAAATTTACTCTTGCTAACTTCGTGTTAATAGAGGCTATTGCAGTTAACCATATATTTAACCTGTTTATTTGCCATTACATTATCCTTATGAGTTCTGAATGTTTTGTTGTTAATTTAAGCATTAAACTTTAACTTGTAATTTTACCTAACTCTTTTGTTTTGAACCTGGAACTTTACGGGACAGTAGTGACTCTTCGTATTCTCACTTAAAGTGTACGTTATCTTTCTCTGTTCCGTAACAACATTTATACCTGATACACACAACTTCATCAAGTAGCTGGTCCTAAGAGGCAGCTACTGTCATCACTATCTATATATCTGTTGCCAGACGCCTCAATCCCGTAAGGGGTGGCCACAAACAAATCGCCTCCATGTCGCCCTGTTCCCCCCTGTCATCACAAAACTATTATATCCTTACATCCTTATCATCGCTTATTATCCGGCTGTGCTCTCTTACCTTGTGTTTGTTGGTATTATGCAGTGCTTCCAATCACTGTCCTGCCTTCCTGTTTCCTGTTACACACTTGTACATTTATTCCAAAGAGCATCAGTGCACACTTCCTGCCTTCCTGTTACACACTTGTACACTTGTTCCAAAGAGCATCGGTACACACTTACTGCCTTCCTATTACACACTTGTACACTTATTCCAAAGAGCATCGGTGCACACTTGGCGCCACACAATGTAACACCCCAGCGATGGCTATTACAAAATACCCCGTAATTCCATCCCACGCTGGTAAACCTGCTGTCCTAGCCATGCATTATGCTAATTGATTGTGACGTTTTATCATTCAGTATTGATATAAATATTCAGATGATAATATACAGGGTGTCCCGGGAGGAAAGGGCATAATTTTGGTAGAACAGGGAACTATAAGTAATAAATGCTATATCAACATGGATCCAAATCTCAACCGTAATGGAGCTACAGTTACTGATGACCTTATGGGTTAATTATGAGGAAGACCATTATCACTGATACTGTCATCAGTGACGGTAGCTGTATAACGGCTGATATTTGCACCCATGTAGAAATAGCAATTTTTACCTATAATCTGCTCATCGATCATTTCCCAAGGATCTGCCCTTTCCTGACGGCACACCCAATGTAAATAAATCGTCTTGGGACACCACGGGCTGTACTGGTTATTTACTGTAGTTTACCATCGCCTCCTTCCTGACAGATACTTTTTGAAACTAGCCCACAATAGCTTATCTTTTTTCTTCTTTGTTCTTTAATAATCCACCATTACAGTGGTCCTCTTTCCCACGTACAAACAGAGTTGGCTAGGATCCAGAAATGAAAGAAAGAACGAAAAGAGTGAGAACTAACAAAAGTATGCCCAGTGACTGGTCCACAGAACAATTCTTTGCTTCACATACTATGCCCCAAGACCCTGGCTCCATCTCACAAGTCTAACCATCTACACATATTCTTTCGCATTTTCCTTGACATATGTGCTTCATATACACCTGGCAGCTTGAGTTAATCCGTCCACTATCATGTTAACCTCTTCAGTCCCATGTCCTGTTTTTCTAGTTACCTTGGTACTTCCCTGCGATTTTCTTCTACTTAGGACAAACCTCAAGTGGTGAAGTAGTTAATGAAGGCTATATCTAACCCTTCCACTTCCAAAACTCTATCCTACGGTGAATAAAATCGTTAAAACTATCTATCTATAGCTCGACGCCCTAATTCCGCAAAGGGTGGCCGCAGACAAAACGCCTCCAAGACCTAGCAAAAACATAACGTCAAAACGCCATCGGACTGAAGGGGCCAAAAAAACAAAGGGGGAGGGGGGCCAAACCCTTGTCATGTGCTCTTCCGTACACAGTTCATCTTACCAACCGAATCACTTGTCAATGCCCCAGCCTCCTCAGCATCTACACCTGTTAGTCTCACAGATTCATTTATCACAGCCATTCATCGCTTGCATGACGCACCGCACCTCCTCCCACCACCAAACTCATGATACATAAACACGTATCCGTTTCACCGCATTTTCTTCATTTGTTCTCTCCCTCTGATCACATAATCTAAAAAGGGTCCTGGACAGGGACGCCTTCAAGTGGTGGCACCGAAATGACATGGATGTGGAGCAGACAAGTTATAAAAACGTTCCTCCAGTCCCTCCCAATCCCCTGACAGGAGGATGGTACAACAAAGAAGGGCAGTTCAGGCATGCAGTCCACTGAGTTCACATTCAGATGAGCCGGGGATGCAACTTCTACTATCGTAACTACTACAATCTCAACACACTATCTTCTATCCTATAATCAACACACTTCTTTACATCTTTCGCAAGTCACATTGTTTTTATCCAAACTATTCAACTCCACACACTTACCTCAGCAGTCGTATTTCCACTGGCCTTACTCTAGATTTTTCACACTCATGCCATACCAAAGTCCCGGATCTACACGTTATTGTGGCCACTAACACACTTTCATGCTGCATTCTCCATATACATACATACAGTACATGCACACTTGAACAATCGTCAACAATCAGGACATGGGTGGAACAATCCTAGCCTACACAGAACAGTCCCACACCTCCCCCCACTCACACACACTCCCTCACACCTCAACGAGCGGTGGCATCAGGACCAAGATGGGGATATCACGACAAGGGCTGGCAGGCCCAAACAATTACCTGCAGGAATTGACTGTGTACACCTAGCTCTCTCTCTCTCTCTCTCTCTCTCTCTCTCTCTCTCTCTCACACACACACACACACACACACACACACACACACACACACACACACACACACACACACACACACACACACATACACACACACACCGTAAGCATTTCCTGTGTCATCCACATGGCCATCCATCATACAGTATATTAAAAAAAAAAACACGCACACATACGCATACTGACACAAGAGAACATCCTTCATTTGTCTTTACCTATGCCTACGACCTCCAGTCTTTTAAAGGTAATGTGTACTGGCATCTCAAAAGGAATACATGTTGAAGTTGGCTGTTTTTAAATATAATACTACCTGCAGCCTTCTGCAACCTTTTTGTTTTTTCCTATTTAATGTAAAGTGTATAATGTAAGATGGCAAACAATTTACTGATGAGAGAGAGAGAGAGAGAGAGAGGGGGGGGGAGGGATGCCAGCGAGTCTGCTAAGCCCAGGACACTGTGACCCCAAATGAACTTCAACACCTCTTGCAAAAACAAACACGTGACATCCAATACCACCAGCCTAATCTCCCCCCATCTCTCTCTCTCTCTCTCTCTCTCTCTCTCTCTCTCTCTCTCTCTCTCTCTGACGTGTGTACTGGGACGTGGAGCAGGAAGAATACAATATCCCTTCCAATACCAGTATCCTACTCTACTGGCATCATCATCATCATCATCGTCAGTATTGTCTTATTTGCTTCCCTCTCCAGTTCCCTTTTCTCGGTATCTTCCTCCCAGTTTAATTCCGCAATAATCTTTCTCCAGTGCCCTTTTCAATCAGTCATCATCATCATCATCATCATCATCATCGTTTGAAACATTACTTCCTGACACTTCCCTTTTCTAGAAGCCTTCTCCCAGTTCATAATTCAGTTTGGTGGGTGTATGTGTGTGTGTGTGTGTGTGTGTGTGAAAGATGTATAAACGGTATGTGCCTATGTATGTGTGAATAAACGACTGTATGTGAGTGTGCTTGTACAGGACGTATGTATGTACGTATGCATTTATGAATATACGAATGAAAGCATAAATGCATGTATGCATTCATGTGTGTAAGCATGAGTGTATGTATGCGTAGAGAAATAGTGTAATGCGTAAATGTATGAACGTGTGTGTATTTCTGTACGCATAGCCTAATGGTAGTAAACGTGTGTGGGAGGCTGTGTGTAACTGAGCATAATTGTGAAGAGGGAGAGAGAGAGAGAGAGAGAGAGCGTTAACACACACCAGGTGGGGTAACTGATGTATACCACATGTAAACTAGGCAGAACCAGTGATGATGAAATGTCCTTCCTTCCTTCTTTCCTTCATTCATTTTCATATCACACGTCCTTCATTCTTCACCACTTCCTTTCTTTACCACTCTCGCATCCATCTCTCTTTCCTTTATTCCTAACATATCCTTCCTTCCTTCTTACTCACACTTTCTCCATTTTCTCTTTCCTCTCTATTTTTTCCTGATTCCTTTACACATTCTTCCTTCCTCTCACTTCCTTCATTTTTTCTCTCCTTCCTTTCTCACATATTTTTTTTTCTTTCTCAAACATTCCTCTTACTTTCTTTCCTTCCTTCCTCTCACATATTACTT